>NC_090934.1:1066169966-1066472996 GCF_040938575.1 Ambystoma mexicanum
GAGGATGCACCTTCTGACCTTGGTGCTGGGACAAAAGATTGTACCAGCCCAGGAGTTTGATGGTATCGCACACCGAAAGTCTGCATAGGTGTGGAAACCACGGTTGTCTCACCCACATGGGAGCAACTAGGACGAGCGTCATCGACTCTCTGTTCATCTTGCTCACCACCTTCCTGATGAGGAGTTGGTGGAAAAGCGTACGCAAACATCCCTGACCAGTTCATCCACAGGGCGTTCCCCAGGGAGTCCGGTTGGGGAAACCTGGATGCGAATCCTGGGCACTGTCTGTTTTCGCTTGTGGCGAATAGGTCTATAGTGGGGAAACCCCACTGAGAGAAGAGATCTTCTACGATTTCGCTGTGTAGACACCATTCGTGTTCTGCCGGAATGGGATCTCTGCTCAAAGCGTCCGCTAGAGAATTGAGATCCCCTGGAACATGTTGAGATGACAGAAAGATGTTCCGTCTGAGTGCCCATATCCACATTTTCTGGGCAAGTCTGGACAGATTTGGCAAACGAGTCCATCCTTGCTTGTTCAGGTAGAAAATGGCTGTCATGCTGTCCGTCCGGATCTGCACCGACAGGTTCAGTAGGTGGGGCTCGAACGCTTGAAGTGCTCTGAAAACTGCCAGAAGCTCTAGCAGGTTGATGTGATTCTTGGCCACTGTGTGAGACCAGAGAGCCTGAGCTGTGTGGTGGAGATGGTGAGCTCCCCATCCTGTCAGGCATGCATCCGTCGTGACTATTGCCTGTATCTCGGGATCGTAAAAGGGTTTCCCCTTGGATAGATTGTCTCTTGTCCACCAGTGGAGGCTTTGTACAAGTGTTGGCGAAACGACCACTAGATCGTCCCACTGACCACTTGCCTGAGACCACAGTTTCGCCAGCCATTCTTGCATGGGGGACCAGGTAAACACATGACGCCATCATGCCCAGCAAACGCATTGCTTTGCGTACTGTTATCTGGCGACCGGTTTGATATTGCGGAATTTGCAGTAGTATATTCCGAATTCTTTCCTCTGAAGGAAAAGCCAACCCCTCTTGAGTATTTAGAACAGCTCCTAGGAACTGCTTGGAGGTGGTCCGTTTATGGAGAAGCCCAATTCGAAGAGGAGGTCGATAGTTCTTTGAATGTTTGTCCTGCAAATTACTGGGGTCTCCCCCGTGATGAGCCAGTCGTCCAGATAAGGGTACACTGGGATTGCCTCCCTGCGTAGGTGTGCCGCCGCCACCGCCAGTACCTTGGTGAATACCCTTGGAGCCGAGGCTATCCCGAAGGGCAGTACCTTGAACTGGTAGTGCTGACTGTCCACCTTGAAGCGCAGATATTTTCTGTGTGCTGGGAACATGGAAATATGAAAATAAGCATCTTTCATATCCAATGTTGCCATGTAATCCCCCTTTTTTTAGGAGGGGAATTACCTCTTGGAGAGTAGTCATGCGAAACTTTTGGGGCTTGACACTTGTATGCAGACCGTAAATCCAATACTGGGCGCATTGTCAAATCTTTTTTTGGCACAAGGAAGTAAGTTGAATAAATACCCTTGTTTACCTGGTGTCCCGGGACGAGTTCTATTGCGTCCTTTGCGAGAAGATTTTCGATCTCTTCGAGTAGGATCTTCTGGTGGTCTAAGGAGTGTATTCTTTGTCGTGGAGGGTGGTTTCGGAGACGCTCTAGGAGTTCTATGCAGTATCCTGCAGACACTGTGGACAGCACCCATCTGTCTGATGTGATCCCTTCCCAAGCTTGGGTGAAGATGGAAATGCGGCCCCCTACTGGGGATGCCTGAGAAGGGACCCTGAACGGAGCGTCACTGTTTTGGTGGAGGTGTGCCCTCTCCTTTATTGGGACTGCCTCTACCCCTACCACGACCTCTTTTGTTACCCCTGCCATAACTCTGGGTAGACTGCTGGTTAGTGTTCCATGTAGTACCCTGGCTTTGGGAATAGTTTGAGCCTCTTTGGGAGTTTTGTCCGCGAGGCCGACGAAAATTTCCATTCCCTCTCTGGTTAGGGGGTTTGTTGGTTAGTTGCCCTAGGGACTTGAGTGTCTGGTACTCGTCCTTGGCATTCTTCAGCGCGTCCTCGACCGCCTTTCCAAACAATAGATCCGGCTCCACCGGCTTATCTATCAATGATACTTGGGTCTCGGCCTTGAAACCAGACTGCCGTAGCCAAGCATGCCTCTTGATGACCGTGCTTTCAGCAATTAATCTGCCGGCGTTATCCGCGGTATCAAAGGTTGACTTTAAAATGCAACCTGACATGGCTCTCTCCTCTGCCGAAACTTGTGCCAATTGGCTTTTTAAGGGTTCTGGGGCAGAGTCTATGAGAGCCGCGACTTCTTTCCACTGGTGGCAGTTGTAACTAGCCAGCAGGGTGGTGGAGTTGGCAATCCTTGCCTGGTAGGCGGAAGTGGAGGCTACTTTCCTGCCCAAGCCATAAATCTTCTTGCTCTCTTTGTCGGGGGGAGCTTCGGACGATGACAACGGGGGTTCCCGCCCTCTTACGGGAGTCCGGTTTGAGATGTCCCCTTATGTACAGTGGGTCAGGTTGGGCTGCCCTGAAAAGCTTTTCAATTCTGGGGTTTACTGCCCTAGTGAGATTGGGGTTAACAAGGGAAGGGTCTATCCTCCTTTGTATTGACTTAAGGATAGGGATGGCCTGAGCAACAGGTCTTTTTTCTCCCACCAATTCCTCTCCAAAGTCCCTCTCTACCTGAGCACCTTGGGTGTCAATGTGGAAGTGGTGTGCCGCTCTGGACAGTACCTCATTCAGGAGAGGCTGGTTGTATACAGGGGAGTCGGTAACCGCGGGCTCTTTCACTACTGGGGAATCTACCCTGTATGTATCTGGGTCATTCTCCTCCTCCTCCTCCTCCTCTTGGCCCTCATCATCCCCATAATAGCCTGTCCCAGTTTGTTCTTCGAACATGCCCACGTCTGGATCCTCACCAAAGGATGGATCTTCCTGATATTGAGAATAGGGCTGTATATAGAAGGGGTCTGAAAACTGAGTTGGTGCTTCACCCCGGGACTTACTTGGGGGTATTGGATCCTTAGAGCCTGAGGGAGTTGACCCTTCTGGGGTATAAGAGAGAAAGTGTTCCGGGTTTTTGGCGTAGAAATCTGCCAATGATGACATCCTTGACATTACTCTGTCTATGTCATCACTGGACCATTCCCTTGAACTGGGAATAACTCTTTCCTGGAGTGCTTTCCTTGTTTTATCCTGACTAGACCTACTGGTTTGAACAGGGGTCTTAGGGACAACAGACTGAGATTTGTCCTGACTAGACCTACTGGCCTGAACAGGGGCCTTAGGGACAAGAGACTGAGACTTGTCCGTCTGTTTAGGTGGAGTAGAATGTAGTTTAGGAGAGGAAGTAAGCTGGGACTGCTTACTTCGTTGTTTTCCCCCTTCCCCGCAGGTGGAAGTGTGTTTCCCCGATTTTTGGGCCCTATCCGAGCTTTCCGATGCCTGGCGCCGAAATTCGGGGGTAGAGTCCCTGTCTCTGGAGAGTGTAAGGGATTCGGTAGCAGCCTTCGCGCTGCCTGCAGACGCCGACTCCTGGAGTGCGGCCTGGGGGTAGAGGTCGGCGTCGTCCTCCGACGACCGAACCTCAGTCACCTAGGGGACCGAGGCACTCTTAGCAACAGTGGAGGGTTGCCTGGTGTCATGAGGCGATCTCGAACGCGAAGAGGACACTGACTCGGTGGACCGTTCTCTACGTGCCTCTTTCTGAGAACTCGACGTGCGCGTTGAGTCTCGGTTGGACCTTTGTTTGCTGGAAGTGGTGTGGGTAGCGTACGTGTCGCCGGGGGTCTTCCCCATAGCTTCCCTGCCGGACAACCTTCCGAGGTCGGGGACTTGCGCTTGGCTGTCCATCGACGCCACATTGGCCTCGCCGTCCGAAAGTACAGCGTTGCGGCTATCGCTGAAGGCACCCTCCGCGGCCATGGCCTCTTGTCGCCTGGCGTGGTGGGCCCAACGCTTTGTCGAACGGTCCTTAAGGGTCTTCGGGTTAAACCGACTGCACGCTCTGCAATTCGCTTGGGGGTGGTCCCTCAGCAAGCAGAGGTTACACGTGGCCTGTCTGTCAACCCAAGGATACTTGCGGTTGCACTTGGGGCAAAATTGAAAAGAGGTACCCTCCATACGCACCCTGTGGCAGCGGGCTGGGAGTGTAGAAATATAAGTAATGTACATATATTAATCAGAGTGTAGGATATGTGCCACCCCCCACTCTCCCTACTTGCAGGACCAAGTCCAGAGGACTTCCGAGGGCCGGGCCGAGGCCAGAGGCCTTCCGAGGCCCAAATCCGTCGCTGTAGTCCGACGGTCGAATTTTCTCCAATCCGGCGTCGAGTGTCGATGTTCGGAGACTCGACGTATAGGTGGAATAAACGGGGAAATATATAACAATATTTGCAAAATCTGACTAAGTAAGCAAACTCAGCTCAGTGCTTCAGACCAGCATGGCGGAAAAAAACAATCTGAGGGTCTTAGACATGTGAGGGATCATGGGTACAGTGGACGTCACACTAGGGATAGTATTACTGGCACGCCCTGTGTCGACGCCCATTTTCGAGTTTCGAAAAACAAACTGTAATACTCCGCAGCTTCCACTAGATGTCGGCCTATGCACAGCATGTGATCTAAGCAGATTCCACAAGCCTCAGAAATATATAATACACTGTTATTCCATAACCGCAGATATGAACTATACATAGAACTAAACATACCCTTGGTTATAATGCTGTAGTCCTTATACCCAGGGTTATCGGGAAAAACTGAAATAAAATAATGCTTCCCTGCCTCCTAGGCCCTCACCAAGTGCCCCCCCTCATCTGTGCCAGCTCTCACCCTCCCCAAATGGCCCCCTCTCCTCCCCTGCACTCTCCCATTCCCCGCACAACACAGTGTTTCTGTGACGCAGTTTGCTTTGAGATGGCGTCTATAGTCAAGGTTACAGAAAAGCTTTGTGTTGCAAACTCAGTCGCTAGACCCTCTTGCAACTCCCAAATTTCACTTGATGTCTTCTTGCTTTCCTCCACTCTAGCCTGATACCATTTGCAAGTTTGTTTTTTGACCTGCAAATAGCTTTTTTATGCGTTTTCTTTTCTGATTTAATTTAGAAACACCCGTTTTCTGGGTAATTTACCCAAGATACAACAATATTTTTGGGAGAAGGGGCACTCCCTTTTCCATCAAACATTTAAACTACTGGATGGGAAAACACTAAACCACAAAAGGGCCTCAAGTCAATGCATCGTGCCCACGTTGTTTCGCACCTGGTCCAAACCCATCCAGAGGTTTGCCCTGTGCTGATGTGCAGTTGTCAGCATATTTCCTATTGATTTGCATTTGGTTCTACAAGGCTGGGCTGCAGATGTAATCTTCACTAGTAATATGTGCAGGTTAAAACACATATTCACTGGCAAATTACAAATAGGTCTACCTGGACTGCAGGGTTTTAATACTTTGTATGATTTTCAATAAATAGAATCAATTCTCTGTTAATTTCGGTTGCGCAAACCAAATTTAACTAATTCATAGCTAGACTCACAGCAGCACAAATTTGCATGATTTCAAATAAGACAATAGTGTGTCACGAATACACTATTGCATGCATGATTCTGTGCCGGCATGAGACAACGGCTCTAGTTAACGATACTTAATCTTACAAAAGCTTTCTACATTTAAGTTGCACCAAAATGCTGTGCGTTTTAAGTTCTGCCTCTCTCTGAAGAAATACATTGGGTTTAAGGAAATTACATCTCTCTTTATATTCAAAGTAAATGGGGAGACACAGGGAACCATATTTCACTGCACTTGGGTCTTTGTCATATTAGCCTTTCCCTTTAATTCCCAGCCCCTCTGATTCCCAGGATTTTACCATGGACAGTCTATAGGGACAATTTGGAGTTCCATTGGGGTTTTAATTACCTTTTAAATGTGGCTTCACATTTGGGGAAAATCTTCTTGGCCCCTCTCTCTTGAGCTGCCGCATTCAGCAAGGTATTTGCTCTGCTGGTTGCTTGGACCGAGGACTGCGCATCTCTCCAGTCTGTCTTCCAATGCGCCTCCAGATCTCAGTTCTCCAGTAACCCCTCGCAGTTGTTTACAAGCATATTCTTCAATATTAACCTCTTAAGCTTCACTTCTTAATTCCTCTTGCCTATGTGCATGCTATTACATATTCCGCAGCTACTGCCCAGCCTTGTGGTGAGGTGCAGCTTCCATCAGTCATGTGACTGCAAAAGGAGGCGTAAACTCACTCACAATGTAACATGGCAATTTTGTTGACTTTTGATGTGAATGTGCATGATTTTCTCACTCTATTTCAGTGTCATCTACACATCGGGAGGAAGAATTCAAGATAGTAAATGTCCCGGTGCATTGGATATTAACACTGCTAATAATTTTTTGCTTTTTTCTCCACATTTTTCCATGACATCCCATGCAGATTTTATACATGGTGAAAAAACATGCTCTATCTATAATCTGCAATTAATCCAGTTTTTCTAACAGTTTCTCTTACACAGATATGATTTTTTTTTAAAAATCAAGTTTTTATTAAAAATGTCATCCATTAGCTTTCTATTCAAATCTGTGAGGGAAGAAATGCAGACTTTGGCCGGCTGGTGTCACGGTTGATGCATCCCCTGCACCTCTTCTCTTTCCTGATATGAACATTTGTCAAAGCAAGTTTCCTTTGTTGCTCACAGAATATCGGATAACAATCCTGTGACTTTAGCTAAAATTGAATTTTTTTTCTTCATTTAATGTGGTTAGTTCATATGAACTTTTTACTTACATAATTTAATCATAAACATTAATTGATATAAACAATAATAAATCTATAAACATTAATACAACTATCAAAAATATGATTCCATATTATAATAAACATTTTGTAACAATAGTTATACAATACAGCTATCTAAAAAAAAACATTTACATGAATCCATAACAGGAATTCAAATCATTTGTCAGTTTTCCATTGCCTAAACAGCGTACTGCCATGTCTTATAAAGTACTAGGTGCAGAGAGGTATTAGCAATACATCCAAAATTCTCTGCTTTTTATCATGTCGTAGTTATATACACATTTTCCCAGATTACACATGAAAGTTCTACCAAGATTCTTGCATTCTGTCATTAATTGTTTAGTGGTATCAGTTATATGTAATAATTGACAGATACAACAGTATCTTTAATCCCTACAGATTTTAAGTTATTGTTAGTACGGTAAGTTGGTTATTACGCAACAATAGTAATCAGGGGACTGCAGGCGACGCATATAAGAATAAATAGGGTTGTACAACCTTATATCGATAGTCAATGTTTGATCTATCCCAAAACATTTTCAGCTTTACTAAGTGATCAGAATATTGGTTTCAGTCCCAGTACACCATACCAAAAAAGTGGAGCAATATGGGTGGGGATAACCAAATTAGTGTTGCTAAGGAGCAGAGGACAGGAGGTGCAATAAACAATTTACAAACAATCCTTTTTTTTTTTAAATGATAAACATGATTAAAAAACATCACAACATTACTATATGCCTAAATCAAAAAGACAATGTAAATAGAGCCAATACATTTATCCAAGGTACACGCTGATCATACCTAAAAATCACTCAAATCTTAAGGGCCCTTGTGACCTCAGATAATGACCTCAACACACAAAAACATATATGCTTGTAATGCCATAGTTGCATTACCTCACCCTACATGTTTCAGGCCAAAGGCCTATAGTTGGCAGACCTCCCTAAGAGGTATCAAAAGTCAAATGTAACATGGAGATGGACAATAAACAGTCCAACTCCACTGGCTCCAACGGATGGAAGAATTTGGGTCTGAATTTTGCAAACAGTGTGGCTTTGATGCCACAGTCTTCAATTGCTATTCCAAACAACGATCAACCATTCTACAAAAACAAACAAAATATGAAACCCGTCAATTAATAATCAAAATCTACACCTCCACCAACCATGCTCTCACCCCACCCTAACTAAAAGGTATAATACACATGAAGAGAATCCATAGTAACCTCCAACATACCAGATCAGTAAATGCTGGTATCACACATTGGTTACGATAGGCTTTGCCAAATTAATTGTGACTGCCAAAGTAGGTAATTCCATAGATCATCAGGGACCAGTTTGCCTCCTAGAATCTATGAGAGCAAACCATGAGAAAAGTACCAACCATTAATAATGGAGGCCACTATAATACACAATCCAAGGGCTCAGTGAGCATGCCAATAACTGTGGTTCCAGAGTGTCAACAAAAAAAAAGCAGATGAAGGGGTGAAAAACAATGTGAAACACAGCACAGCCCAAAAGTTAAACAGCACCTCAAGCAACGAGAACACAGGACAGCCATTCAATCACCCAGGTCCTGACTAGAATAATATCCAGAGTAATGGTCTCATTTCAGATCATCAAAAAGTGTTTTTGATTAATGAACATTATATTATACCAACCATATATTCTTTGCCTAAAATTCATTAACAATATGATAAGCTTCTGGTAGTCAGACCGATAGTCAGCTGCATTGGATGGAAAACATATCCAAACATATTGATAACATTCCAAGACCACAGGTATTTAACCTAATATCTTCCATCAGAGATAACATGTGCATTTTGCAAATACAAGATCATTTGGGGTGAGATATTATTTCTAGTTACAATGGATGTAAAGGCCATGCATGCTTCCATTGATTATAAATTAGCATTGGCAACAACAGATCATTTCTACGATGACAAATCAGCACTTTGTATGTTACATGTTGAATTATTGAAATAACTGTTACAATTTACGTTAGAAAACAGCATTTGTATCTTCAATGATAATATTTATAAACCAAACAAAAAGGGTGGCGATTGTTGCTCGTTTTGCACCTTCCTTAGCTAACTTATTTATGGGTGAATGTGAAATCGAACATGCGCTAAATGACAATAAATTTGTGCATAAAGTTCTATTATGGAAACATTACATCAATGACATTTGTATGATTTGGAAGGGAACATAACAGGATCTTAATATACTGATTTTTTTCATAATCAATTTGGCATAGAAGTACCAATTATCAAACAATTCTTCAGACATAACCAGTATTCAAGAAAATCGAATTCAGACAAGAGCATATGGAAAATCAACAGAGGTAAATGCAACTTTGCATGCCACTTGTGGTCATTAAAGAACTACAATAAGCAATATTCCGACTGGAGAATGTGTAAGGGCAGTGAAAAATTGTAGTGAGAACAATACACAGTTGGAATTTGAGATCATCAAGAGAAGCTTCTGAGACCCTGGCAACATATTTCTGAATCAACTTATGGAACCAATCCTGTGCATACTTGTGTGACAAAAGAATAATATTGTGATCAATTCTGAGAAGGATATTAGCCTTGAAAACTCTATATAGTGAAACACTATGCATGTGTAACAGTGTCAGCTGAGGACATGAAATAATAAGATTTGATCAATAAACTAATGTTAAAATCATATAAAAATTATGTAAACTCATTTAAGGGAATTCCCTATATTACTACTGTCCAGCGCGAGACAATTAATAGGAACGCCTTCTTTCTTACTTTTACTAGTTTAAAGTTACCAAAGTTACATCAGCAATATGTTTGGGCATGGAATTTCGAGTTTTAAATGCACCAAAGCATTATTTCGAAGTGAAGTGACAACCTTGCAAAAGACACTGGTACTTCAAAGTATTTTGGTTGAAGTTAAACTTATGCAAATATGATAATTTCAAACAAACAACAGGTTTGGAATACACAAGTGGATTTTCCTCCTACCCAGGAGATCAAGGAACATAGCACTTGTGATTAAATCCTTGTTCCTTAAAGGTTTTAAAGCTCCAAATATATGTCCCGAGGCCTGCCAAATTCTCTGGGATGTGGAAAACATACTACTTTTACATGGGGTACAGCTCCAACTTCTATGCATTTTTGTGTACGTCATTAGCATTACCCAGCAAGTCTCTGGAATCACGTTTAAATGTCCAAGAAGGAGCTGTCATTTGAAATTCACTTTTATTTGATTGAAAATGTCCTTTGGCCACATTTTACAGAGAGGATGCCTTTCATCATGACAGCAAGCAAGATGCGCAATGCAATGCAAGCATAGGTTTCTGAATGGCACCTCTCTTGCTCTTTCAGAGGTACTTTTCTGTGGTCCGTTTATAGGCCATTATTCTTTGTTGCAGGGTTCGTTCGAGTGTGCTGCAGTGCCAAAGGCGATAACTAAGATTTGATGTAGCTGAGAATCTCCTGGAATGAGCTGCAACCTGTATCGCAACTTCAAATGGTGTGGTGCTCCACTACCTCCTTTTCTGATTTGCACATGAGAAATCTAGTGCCTTCCTGATTTTTAGGAAGGAAGGCGGCCTACATTTTTCAAAATTTAGCAGTTTACCCTCTTGAAATAATTGTGCATTTTTTTTTATCAATCTTGGGAAAAGACCAAGTCCTCAAGTTAAGCAACATACATGTCCGTTTTACACCTTAAAATTAGGCAAATGCTCCTAGAAAAAACGGCGAGTAATACAAATTTAGTCCAGCAGCATCAACCGAGCATGCCATAGAGAGTCAATATAGTATTGTATAGTCTAATGTGAAGAGGGCCTGTAAGATTTTTCTTAAATATTTTCTGAGGCAACCCAGCTTAGGTAACGAGGCAACCCAGCTTAGGGTAATTAGGAAATGGCTCCATGATGGGGAAGAAAAACACTGGGTTAAAATGGACAGGGCGGTCACAAAGCATGATTTGGGTGAGGTCCTGTGGCTACCTAAGCAACACCGACCAAGACACATGTATGAGAGCTCCATCACCAAACTAGTTGCGGACAACTGGGACAGGCTTGTCAAACATAAGGAAATCACAACTTGTCCATCTCCATTTACACCCATATTCAACAACAAAGACTTCACTCCTGGGATGGAGAGGGGGGCATTCAGGAAAAGGCAGGAAGGGGGCTGCCAGAGGATGAGAGATATGTTTATAGGGGGGGAAATTAGCAACTTTGTAGACTGCAAAAGGGACTTCGCACTGGGGGAGGGCGAGAGGCTGAGATATTCCCAAATGCGTCACTGGCACCTACACCCCACAAATAAGGAAGCGGCCACTAGACCCCCGACCCCATGTGAGAAATTCTTAATGTCCAACGATGGCTCGAAAGGGCTAATCTCGCAACTCTACAAGATTCTGGATGAAGCTACCCCGAGGCCGCAGTGGGCATACATGGGAAGATGGGAACGCATTTTGGGCAGGGAGATTGAGAAGAGAGAATGGGAGAAACTCTGGAGAAAAATCCCCAAACTAGCTAGAGCCTCACAAATCCAGGAAGCCTGGTATAAAATACTGTATGGGTGGCACTACACTCCAGCTCGACTGCGCAGGATATATCCCGGGGCGATGGGAATTTGCTGGAGAGGTTGTGGACAGAAGGGCACAGTGGAACATATTTGGTGGAGGTGCCCAAAAATAGACCCGTTCTGGAAGGACATCGGTCAAGCGATAGAACAAGTGTTTGGGTCAGTGGGAAGCATGCCCCCAGAAAGGACCTTACTGTGCCTTCGGCCAGAAGAAACGACAGGAGAACCGAGGGACAGAGAAAGAGCGCGGGTAATGCTCACTATAGCTGGAATGACAATCATTGCCCAAAGATGGAAAAGCTCAGATATACCGACGTTCCAAGACTGGCTGCACAAAGTGTGGGAGATGGTGGCAATGGAATGGGCCACATATGCAATGAACAATGCATTACAGAACTTTGCAGGCAAGTGGGTAGAGGTATTAACCTTTCTCAGGGACGATTTCAGGATCGGATGGCACCCGCAACGCCTAAGGCTCCTAGATTTGCAATGACCCAAAGAGACTTTATGAGGTCACAGGTAGCAACGGAAAATTTGAAGCAGCACCGAGGGGGGGGGGGGAGGGAGCAAAGGGGTGGGGGGGATTTCTGGGGAATTTTACGTTTGTTGGAAAATTCAATAAAAATAATTTTAAAAAAATAATATTTTCATGTGCAGTGATAAAGTACAAAAAGAAATGTGTTACAAACTAAAAACATGTTTTTTTTAATTAAAATGTATTTGTACAGGTCTAAAAATAGCCCAGCCGTTACTGAGAATCAAAACGAAAAAGAAACTTAGAATGAGCACATTTATGAAAGAAAGAAGAGGTCATTGCACCGCGACTCCGAACTAGGACTGCCATAATGCTAACTGCCAGGCTATTACGCAAGGCTATGCAAAAAGGACAAGCATACTCGACCTTCGCACTTGGACACTGCCAAGGTGAATGATGCTTTTAAAACATTGTCAAACACTCACTTTAAAATAATAATACCAGCAACGGAAAACACAGAAAAACATGTTTTCGGCTAAGAGTGCTGTACATTTTAACAGAGTGGGTAACAGTTACACTATTCAGACGAATTAGCTATAATTTAGTTGAATGTGTATCATCTTACATGTTGATTACCTGAATTGTGTACTGCTCCATAGCATCTTCGAGGGCTGCCAAAAAATCCTTGTTCTCCTCTTCCAAATGCTGGACTTGCCTTTGCAAGTCAGCAATGCATGTGTCCTTATCACCATCTCTGCTTTTCTGAAATTGAGAATAAGACAATTATTGCAACAGGACAAATCATTGCAAGGAGACATCTTTTAAAGCCATTTTGAGCAAAAGGCAATGTCATGTAGATCATTGATCTTCAAACGGTGGGGTTTACCTACAGACAGGCGGAGGAGTTTAAAAATAAAAGTCAGAATTAAAAAAAATATATATAAAAAAGGTAGGATTATGTGGGAGAAGGACTCCTGATCCACTGAATGCCATAACACAAACTAATAATGGATGTCTAGAGAGCGGGCACATGCTCCCACAACCACCCGCGTCATGAAATGGTGCCAGCAGAGCCCTAACAAACAAAAAGCAGTTAACCTTTGGGGTAGGCCTCACTCAAACCTTGCACATAAACTGGAGCAGACAGCACCACTATAGACCGGCCTACACCAGTTCGTTGAAAAGGATACCTGCACTGTGTGAGCCTTACCTATTCTGTGTAGGAAAAAACTTGCACTACTGCTCCCTGTGCAGCACAAATCGGCTTTCTATTAGTGGTGTCCTCCCATAGACCCTAAAATATTCCCTCATGTAGCCTTTACGTTTTTCAGCCAGCCCCCAGACCCGGAGAATACAAGTTTAGGGATGGGTGCAGGAGTTTGTCTAAAGATTGAATCAGAAGCAGTTGCATGCAATACTGGTTTCGGCAAGAATGGAGGAAATCCTGGCGGTTTGTAACAATGCCCCAGTGGGTGGTACTGATATAATTAGATGGTACGAAGTTTTAATGGCAACAATCTTTAGAGAAGTAAGAGTATGTGTCAGAGTAGAAAGCAGATTACAAGGTCAAGGATATGGGGCTCGGCTTGGTCAGAACTGGAATGCAGGTCACTGAAGTGGACAATCAATCAGGGGGTAAATGGCGGCACGGTCTGTATGCAGGACAATTACACGCCCTTAAGATTGAGTATAGCAAGCTGCTAAAAAGGAAGAGGAGAGAGCATATTTAAAAGTAATGTGAGCAACTCGAGTCAACTTGGAGCATAATCACCCGAGGATTTGACATTACAAAGGAATCTGACCCATGCTGTATATCTGACAGATGGATTTCCCACTTTACTGGCATCTTGTTTGGTGCAGAGGCAGGACCCACCAGGACGGAGTGGGGTGTGTGGGAGGATCTGATTTTTTTTTTTTGCAAGAGGAGATATTGGCCTGTGTAAAGGCTCTCCCAGCGGGAAAAGCGGTTGGCCAGGATGGCTTACGGTCGTACTATCTAAAGTGACCTGGTAGGCCAACATGTTGGAAAACCTCCAAGCAATTTCAAGCTCTGGGGTTATACCACTTATGTGGAAGAAAGCTACAATCATCACGATTTTTAGTAGGGCTCGACTAATGACCCCCATACCGCCCACTTTCACTCAGACATCCCTAGTAAAATATTTAATAAATGTTTGAAAAAACAGAGTGGAAGAGTGGGCACAAAAAAAACTCTGTGATAAACCCCTCCCAAGCTGGGTTCAGGAGTGGCTGTTCAACCATGGATCACTGTGGGGGGCGTGACCATCTACGGAACAATGCGGACGTGAGCCTTCGAGCTCCCGGCCCCGCTACATACAGCTTGCTTAAATCACCTGCCATCCGTGTCGAACCACAACTATTAATCAGACCCTCGGTGAGGGGAACCGCTGCTGCGAATTTTCGGGAGAAAAGTGCGACGGCGAGGCGTCCGGAGGATAGAGATCTCCCCGAAGTGTCCCGAGGAAGCGATTCCAAGATGGCGCTGTGCTACGTGCAGATGTAAACCTGCCTACGCAACAAAGATACGAGATTGTGAACGGACGCAGGCTAAAGGGGACAAGAGGTGCGGGGAGCGGGGCTGCGCGGGGGTTGCCCGCGAGAGGAAGGCCGCCATGCCTCCATCCCAACACCCGTCCCGCTGAGGGGAGTGGCGAGCTTCCCGCTCATCCGCCAGACAATCCGGGGGAGAGAAAGGGTCACACCTGAAGAGAATGCAAACGAGGACAGGCCCGGTCGAAGGGGCAGCGATAACGGACGAAACTCCCTCGAGCACCCCGCGTGCGGCACACAGCTGCGCCACCGCATGAGTGTAAGTGAAAAGCCAGCAAAAAGAAGAGCTTGAGGTGCCTCAAACCAAGACTTGTCCTCGTGCCAAGCCCTAATTGGCCCCCATCACAGATCCGCCCAAATCGAAAGGTGTTTAATCGGACACCGGACACACTGGCAGCACATGTTACGCAGAAACTCCTGTGTAAAGACCTCTGACATGGGAAAAGAAAAATCCAGGAAAACCGGTACTCAAAGCAAAATTGACCAATTCACCACTGCCGTGGCAAATGCGCTGGTAGAGCAAGACTGCAGCGAAACAATGGAGGAGCAAACAGGAGCAATCTCTCTGAAGGACAGTATGGTGGCGATCGCCGATTCCTGTGCCTCCATGGAACAGAAAATCAATGGAATAAGCGTGGATGTCTCGCTACTATGCAGCGATCTCAAAAAGTTGACGTCCGGCACGGTGAGGCAGAGCAGTGCATATCTGGGACGGAGGATGGACTAAGGAACCTGGAGCAGCAACTCCACGGAACCACGGCCCGCCTGAAGGTACTGGAAGCGGGAGTAGATGAAGGAGAGGGCAGATTGAGACGGAACAATGTACGCATCCTAGGCTTGCCTGAGAAGGCCGAAGGTGACTGCATGGAACTGTTCCTGGAACAATGGCTCATCGATCTGTTCGATAAAAAGAGCTTCTCTAAATTCTTCTCAATAGAACAAGCTCACCGAGTGCCCACTGGGCGTCCCCCGCCTGGATCCCCGCCACGCACGGTGGTGGCAAGGTTCCTGAATTACAGAGACCGGGAGGCATTGTTGCAAATGGCACGCACGAAGGGCTCGATAACCCATAACGGCTCCAGAATTGCCTTATTTCCGGACTATACAAGAGAAGTGCAAAAGGCGAGGCAATCATTTGAGCAAATCAAAAAACAGCTGCGCTCTCTGAATGTCAAATATGGCCTAATCTTTCCGGCCCAACTGAAAATTTTCCATAAAGGGACGACGATCCACTTCACTGACCCTAAAGAGGCATGGAGGTGGGCAGAACTACACATATATGGCGACTGGAGACCGAATCGAAGAAGCAGACCCGCGCACTCTGGAAATCCTCCGGCCAGAGACCCCCCCCCCCCCCCCCCGGACCAGCCACCGAACCGTGATGACATTATGCCACCACTTGTGGGGGAGGGCTGAGACGGGAGACAAGGTAGCAGCGATCACCCAAGTGGCGGGACCCACGACGGGGGATCGGCATCTGATGGAAACAATGCAGCAAGGTATTTGACACGGATGAGGAAACATATAGCGGCCGTTTCGGACGCATGCACCCCCCTAGTTACGTGGGAACAGTTGTAGAAGTTGTAGGGGTGTTAACTGTTGTCTGAGCAAACCATTGGCGAGCTCGGACTGATGTTCGGGCGACAGATACTTCATGTTGGGGCGGAGTATGGGGAGGGGGTAGGGGAGTTTGAAATTGCACCAGAAGTTGTTTGTTTAGTTCCCTGTTTTAAAATGGCCCATGGCTCCACTCGGGCACAGAAGTTACAGCACACTATAGGTCGGGATCTGGCTCCCACCAAAGAGATAAAGTTCACTACCACAGGACACACGCAGCACAACCCGCCACACCCAATGCCTATCTGATATGATGGAATCCAACAACAGGAATAACACCAAGTCCATTAAGATTATGACCTGAAATGTGAACGGGCTGGGCAGTAGCATTAAGAGGCGCCTTGTTTTACAACAACTAAATCGACATGCGCCAGACGCAGCTTTCCTAACGGAAACCCACTTAGCGGGCACGAATTGCAACCTTTTCAAGCGAACAAATTACTGCATAGCATTGCACTCAGGCTTTTCCATGGGGGCCCGGGGAGTTCTGATCCTAATACACAAGCGATTGCCCTTTAAACTGTTATCCGTTGCACAGGACACGGGAGGCAGATACGTACATATAACCGGGACTCTCTGGGAACGCACCATATCCATGTTAGCCATTTATGCTCCACCGACCTTATTTGCCTCCCTAATCGATGACTTAACACCCGTAATCACTGCAGATCCCTCGAACTTGGTGATAGTGGGGGGAGACATCAATGAGGTAATGAACCTGGAGCTTGATCGCACACATGTCCGCGCGAGAAACCCCTCCACGCGCACTAAATTAGCCACATTTATGGATGCCATGGGACTGAAAGATGTGTGGAGGCACCTACACCCTGGCACGAGTGAATACTCATTCCTATCTGGGGCACACGCCTCATTATCAAGGCTTGACTACTTTTTTCTGCCAACATCTGAAATACACCTAGTAAGTGCAGCGCAGTTCCTACCCAGGGGCATATCAGACCACTCCCCACTCATGATAGAAATCAACACTGAAAGACCGACCCCCCCCACCTACCTGGCGGCTGAACAGTTACTACCTGGGTTTCCCAGAACTGTTGGAGCATGTACAAAAAACTACAGAATTGTACTTTGAAGTGAATGAACACTCTGTAGGTAGCCCAACAACTGTACGGGAAGCATATAAACCGGTATTTTTTTTATTTTTTATTTTTATTTATTTATTACATTTGTTACTCGCCCAGACCCTGGGGTATCACGGCGAAGGCTGCAGAAGGTATTCAATTATTAAACAATGTTACAGTTTCAAGACAATAATACATTTTTTATACAGACGTTAAGGCAGATATGGTCCTAAATCAGATTCCAATTGGTGGGATAGTCCATAACCTTATGTTCAAAATTTATTGAATAACCAGGTTTTCAGAGCTTTTTTGAATTTTTGTAATGATTCCTGCTTTTTGATGCTTAGAGGTAGGGAGTTCCAATGCGAAGGGGCTAAAACTTTGAAACTACTTCCTCCTGCTCTGCTATATTTGAATGCGGGAACTTCTAAAAGGGCCAGATTATTGGATCTCAGCGGCCTGCAAGCCATTTTATTTTTGACGGAATTATTGAGGTAGCTGGGTGCTTTGTTGGTGGTGCATTTGTAGACAATGCTAAGGGTTTTGAATATGATCCTTGCTTCAATAGGCAGCCAGTGATTTTCTCTTCTAATGTTAGATATATGTTCTGATTTCTTTATCCCTAAGGCCGCTCTAAGGGCTTTATTCTGTAGTAGTTGGATTTTGTTTATATTGGTTTTGGAAGTTCCCAGGAAGAGGATGTTACAGTAATCTAGTTTTGTTAGGATAAGGGCTCTGGCCAGAGTGATGCAATTTGCAGGGGTGAGAAATTGGCGACTGAGAGCAATAAGTTTTGCTGTGTAAGCTGTGGATGAAGAGAGGGCTGCAATTTGTTTATGCATGGAGAGGTTGGCATCGATGTAGACACCTAACGTTTTAACTTGTTTAAGTACTGTGATCCGGGTACCGTCGATGTTAATGTGAGAGTAGTCCGGCTGGAGGGTGCTTATTCTTTTTTGGGAGCCCACAATGAGGATCTCCATCTTCTCATCATTTAAGCAAAGACTATTCAGGGCCATCCAGTTTTGGATTATGGAATAGACTTTATTAATGGTGAGGGTGTCTTGGGTGTAGTCACCTGAGATTGGGATGAGGATCTGTGTGTCATCTGCGAAGTTGGTGTAAGGGGGGAACTTATCTCCTGGATTGCGGCCCATAAGAAAAGACAAGCTAAAGACAAGCTAAATCAATCCAGGAAGCGGAATTGCGAGTGCAGAGGGCAGAGGCAGCTCATATATCCCAAGGCCAACCAGAATCTCTCCGGGCATTGCAACTAGCACAAAAACAACTACAGAACATCGACCTCGACAACGCCAAACAGGCGCACACAGCAATGCGGGCTAGAGTGTACGAAACTGGGGATAAAGCGGGCAAAATGCTGGCATGGCTGGAGAAGCGAGATGAAGGGCTCAGACATGTCAGGGCGATTAGGGCACAGGGGGACACACTCTTAACAGCGGACCGGGACATCGCGGAGGTTTTCGCCTCCTATTATAGGGAGCTCTACAAAGCACCGGCCTCCCCCATTGATACCACAATCCTAGCGGAAGTTACCCTTCCCTCTCTAACACCCGAGCAAACTGCCCTCCTAGACACAAATATCACGGAGGACGAATTGTCCGCAGCCAAAGCGGACCTCCAACCCGGGAAAACCCAGGGGCCCAACGGCTTCCCGGTAGAGGTGTGGAAAAAAATAGGTACAAACATAATTATACCACATCTATTGAAAATGTATGCAACTTCCCACAGTGAGGTACTCCTCCCACGAGACCTGAGACAAGCCACTATAGTGGTAATACCCAAAGAAGACAAACCCCCGGATAGATGCAGTTCTTACAGACCGATTTCTCTTCATCAACACCGAAACCAAAATCCTAGCGAAAACACTAGCTAACCGACTCCAGCCAATTATATCCTCCCTGATTCACCCGGATCAATGTGGATTCATGCCACAAAGATCCACGCGCATGAACATACATCGTTTACATACGGCGATGGAAAGCGCGCCCACCATTCAGGGCCCACTAGCCCTGTTGGCGGTAGATTTTGAAAAGGCGTTCGATTCGGTAAACTGGGAAGCGATCTGGGAGATAATGCAGAGAATGGGATTTGGGCCCCAATTCATGAGCTGGGTCAAACTACTGTATAAAGCACCAATAGCAGTCACAAAGGTAAACGGTTATATATCAAACCCCTTTGAAATAGGAAAGGGAACCAGGCAAGGATGCCCTCTGTCAGCCATGATATTCGCGATAGCAATCGAGCCACTCGTGATACTATTGAGAGGCAATGAGACATGGAAGGGCTTCCGCTGGTCAGAAAGCTGGGGAAGACAAGGTGTCCTTATTTGCGGATGACATGCTTATATATCTGTACGATCCAGTAAGATCCTGTCCCATAGTGACCGGATTGATACAAAAATACGGCGCCTTCAGCGGCTCTGCAGGTTAACTGGGCTAAGTCCATCCTGTTCCCGCTGGGGCAGGTAGAATAAGCGATACCCCCACAATGCCCCTATCAGGTTGAAAGGAGGCAGTTCAAGTACCTGGGTATACTCGTCACAAATGATCTTAATGATTATGTCCCTAGAAACGTACACCCAGTGATGACGAGACTCGCTGAAGATTCACAACAATGGGCATCCCTCCCCCTGACGCTACTAGGCAGAGCAGCGCTCTTTAAAATGATGTCCCTGCCCAACTCCTATATATATATATATATATTACAAAATGCCCCACTTCACGTCCCCCCCAAATGTATTTGGGAAAATAGATCAATCAATCCGAAAGTTGCTGTGGAATGATGCGCCCCCCCCCCCCGCATAGCACTTGCCACGCTCCAAAGATCCATTTGGGAGGGCGGAATAGGGCTTCCCCGGATACAGACATACTATTGGGCCAGCCAATTGACAATCGTAAATGACCAATTGCACGGGGACAAATCCGCGCCGCATAACCGCTCATTAGAA
Organism: Ambystoma mexicanum; assembly: GCF_040938575.1. Taxonomy (NCBI): domain Eukaryota; kingdom Metazoa; phylum Chordata; class Amphibia; order Caudata; family Ambystomatidae; genus Ambystoma; species Ambystoma mexicanum. Next base: position 1,066,190,079 of record NC_090934.1, read on the forward strand.
GCTGACACTCCTGAAAACCCTGTCATGCAATATCTTTATAGGAAAAGGGCCCGTCCAAACATCTCCAATATGCGGACACACCTAACCCAAATCTGGACGGACGCACACAAATTTGTGGGATGGGGCAACAAGCTGTCGCTAGCCCAACCACTGTGGAACAACAGAAATCTCCCGGGTGTATATAATCTCCCCAAATGGCCACTCTGGTCCCAACATGAAACAATAACATTGGGTGATGTCGTGAGTGAGGGCATCGTAATTCCATTCTCGGAGCTGGCGCTCAGCCTCGCACTTCCCCAAACGAACAATATCATTACACTCAGTTGCAACACGCACTACAGGGCAATCTCCCTGATATGACCGCATTGCCGGAATTCACCCCAATAGAAAGGAACCTTTTCCCAGAGCGAATCACTCAAAAAGTGACATCGGTCCTATATAGTCCCATAACCTCCTTTTGCACGACAGAATTGCGAGCACTACAGACCAAATGGGAGACTGATGTGGGTGCAATACTACAGGAAGAATGGGTCATGGCTCTGATGTTTCCTAACCCAACCTGCCTGCGATGCAAAACAGAGGAAGGTACCTTCTTTCACATACTCTGGACATGCACACACATTCAGCAGTTCTGGGACGCATGTTGCAACGAGCTATCTAGAGTCCTAGGTAAAGAGATCCCCAGAGATCCTAAACTGCTACTGTTGGGAATAGACGGAGTTGACCTGACAAAATATGAAAAACTGTTTGTGTTCACCACTACCGCACTTATCAAAAGAAACATTGCTCAGAAATGGGGGTCGAAGGTGACTCCGAGTTATCAACAATGGACAACAGACGTAGACATCTGTGTTGCAATGGAGCACAGGGTATACACGGCCAGAGGATGTCCGGCCAAGGCGCAGAAGGTATGGCAAAAGTGGGAAGACGCCCATTGAAAGGGGTCTCTGTATAAGCGGACAAGAAAAGAGAATGTGGCGCCCCTCGACATCCAGGTTACCAATAAAGCGGGGGAATCGAATGTAGCTCCTGTGAAGGGGCAGTGAACTCAGATTTGAAATGTTGTGTGTAATAACGGTGGGAAACAATCAATGACCTGTATCGACAGTGTGCTTATGTTGTTTGTTTGTTTCAAATCAATAAAATGTATTCTAAAAAAAACCATGGATCACTGCCTAACTCTAAATATTTTAATAGAGAAATATTGTTTAATCGAGGTGCGGAGGTAGGTTATATGTGACCTTCTTGGACCTGGAGAAGGCCTTTGACACAGTCAATAGGGAGGCCGTGTGGCAGAAAGGAACGGACATGAAGGTCGCGCACAATAACCTACATTTGATTTTAAGGAGTTCCTTAAACACAGCAGTAAGAGTAAGTGACCATGGGCAGACTACAGAGGCGTTCCCCACCGAGGTATTAAACAAAGATTTTAACCCTCTAGCCTGTGTGGTGACAATAAATCTGTCTTTATTGGGAAGGATGCCGTTTGCAACCCTGCTATATGCTGGTGATACAGCTTTGATTGACCAAACTCTGGCAGGCCTGCAGGCTAGTCTAGATTATGCTGCTAAATATTTTAAGGCTAACAAGTTAAATTTGAACAGGGAAAAACCCAAATTGTAGTTTTTGGCAATGGCAGAAAGTAAGTCAATCACTCCTGGACTGGGGAGAAAATTGTAGGTTGTGAATTCTTTTTTTTATCTGGATTTGATTTTCGAAAGTAATGGGAAATGGAGGAAACATTTGGAGATGGTTAGTTTGAAAGTTAATGAGATTTTACCACAGGTTTGGCAGGCGTATACTTAACGCTTTAGAGGTTTACAAGAGTAAGGTTGGGAGTGTGTTACTGAATGGTCGTGAACTATGGGGGGGGGGGTCACCAAGTGTGACGAGATGGAGGTCATCCAAAACGGGATCTTGAAGCGGTTGACCCGTCTCCTTTAGGTAACGCCCAACTGTGCTCTATGCCTGGAGTTGGCGGTCCCTACATTTGCAACACTGGTGCTCAAAATTGAGGGGAGCTTGTGGCCTATTTAGCTCCTGCATCTTGCATAGTGGAACCTGGTTAGTTTGACACCAACAGCTACCAGGATCTACCTTTGGCTCCTAGGACCAACTGGTGCCTTCCATACATGTAAATGTGACATTAACTTTGTCTATTTCAGAATGTTAATAAAGAACAATCAGAACACATGCAATACATATTTAAACACAATGGTTCATACAAAATGGACAAAAAGTTAAAGGAGCATATCTGGTAGCTCCTGGTTCCCCTGCAGTAGCTCCTGCCTACTGGTTGATGCCCGACACCCAGGAGCAGGTTTTAGCTCCTGCTCAACTAATCTCAATTTAGAACCCTGCAACACAGGCCAAAATTAGATTCGGTTGGCGTTTTTTTGAAGGCAAGAACCCGAACATGCAGCATATCTTGGTGGCAATGGTAAAAGCAACCCCCTGTAGAAAGTATAGATGGTTCCACAAGGACGTTAAAGTTGTGAGGAAGGGTGAGATTGTGGCAGTGAATATCGTAAGAGATTCAAGTCTGGCAGTCTTGAAATCTTCTATTAAAATGGGGGTGTTACTAGGGCGAGGATTGGTGTGCAGCACATTCTTTGAGATCTTTGAGCCCGTTTTCCTCTTTGAGATATAGCCTGGAGTTGGGTGGGGGTGTGAGTACAGGCTGGTGCCAAACAGGAAATGGTAGACCCGGTAAAATGCTGCATGTGTCGGTTGGCTGCAACAGACGATCTCTGTAATTGTCTGCTAATTTGTAATTGGTATCTGGATTTGCAGAGGGACCTGTTAAGGCCCGTTTCGTGATATCCGGGATTGAATTTTATTTGGAATTGTATGGTCATGGATTTTATTTTTGCAGCTATGTGAGACTAGCTTTGATTCGACTGGCGGGGAAACGGTTTGTTTCGTATTTTTAATTTGGGTTGGAGGGGAGGAGTGTTTTGGGGGTTTGCTGAGGGTTGTTTTAAATTATTAAGGGCATGGGTGTTATAAATGTTTGTTTTATGATGCAGTTTGTTTTATTGTATTTAGTGTTTGTAAATTGTTAATGGAGAGATCTGAGTTAATAAAAATTAATGGCCTCATGTTAAATGGATAATGTATTAGCAGTTAATAGAGCCACAACCAATGTCTTTTAAAAAAAAACAGATGGTATGGCAAGGGATAAAATGCAACACAAGAGTTAGAAGACCACTACTAAATAGACGTCCCATGGGTGAAGAGCTGCAAGACTAAATGGGCCTGTTTTTGATAGTTTTACAACACTGACAATGATTGCCGAGCAGGGAGTTTTTAACATGTCCACTACTAGTTAATTATTCCACAGCACACTGGAAGAAAAGGGAGAAATAGTCTTACCATCAAAATAAATAAAACACCTAAGTGGCCTCCTACATAACAATTTTCATTTTTCAAAATGGATCAGTTTGGAACTGTAATGCAAACTGCATTACTGGCTCAGATAGGGCCACAAAATGCATTTAAGTGTCCAATGAATGCATTTCGACCAAAACAAATCTATGTGCAGAAAAAACGCCGACCAATAATTAACTAAATGGCTTAGTCACCAAGTCATTGATACACACACCTAAAATAAGCAGAATTGGCAAGTAACCTTATTACAGTCAGACGTTTGGATCACTCGGGAAACCAGCTAACATGCAAGATATATCTTAAGTGCAGATACTGCACTTATCCCAGAAACATGGGCCGTAATCAATTGTACATAAATAAGAGTCCACTTGTGCACGCTCCTCTTGAGTGCTCCAGTGACAGGGGTTTGCAGGGAAAGTACTCTAGAAGGGGAAGGTGGTGCACAAGGTTGGGGGGTGTTTTGCCTGTTAACATTAATTTATGTGTGTGTGTGTAAGGGTTTTTAACTAAGGTCCATTCAGGAGGCTGGTGTGCTCCCTTTCCAAGATGGAGGGGGCTTCCCAGGAAACTGATTGGCTCAAGTCTAGAGGAGGTTATTCTGGAATGTTCAATTGAATTGTAACTGCCTTTCATTCCAGGCACTAGCTTAGCAGGTCACAGTTACCATGAGTTCCTGATTAAATTAGGAACAAGACCATTTAATTTCAACCAGAAAGCTGCAGAAAATCATCACCAGAAACTAGAGATAAGTGATTAACATGTGTTAAGAAGAAGTTCTTAATCTTGAGGGGTTATAAAAGTTACTGGTATTTTATTCACAGGTTCATCTAAAAAGGAAACTAAATTGTGCTTTTATAACCAAGTTATATCATTAGTGGAGGAGAGTGCGGGGTTCAATTGTGGGCCAGTGCATAAGAGGAAGAAACTGTCGAGCGAGTCAGTGCGGTGAAATCTACAGGTTAAATAAATTAAGAGTAGACGCTTCAGAGTATACTGGAAGACAAATGAGGATAAAACAAGGCTCAACAATGTTAAAACAGAAAGACATTTAACAAGCAGAATGAACATTGGGCAGTGCAGTGGAACCAATTACAATAAAGTCAGAAGGGTTCAGGAATCGGACTAACCAGAATTGTAAGTGATAACCTGAGAGAAACAAACTAAAGAGAAAATGAAGTAGCAACTTCTATCATTGAGTGAGTCTAAAACATCTAGTCAGTTTTAAACGATCTTAAAAAGAAAAGAAGTTCAAAGACAACATACTTTACCAGAACATAATAAAGACTAGTAAGACATCTAGGGAGTCTTTCAACAACTTCTTCATAAGGATGAGTATCAGGATAGTGAACCACAGATTGGCAGAGAAGATAGTAGGCATACTCAAAAGGTGCCTTCGAGCTCCAAAAGAAGGCAGACAGGTAACTGGGGGAAAGTTATTCTTCTGAAGGAGAAGGAAGAGCAGAATATAAGGTACTGAGTTTTAACTGCATGTATTTGGTTTTCAGGTCTTCAATAGCAGATTGGAGAACTAAGGAGGAGAGTTTGAAAAGAAGTCCTGTCCGTTTTATTTTATCCACCAACCCCCCCCCCCCTCCTCCCCTCCCAAGAGTTGTGGGCTGAGATCCAGTGACTGTAGCGATTTCTGGCCACTTCTGGGACTAATGGAAAGTGCTGCTCTACCTATTTGCCCCGCCCACTGCACTGGGATCACTACAAAAACCTGCTGAAGCGCGCTCCTGCATGTGCACTCATATTGAGTGCTGCACTGGGTGTAGCTGCGATTTCTGCTCGCTTCTGGGACTATTGGAAAGTGCCCCTCCACATACACTTGCGCTGTCCAATGTACTTGGATCCTTACAAAAGCCAGCTGAAGAGCACTCCTGTTGAGTGCTCTAATGAGTGTACCTGTGGTTGGACAGGGAATTCGGCTGGCTTTTGGGATGATTGCAAAGTGCTGCTGTACCTACTTGCCTCACCCACTACACCTGGATCCCTAAAAAAACCCTGCTGAGGCGCGCTCCCGTTGAGGGTATGACGTTTATCCATCACCAGGTTTTCTTTTTTTGGCAAGTTTTTTGCAGCCGATTTTTGGCTGAAAGAACTCATTGAAAAATATGGGAGAGGGGTGGGTAAAGGGATGTAAGGAGTAGGGGGGTGTGCAGGGAATATGTAGTAAAATTACTGGGAACGGAGGCTGGGGGAAAACCACCCAAATATGAAAAAGAATTCAATGAGTTTTTTCAGGCAAAAAAAATGGCGGCGAAAAAACTGCGGAAAAATACCTGGTGACGGAATGACAGAACCCGGCTGAGTGCTGCAGTGAGTCTAGCTGCGATTTGGCGGTTTCGACTGCAGGCCCAACACTGCATTCAGTGTGAGGACCCTCGCAAGTAAACTGCTGTAAATAAGCCCATAACAGGTTCTTGTGGAAAGTACAGTCTACATAGAGCTATGCTGGCTCAACAAAAAAATAAATAAACAATGCGTCTTGCCACCTTCGCTCCAGGGCTAGGGGAGCACGACAGGCCAAACCAGGGGCAAGCCGAAAGGAGGCTACACTGAGAGAAAAGAGATTGATGGACTCGATTTTGTACCAACCAATACTGCTATGGGAAAAATAACCAACTACTTTACGGCAGAAATCCACTCGGTTATGATAACACAATCAATGCCTAGTAGTGCCACAGGAGTAGACGAAAACCATCTAAATCTGTCAAAACGACATCAAATGATAATTTCTTAATGTAAATGTGTTACTTTCTCCAGTGTACCGTGAACGCCCCTCTCGAGGGCCATGACACCATTGACTTTCGCTTATTTCTCGGTTTGTATTAGAGCGTGACACAGGCACTTAAGAGCCAACCATCTCACCTCTCTGCTTCGCCACTACGTTTTGTGGAAGAGCAAAACACGGAATGCAGTGAAACAACATATACAGAGGAGGTGGACACAGAACCTATGCAATTCGCTTTAAAGTTACTACTGAAACTTTTTGGAAAAATGTACGAAGATACAGTGAACGCTGCTGAAGCAAATTGAATCTCTGCAACACATCAAGGGAAGGGGTCCCCAAATTCCCATAAGGATTATGGAAAAAATGTGGGAGAGCGATCAGAAGACGAGAGAACGGAAGCAGTGGCTGTAATAATTCTAGAGGAAGAAATCTCTAATGCTCAGGAAAAAATAGGAACCGACTTTGAAAAAAACCAAAGTGAGTGATAGCATCTATCTGACACGGAAGGAACAAAGAATGCAAAAAAGGAAAGTTATGAAGGAACAAACGCAACAGAATCCTGCTCATCCAGCAAAGGGGACAAATAAGGGATTGGCCAGGTCTGAAGAAAGGAGTATGAATAAAATGAAAAAAAAAGAAAAACGTACTAATAGAAGACTGAATCGATGGGAGAAAAAGACTGGAAGGGTAACTATCTGGCTGATAAAAACACCTGCCAACATTGCCGAGGACCATGATGATAATGCAACCATCTTAAGTGAAATAGACAAAGTTAGTAATACTTCATTCATGGTAGAGACAGGCTTACCCCAGAGAATAGAAAAGAGAACATTGAGAACTGAAGTGAATGACTACCTACATATACAACAATGAGCAAGGAGAATAAACAGCCAGGCAGCACAAAACTCTGAATGACTACTATTTTTCCAAACGCAACAGAGAAATGGCTGAAGGAAAAAGTTACTTACCTGTAACTGTTGTTCTCCAGCATGTGTCTGGCATAAATTCACATGTCGTCAGGCTGGGAATCCTCAGTAAGAAAAAGAAAGCAGTCTTGCTTTAAAAGCTTGACAACTGCCTTTCTCTCATTAACCAATCACTGGGTCATACAGCATCCATCCAATGGCTCTCGAGTCCCGCCCCTGGCAGCCATCTTCAGATTCAAAGCACGTGAGGTGCCGTTATGAACCCAGAAGAGCACAGCCGGGAAGACAAGTGGGTTTGCATGTGAATTCATGCCAGACCCATCCTGCAGAACAACAGTTACAGGTAAGTAACTTGCGCCTTCTCCAGCGTGGGGTCTGGCATGGATTCACATGCTCATGCATACAAGTATACAGCAGTAAACACATACAAAACCACAGGAGGTGGCAAGGCTCAAAAGAAGTACAAACACTTACCCCTGGAACAGACTCGCCACAAATCGCTTGGCCGCCTCTGTACTCCACCCTGGAATCCCGGTTGCCACAGTAGAACCTTGTGAAGGTGTGCGTAGACCTCCATGTAACAGCCCTGCAGATGTCCAGCAGGGGAACCCAACAGAGAAAAATGCCGTTATTGAAGTGATGGCTCTGGTGGAATGAGCTCTAGGCCGGGTCGGGTCTGTGGGCAAGATGATGACCCTGCATGATGCAGCTGGAGAGCCACCTGAATGTTTAAGTCTTTGACAGGGCATTTCCCTGTTTCACAAGACCAAAGTTCACAAAACGTTGAGAAGTCTTCCAACAATCATTTATGAGAGCCACATAGAAATTCAAGGCCCGAGCAACGTCCAGCGTATGCAGTGACCGTTCAGCAGCTGAAGCAGGATTCGGGAAGAAGACTGGAAGTACCAAGGGTTTGTTAAGGTAGAATGCAGACAGACGCTTAGGCATAAAGGAAGGGTGGGCCTAAAGCACCACCGTTGCAGCACGAAATGACAGATATGGGCTTTGCAGGAGAGAGCTTGAATCTCTCCGACCCCGCCTAGCTGAGGTGATAGCACCAGGAATGCTGTTTTCCAAGAAAGATACTTCAGGGGGGCATGATGCAATGGCTCGAATGGTGGCCCCAGGAGCCTGGTTAGGACGACATTGATCTCCCACGCTGGGGCAGGGACCTTCACTGGAGGGAAGGATCTGAAGAGGCCCTTAATGAATTCTTTGAAGAGCCTGTGGGACCACAAGGATGGTCTTCCCGGCGAGCAGGTGTATTGTGACATAGCTGCCAGAAGCACCCTGATGAAGGCATGGGCCAATCAAGCCTTGGTTAGCAACAGTATGTACGGCAGGAGCTGTATCGCTGTGACCTTCTGGGACCTACACAACAGTGAATCGCTTCCACTTGTGCCCGTAGCACGATAGTGTAGATGACGCCCTGGCCTTTGCAAGAACCGTTTTAATTTCCATAGGAAGATTATAGTGGTCAAACTCTAGGCTGCAGGAGCCAGGCCACGAGGTTCATTGATGCCAGGCCGTGATGCAGAATGGTCCCCCCCTTCTCTGGAGAGTAGGTTGGAAAGGGGATGCAGACGGATGGCTGGAGCCACCGACAGGCGGAGCAGATTCGGGTACCAGATCTGGCAGGGCCACGCTGGGGCGAGGTGTATCATCTTGCAGTGACAGAGTTTCATTGTGTTCATGGCACGCAGTTGAAGTGTAATTGGGGGGGGGGCATACAGAAATCACCCTTTCTGCCTGAGCGAGAAAACGTCCCCTAGGCTCCACAGCTGGGCAAACCTGCTGGCAAACTCCTTGCATTTAGAATTCATTGCCGTGGCGAAGAGGTCGATCTGGGGGACAACCCCATTTGCTGAGGAAAGACACCTGCTCTTGTTTAATCTCCCATTCGTGGCAGGACCGCAGTTCACTGCTCAAGGCATCCGCTACGGTGTTCTTGATGCCTGCCAGGTGTAATGGGACAAGGAAAATGCCTTGAAGAATCACCCAGTACTACAGGGCTTGAGCCTCAAGTAAAAGAGCAAGGTGATCGGGTCCCGCACTGCTTCCCGATGTAGAACATTGTGGTGGTGTGGTCTGTGAAGATCCTTACTACCAGACCCCTTAGAAGAGGCAGGAATGACTTGAGAGCGCAGAATACGGCCTGTAACTTCAGCACATTGATGTGCAGATTCTTCCCTTCCTGGCCGGTGTGAGCCCGCCATCCGCCCAGACAGGCATCTGTGGCGACTGTAGCCTGGAAAGGTGGGACTTGAAACGGGAAACCCTGAGGTGTGAGCGCACTCCCCACCATTGTTTCGACTGTCTGAATTCCAGGTTGAGGGTAATCTTGTCTGTCCATTTCTCTGTGACTTGGCACCACCTGACTTCCAGAAACCTTTGAAGCGGCCTCACCTGCAGCCTGTAGAACGGGACTAGGTGGATGCAAGAGGACATGCCCAGTAGTTACTTGATTGCTAGTATGGTCGCGGATCGCATCGTGGACAGCCAATGTACCTTCCCCAGGATGGCCACCACCCTCTTCTCGGAGAGGTACGCCAAGGATGCCACCGTGTTCAGGTGGGCACCCAGAAACACAGCTACCTGCGATGGCACTATGCAGGATTTCGGATAATTGATGGAGAATCTGAGCTCCATCAGTAGGCGTATGGTCTTGTGTGCATCTCCAGGTCCTGAGAACATGAACGGATGAGCCAGTCGTAAGGGTATATGTGTATGCCTTTGAGGCATAGATGAGCAGCCACTGGGGCCCAGCATTTTGTGAAAACCCTTGGTGCCGATTTTAGGCCGAAGGACAGAGCTTTGAACCGATAGTGACATCCCAGAACTACGAAGCGCAGGAACTTTTGATGCTTCGGGTATATGGGGACGTGAAAGTAGGCATCCTCCAGGTCCAGCATCGTCATGTAATCCACTTCCTTGGCCAAGCACTTAATCTAACATTATTATCCTGGAACTTTGGGATTTTAAGTATTTGTTGAGGCATCGCAAATCCAGGAATGGGTGCCACCCTCCCGATTTCTTTCAGGACAGAAAGTATCTTCATTATACTCTGTAGCACCTTTTGCCAGCATGGCTTGCACTTCTTTGAGCAGCTGGGCCATGTGTAGCTCCTTCCTCACTACAGGGGGAATACGAGGGCACTTGTGTTCATACTCCAGGGTGTGTCACTGACCAAGTATGTCCAGCACCCATTCGTCAGTGGTGATGTCCTTCCACACATTGCCAAAATTTGATAGACCACTCCCCACCGGGTCCGAAAGTGGGGGTCCCTGCCTTGAGCCGAGTGAGGCTTGCATGGGTGTATGCGTCTTATTTTGCGGGCGTCAGCGACTCTGGCCCTCCTCCAAAGGCCTGCGACCGGCCTCTGTATGCTTAAAGTGGCTGACGTTAGGAGGTTGAGGCGTATTCTCTGCAAGATCTGCTGAACTTTCGCCTTGAAGATTGAAAGGAAGAGGAACAACAATTTTACAGGGTACCTAGGGATCTTGCTGTCTTTGTGTCCGTCTTCATCGCCTGCAGCATATCATCTACTACCTTTCCAAAGAGGTTATCCCCGTCAAAGGGCATATCGACTACCTTGGCCTGGACGTCGGGTCTAAAGTTGGTGGCTCTCAGCCAGCCTTGGCACCTGAGCGCCACACCATTACCCATCTGACGGAAACCTGAACCAGCGACATCCATGGCTACTGTGATGGCGTGGTCGGAGGCCACCTCTCCTTCCTGAAAAAGGGCGAGCGCCTCAGTCTTCTTATCATCCAGCAAGAAATCTAGGAGTGGAGCCAGCTTGAACCACAACTCCCTATCATAACAGGCTAGAATGGCCAGAGTGTTGGCGAGCTTGACGGTTGATGCTGCAGTGTATATGACACGCTTCCACATTGCGTCGAGCTTCTTTCCTTCCTGGTCTGGTGGAACCATAGATTTGAAGGACGTGTTTGCAGACTGTTTGCTTGCTGCAGCCGAGACCACAGAATACAGTGATGGCTGTGATCCGAGACACTTGAGGGCTGAGACTGGCACCCTGTATTTTATCTCGAGCCTGTCCAGTTTTGCTGGTGCAGAGCTTGGGGTCTTCATTAGTCCGAGGCCTTGCTCCCACACCTCGTCAAGTAAAGGGACAGACAATATCGTCTTCCGGGCTGATGTGCGCCTCTGGTAAAGGAAACCCTCCTTTTCCTCTGGCATTAAGTTGAAGAGGCTAGATGCCCTTGCCAGTTCTCCAGATAGGATTTTGAGGTGGGAGTATTTTACGCTCTATTTTTAAACTTTGAGAGTAAATGTGATTCTTTGTTTTCTGTTTGTTAACGTTTTTATTTTACAATATAAACAAATAAAATACAACAACAACCAGTCAAATGACCGGCAACAGAATATAACAAAATCATGCCATACAACCGGACAACAATAACAAATTAACTAATAAAGACCATCTAATGAAGTAAAGGGAAAGAGAAGAAAGATATAAAGAAGAAAAGAAAAAAAAAAGATGGAAAAACAGTATAGTAAATCATTGAACAATGGTAATGAGATCTCCAGGAAATAGAATTATAAAAGCTTAACCCGTACATCACCCATACATACCGGTGAGATCGAGGACATCGAGGTCCAGTTCCTCCAGAAGGCGGCAGATGTCGGAATGTTTGACAGCTGAGCGAGAGTTAAGAGTGGCAATATGGAGAAGGTTGCCGTCCTTGAAAGACTTCCAGGGAGGGGTACAAATCAGAGGTACGCCCTGCAGAGGTGTAGAGGAAGCCTGAGGGGTGGCAGAAAGGGAAGGAGGAGAGGGCAAGGTAGCCCAGGAGGAGGCAGCAGGGGGAGGCAAGGAAGTCCTGGAAGGGGGAGGGGTTGAAACAACAGGAGAAGAAAGGAAATTGAGGAGGCGCGGGAAGCGACCATCGAAGAGAAGGTTGGCCCGAGGGCCTTGGACCAAGACGGTACCATTCAAGTAAACATTAATGATGACCTTAGAGGAGCGGAAGGAAGCCAGGAGGGCCTCCCACCGAGTGCCACCATTAGTGGGAGAGGAGGAGAAGGGAGCGAGCACAGAGACCATATGTAGAGTCCATAGGTCTGGTGAGGGAACGACAAAGAGGATGTTGGTGAAAGTTTGCCCGGAGGAGGCGCTGGTATAGGTGTCAGCGATAAGGAGGCCTGGGTTGGAGACCAGGATGTCCTTTTTAAACTTCTTCCTACCAGATTTAGTGAGGAGGGCAGGATATTCGATAGAGAAGCAGTTAGAGAAGATGGGAGAGACAGAGCACCATAGAGTAGGTAGGGAGAGGTGAGAAGAGGATGGGAGAGGGAAGGGGAGAACACTAGGGAAGGACACAGGGCAGGGTGCAAGCAGACGGGACAGAGAGAGGCGAGACAAGTTGAACAATTGGACAAGACGACCGACACCCAGGTCTAAGAATATCACAATGCAATTTTTAAAAACAGGAGAAAAACACACCCAAGTTTGAGAATCCTGAATAGAGGGGAAAAAGCCTAGGTTTCACAATGCAATTTTAAAAACAGGAGGAAAACACACAAGAGGCTGCTAGGTGGACAGGGGTATGCAGGGTAGCTGGTTGGCAAATGGCTTCCCATTCAGACACCTGCAGACACAAACTGGAGCCGGCTCTGTGGGAGCCGCCCTTTGCCTTGGGCCCTTAGCCGCAGGGGCTGCCCAGGGAAGGTCAGTAATGATAGAATGGGATGGCCAATCAGGGTGGTTGGCTGGCTGGGGGGGGGGGAGGGAGGGAGGGAGGGAGGAAGGGTAAGAGAGCCCAAACGTACCAGAAAGGGAAAGGAACAAGCGAGGCAACAGGGCCCCATAAAACACCACAAATCAAAAAATAAAATAAAACAGCCACCAAGGGGGTCTCACCAGCCGAGGATTAAGTGCAGCAGCGGTCATCTTTTTTTGAAAGGCTTCAGAGAAATATATTCCGTTTCAGAGGTGGCGTGCAATAACATCCATGTAGATAAAATCAAAGACTTCTGGCTTCCGTCATGTAACCTGACCTTTGCACTGCCCTCTGCTCTAAACCTGTGCATAAATGTACACAGGAAAATAATTAAGCAGTCGTATTTACAAGATTTTCATGCGTAAAAAGGCCACGTACGCACCTTATCTGGAGGCCTGGCCCTTGCCATCATGGTGTGGAACGACCCCACTTCATTTGCGGGAGAAGCCCTGGAGGTATCATTGGCACCTACCAAGTCCACATCCGCAGGAATAAAGTCGTTAAACTCATCTGTGTCTGTGATGCCGGTATCAGTGCACGTTGCAGTATCCCCCTGCGCACGCTGGTGTTGCTGGGAAAGGCAGGGACGCTGGTAGTCGCCTCAAGGTAGCCAAGCGATGGCTGTGCGCTGGCCTTGGAGGGCTGAACCTGGTGTCGCTCCCGACTGAGCTGCTATTGGTGGCAGCTGCTGTTATATCTCTGAGAACCGAGAACTCAGCACAGTGAAAATATCCTGAGGCATGTCTCTAGAAATCTGTGGGGGGGGGCATAGGCGGGAGCACTGAGGGAGGGCTAATGTGCCTCTGTGGGCTACTATTCCTTGGTGACTCTATGCCCATCAGGCTGTCCCGGCATTCCTGCAAAGTTTACTCCTCAGAACTTGGGTATACCGCCATGATCGAGACTCTCGCTACCTCCTTCCGACCCCCACCAGTCTGGGAAGAAAATCCATTGGTGGCAACAGATACTTTGGTCTTGCTGCCTCCTTCAAAGCGGAAGATACCACAGGTGCCTTTACTGACTGAGCAATGCTAGTTGACGAGGCAGTAGCCTTGGCGGCAGCGATACCCTAGACTTCTCCCTGGTCGTCAAAGGGGTAGCCGTCGACAGAGTCGCCGACACCACCAAACGCTGTCATCCACGTGGATGTGCCGCCCACAGTCGTCGACGGGGCAACTGTCGACTGGGGGGCCAGGTCGAAGATGTGGTCGAAGGCATTGTCGATGGGAGGCTTCTGCTTGTGCGGCATCACCAGTGATACATTTGTGGATGGAGACGTCGATTAGGACCTGGACGTGGCTTCCTTACGGGAATGCTTTCTCGGTTTATCCTTCGACAAAGGGCCATGTTTCGAAGGCCTCAGAGATGATCCACCACCCACCAGCAAGCTTACCATGGACAGGCATGTTTACGGAGAGTGGGTGTGCTCCGAACTAGGACCGTCAGCCACATTGTCTCTATTCGGCTCAGCAGCATGCCGCATGGCCCTAAGGATACCATGCAGGTATACATCCTTAGCCAATCTCAACCTCTTACCTGAAGACGAGTGCTCCAGAGGTAAACTGGATCTGGGTTCTGTCTGAGCGTGCCCAGAGGCCACACCAGGGGCCGGTCTTCCTTCAGCCACTCCACCAACCATCAGTAATAGTCTCTCTTATTCTTGGCTGGCAAACTTCGGCAGATGTCACATTGGTCTTCCTCATGGTCGGGAAGCAGACAATAGACACTGATGTTCCTCAAATCACTCCGGGAGCAGAGCCTGAACACACTCTTCTTGCCTTCATCCGACATGGTGAGGCACGAAGTAGGCCTCACTAGGCCTTCCAATACTTGACACGAAGATCCGACGGTGCAGTTGTGGATCTTCACCGGCAACGGTTTTTGGCTGCTATCGGTATGGACGAGTCCGCTGAGAGATTTAGGACAAAAATAGGAAATGTTTTCCATTGGAAAACAACAATCATGAAAAATGGCTGAAAGAGCAACTGACAAGGACTTCCTGCGCCGAAACATGCAGTAAAAATCTGAAGAGGCCCACCAGGGGCAGGACTCAGGGAGACTGTCGTCAATGGATGGGTGCAGTATGACCCAGCCTCCAGTGATTTGATAATGAGAGAAAGGCAGTTTTCAAGCTTTTAAAGCAAGATAGCTTTCTTCTTCTAACCGAGGATTCACAGCCTGAAGGCAGGGAATATTCATGAGCATATGAATCCATGCTGGAGAATAGAAAAGTCACCTTGGGGATCATCAACGCAATCTGCCAACTGAGGGTATCACTCTCTAAAGATTTGGAATATGTACAAATGCTGGGGAGGCACAACTGTCCCAACAGCACCTTTTCATTGTTATGCACAAGACACAGTCGACCAAGTTGAGCCCTTCAAGAAACGCATATCAAAAATGCGTTATGAAGTGACAATACTGGGGTTGACAGACTTCTAGGATAAACAAAACAAAATAAATACTATGAGGCTGAAACAAAATGTTGGAGTTAACCCATGTATCCATCTGGAATCTCAATCACCCATGAGAGAAAATAAATCACAGGAAACGATGGAAGACCAGGCCTAACCATTACCACCATAGGATCTGGTAGAATGGCCATGATGGACACAGCAGAGGCCCTTTTTGAATCTACAGTAAGGTAATGCGCTTGATATCTGGCTTCCTACCTGTAAATCGAATACAACGCCCATGATGTGCTAAAATCAGAACGTGGAAAACACGTAGACAGTCACTTTTTAGACACTGATAAGGGCCATTTGTTATTATTTGATGCCGATTTGTTTCTTCTACAAGAAACATGGCTCATGCAGGAAACGCAGGTTGACAGTTTTACAGTGTATCAAGCATTGGCACTAAAGGGAAATAAGGGCCAACCTAGAGTGGGGGCTACTAATTGGGATAAACAAAAAAATTGTGTCAAAAAGATCAAACTAGAGGTAGTAAATATAATGTTTTGGCAGTAAAGATTGAGTTTAAGGATCCTAGTAAAAAAGGAAAAGTTTGGCTCTTCGATGTATACGTTCCTCCAAGTGGAGCTTTTATTTTGGACATAAGAATGGTTGATGGATGCAGAGAATTCATTAGTACTGATTGGAGGGTGATATAAATGCTGATTGCCTAAAGACATCAAATAAGCAACTGCAGCCCATAATAGATCATGGTAAAAGGGGGCTTAAATTTGTAAATGAATGGGGGCTCTGTATGTTAAATGAATCCACATAAGGGGAAATGCCTGGGCGGAACCCTTGGAGGGAAAATGGAGTAACTGCAACCTTTGACCATTTATTCATTAGTGTTGGGGAGGTGGACTACGTGCAAGACCTGCGTTCCAGCTTTAACATCTATAGCTACCATGCTATGATGTTATGATGACCCTGGCCCCCTGCCAATTGACTGCCTTTGCATTCAACTACCAATCGGGGCGGGAGGCGGGAGCCGGCCTGTTGTTCAAAGGCCCACTTCTAAGGCCCCTGTCCACTCCCTGTCCGCTACCAGAACGCTACATGAGACCATTGCAACAACCCGCCCCTCCGTGAACTTGCTACCTCAATCAGCTATGAAACTACCAAGACGCTCTCTACTCACTCAGCATGGGTTAACTTCCTCCTCCCGATTGCCCCTTTTCCCTTCTTGGGTCCTTCACTCCCTTCTCTACTTGTTCTCACAGTTCTCTGTTATGTATTGTTCCTCATCATTTAACTTTCAAAGTCAGATTTCAGTGTGTAATGCATTTAACTTTGAAAGTCAGATAGTCAGATTTGGGCGTTTTGCATTTAACTATGAAAGTCAAATTGTAAGAAGAATTTAAAAAAGAATATCTTGGCCTTCAACCTAGGTCTCCCCATCGCTAATACCTATTCCAGTGCATCTTCCAGACAGACCCTCACCGACGTCCTCTTTGTCGTTCCTTCTCCAGATCTATGAACCCCTCATATGATCTCTGTGCTCTCTCCAGTCTCCTCCTCTCGCATTAATGGTGGCACCTGCTGGGAAGTGCTCATGGATTCCTTCGACTCCTCCAGAGTCATCATGAATATCTACCTAAATGGCACAGTCATGGTCCAAGGCCCTCAGGCCAATCTCCTCCTCTTCGAAAGGCGGTTCCCTTGCCTCATCAACTTCCTTTCATCTCTGGCTGTCCCCTCTTCTCCTCCTCTGCCCCACCTCAGGCTCCCTCCACACCTCTGCAGGGCGTACCCATCCCCGGAAGGTCTTAAAGGCTGGCAACCTTCGCCATAGTGCCACTCTCAACTCTTGCTCTGCTGTCAAACACTCCTCTAACATCTGCCACCTCTTGGAAGAACTTGACCTAGATGTCTAGGTCTTACCGAGATATGGTTTACGGCCAGTTCTGTCAAAAGCTTTGACAATCTCTTCCCTGATGGCTACAAGATCCTCTCCACCCCCAGATCCACCGGGACCGGAGGGGTGTAGCCCTGATCTTTCCCGAGTGGATTCCTGCCTCTATCATTCCCATGGTCAAATCACCTCTTTTCTCTCCGAGTGGGCTGACCTCTCCTCCTCCCTCCTGACCTCAATGTCATGATCCCTGCTTCCAAGGGGTCAGGACTTGCCCCACGACCTTGGAAGCAGGCCCATGACTCTGATCCCAGGAACCAGCCAGTCCCTATAGGGACCCTCTGGACCTTGTCCTGGCGCCAGTGGCGCCAGGCTCATGATGGTGACTGGTCCCGGCACAGGAAGCGCCGGGCTCATATTAGATAGGAGTGCTTGGTGGACCTACCTGTAGCAGACCATGCTGCTTACTTACCAGCTAACTGGTCTCCTGATCCTTCTCTGCCTGGAACTACTTTTTCTGTCTGGGTGGAGCAGGAGCCACTCCCTGGAAGCAGAACACAGGAACTCTTCTAGAAATCTGGAACTCTTTTCTTACCTGGGTGGGGCCGTGGAAGGAGACGCCTAAGCACTACAGAAGGCTATTTAAACCACACCCGATTGGTTTCACGTGCTTCGCGTTATTCTGCATCTGCAGCAGGACGCTCACCGTGTCAGCTCCAGGAAACCTCCAGCTCCAGATCCTGTGAACACGAAATAACCTGCTGGAATTCAATCTTCAGTCTTCTTCAGTCTTCTGCAGCTCCTGCAAAACAAAGGCACAGGTTAGGCTAAAGTAAAGGCAGTGAATCTACTTACCTAATCCAACGGCAGCATCCAAGGCGCCTTTCTCTGCCTTTCTCTTCCGGCATCCGACATCTGCAAAGAGAGAGAACATCGGTCAGTAATATTCAACTACAAGTTCTGCTTACCTGTGTTACGCCCGTTCCAACTCAGCTGGCGCTGCATTCCGGCACCTGCAAGGCAAGATACATCGGTTAGTAACGCTTAGTTACAAGACTGCTTACCTGTGTTATGTTCGCTTTCAATCTGTTCGCGCTGCACCTCAGCACCTGCAAAGACAAAAGAGACATTACGGAGCATTCTCCAGCGCTAGTGCAGTCTTTCTACTTACGTGCCATTGAAGGATAATCTTCATCGTCACAGCATCTGAAAAGGGAAAGACAGACTTTACAGACTTAAGACTTTTGAAAGAGAAGAGAACAATGCAAAAGGAACTTTAATACTTACAAGGCACGCTCGTGCATTAACGGCGTCTTCGCTCTCAGCAAATCCTCTGCTATCAAGAGGCAGAGCTCGCATCCAGTGAAGCAACTGGATCCAGCGCCCCTGCACAAGACGCAGGATGGAGAGCCCGGCATTTACCTATATAAAGGTAAGCGCAATATCAACCCAGTTCCACGGGGAAAGAAAGGGCGAGAGGGGCTAGGAACTTTCCGAACCTTCCAAACACCAATACCTTGGTTTACCCTTGCAGACATCTCACTCTTCAGCTTAAACTGTCGGTGGGAAGGGGACCCAGTCCGGGAGCAAAACGAACCCTGCGCCTAACACTGAAGACAGTATCCTCGCCAGATCAAGACCTGCGCCTCCGGGGGAACCAGGTGAGCGTTACACTCAACCACTCAACTCCTCCTCCTTGGTGACCTCAACATCCATCTCGATTCTCCCTGTTCCTCATCTGTGCTTTCTTGCAACCTCTGTGACACCCTCTCCCTTTCTATCCTCCACTCTGGCCCAACTCACTCTGCAGGACACACACTTGATGTCTTGATATCCTCTACCCTTGCCCTATCCCTCTGAGCACTCCTCTCTCCTGGAGCAATCACTGCCTCCTCTCCTCTCATCTCATCTCTCCCTCCCTCCCTCTCCCTCCCTCTCTTCCCCCCACCCCCCAAGCCAAGCCTACCCCAACATTGCCACCTACCTTCTCGGACATTCGGCCCATAAAGCTTGTGTCTGTTGAGGCTTTCGCTGCCGCCTTCTCTCCCGCCCACTCCACCCCTGGCTGACTCACATCCAGACGCAGCCTTGTCCCTGCTCTACGCTTCTATTTCTGATACTCTTGCCCCTGTCATGAGGATCCACCTGAAGCCCAGAGCCAAGTGCAGTTGGTGGTTTGACTCCAACCTAGCTACACTTAAACGTAAGTGTAGGGTGGCTGAGAGGAAATGGAGGGCTTCTTGTTCATCCTCTGACAAACTGGCCTGCCGCCTGCTCCAAAGGCAATACCGACTCTCGGTACGCACCAAGAAGAGAGTCCACATTCAAGCCTGTGTCTCTGCACCATCTAACAATTCAGTGGAACTCTAAAATCTGCAAGCAGCTGGCCAACCCTGCTGCAGTCTCTACCCCCACCCCCCTTTTGCCTCCCAGGCTCTTTGCAATGCCCTTTCCTCTCACTTTATCTCAAAAACCCAGGACATCCTGTCCACCCTCTCCTCCCTGGCCCTCCTCTCCCTTATTCCCTCTCCCCTCTCTATCTGCCCTTGCTGACCCTCCTTCAGCCTCCCCCCACCCTCTCTCTCATCCTTTCCTCTTTTCTCCCCCGATGAGGTCGCTAGACAAGTCCGATCCATGAAAGCCTTGTCAAAACAGGTTCATCCCTGTTCCTCTAAAACCATCAAGGATCACATTGATACACTCGCTCTGGCCCTTGCTGATTTTTGCAACCTGTCCTTTTCCACAGGATCCTTTCCCTCCCCTCTGAAGCACTCCCTTTTGCATCCACTGGTCAAGGAACCCACAGCTGATCCTTCTTGTCCGGCTAACTATCGCCCAATTTCCATCACTCCCTTTCTGGGTAAACTCCTGGAAAAGCTGGCCATCTCTCAGTTTAACCTTCATTCCAATTTTGTTGGCTCTCTCCACAACCACCAGTCAGGCTTCACAGCTGCCAGAAACACGGAAACTGCTCTCCGGAACATTGTGAAGATCTACTCTCCAACCTTGACTCTAACATTCCCTCTGTCCTTGTCCTACTCGATCTCACTTCTGCGTTCGGCACGGTCAACCATATCACCCTGTTCAACCACCTCCGTTATAACCTGGGTATCACCGATCAGGCTCGGGCCTGGCTGACCTCTTTCCTCTCTGATTGACCCTCCCAGGTCCAACTTGGGTCCTTCCTATCATCCATCTCTACCTGTGGTGTTCCCCCCGGGTCTAACCTCTCGCCCTGGCTCCTCAACCAATACCTGCCAACTCTTGCCCACTGCATTGCTATTTTCTGCTTAAATCTCCAGTGCTATGCTGACACTGATTTTCAGGCTACCCTCAGCCACCTCCTCTGCTTCTCTCATCTCGGATTGCCTGCCATTAAAGATTGGTGTGCCGCCAACGTTCTCTCTATAAATGCCAACAAAACTGAGATCCTCCTCATCGGTACACCTTCACCATCTTTTCCCCTCACTCCCTGGCTGGCCTCCCTTGGCCTTGGCCCTGCTCCGACCCCTACCTGCGAGGCTAAGAACCTCTGGGTCATCTTTGACTCCACACTTTCCTTCTCCGCCCATATCTCTAAAAAGTCAAACTTCCTACTGCACCTCCTCAGAGGTATTCTTCCTTTCCTCTCCTTCCCCCAGAAGCTCACTGTCTCCCAACCTCTGGTTCTCTCTAGGTTGGACTATTGTCATAGCCTCTTTCTAAATCTACCTGCCTCTACTCTCCGCCCTCTGCAACTAATCCAGAACAGGACTGCGAAACATGTCCTTGGCCTCAAATCTCTCCATTGGCACCAAGTGGATGCAAGGATTAAATTCAAAACCCTCTGCATTGTCCACAAGGCTTTCTGGGGCCTGGGTCCAAAATACCTTCAGCTCTCCCTACGCAAATACCTCCCCTCTCGAGCTCTTCGCGCCTCTACCTCGAACTCCCTCAGGGTCAGTCGTTTTTCAAAGAAACAAGCTGGGGGTAGATCTCTGTCTTCAGCTGGGCAGCCTGCCGGCCACACTAAACCTTGAGACCTTCCTCCCTTCTGCCTTCGCTCCCCCTCTCCCCTGCTGATCTGTTCTCTCTTATGCGGAAATGAAACGAGAAAAGCTCAAGATCCCACATACTTACCACCTTTATGAAGAAAAGAGCACATAACACTGCTGGATACAGTTTAAAAAGGGATAATCACAGTCTATATGGTTCCATATGTTAATATCCCTGCAGAAATATCACCATACAAGAATGCCGCTGTTTTTTGTGGCAATATTAACACATGGAACCTGCAGGGGACACCCCGGCAACCCCCGCTCCCATTTACCCCATAAATTATGCCCATAATTAATGTTGCCTAAAGCCTTTCTCTGTGACCATATGTATGGCAACATTATTTATGGGGATATTACCTGATACTGTCTATAGACAATGATTGATCCAGTTATAGTATATGGGCTGGAAGGACTGTGCCAGCTAAAGATGGACTGGATTAACAAACTGGGGGATGGGCTGTGGAGAAGAATCTTTTGGCTAAGTGTGTCCCAGTACAGGCAATTCGTCTGGAACTGGGTATTACATCAATTTCTGCTCTGGTCCTTATGCGACGTGGCACTATGTATATCAATGCCAGAAGGAGCCTAAACGCCCTAAGTTGGCTTGTATGGGTACCATTTTGAATCAAAAGGACCGTGTAGCTATACAGGCTATTGGACAGCAAGTGGAAAACCCGTTTGTATGTGTTGGGTGGACTCTGGATTGGAAAATGGTACCAGTTAATTAAGGGATTCACCGAAAGAACAAGTTACTTACCAACTGTAACGTTCTTTCGACTGGATGTTCCTCCCACGTATTCCTCATCTTAGATAGATATATCCTTACCTTCAGCTTTGCTGCTTTGGGAAAAAAAATTCTCTCTCCACCAGAGGGTGCTCCACTTGAGGTTGCAGCGTCTATGTCCCTCGGAGGCATCCGTCGAGCGCCGGCGTCATCCGTCGAGCGCCGGCGTCCTCCACTGTATAAATGCCTTGAGCGCGCCCGTTGGCCTCAGTTCTGTTTTTTCATATATTGTAGCCAATGGATTGTAGTTAATGGCGTGCCTCTTTTGACCCAAGCTTTAAAGGAATTTTGAGTGTAAACCAAGTAAACTGTACTGTGGGGTAGGCTGCGAGGGTCGATGAGGAATATGTGGGAGGAACATCCAATCGAAAGAACGTTACAGTTGGTAAGTAACTTGTTCTTTGAATGGATTGTGTCCTCCCACGTATTCCTCATCTTAGATAGACCCCCAAAGCAGATTTGTATCGGAGGTGGGAGTACAGAAATATTAGTAATGTACAGAATGAAGTACTAATTTAGCAAAAAGACCTCCTTGTGAAGAAGTCGAATCTAGAGCATAATGTTTTATAAAAGTGTGCATGGCTGACCATGTGGCTGCTGCGCAAATATCTTCCACTGGGACACCCCTATGAAGTGCTGTTGAAGACGACATGCCCCTGGTTGAATGAGCCCTCAGCCCATCTGGAGGATCTTTCCCAGTCAATCTATAACATTCAGTTATAGCCAAAATTATCCATCTAGATAATGTTTGTTTAGTCACTGCCAGTCCTAATTTGCGGCCAGTGTATCCCTCAAAAAGTTGGTCACACTGACATAATCTTGCCAATCTTGAAATATAGAAGCTGAGAGCCCTTCTAGGGTCTAATCTATGTAGCCTTTCCTCTTCCTTACTTGCGTGAGGAGGAGGGTAAAAAGTAGGCAGTGTTCTTTTTTGTGACAGGTGAAAATCAGACAATTTTTGGCAAAAAAGAGGGTTTTACCCTAAGAACAACTTTATCTTTATAAAAGATGGTGTGAGGAGGTCTGCTAGAAAGTGCCTGCAACTCACATACCCTGCGGGCTGATTTAATTGCCACAAGAAGAACAAGTTACTCTCTTACCTGGTAACGTTCTTTCGATGGGATGGTCCGACGACGTATTCCATATCACTGACAGGTAATGTCCGCAGCACAGCTGTGGACATTACCTGTCATAGATATGGAATACGTCGGAGGGCCCAATCCCCTCAAAGTATTGTTTTTAAAGTAAGGAGCCTTAACGGACAAGCATGTAAAGGCTCAAATGGAATGCATGTGAGGAACTTTAGTACCAAGTTGAAGTCCCACACAGGTACTTGAAAAGGTATTGGAGGAAACACATTATTTAGCCCTTTTAAGAATTGAGTTATCAAAAAGGTATTTTGAAGTAAGATTTTTCCTCTGAGGAGCGCTTGAAAATAGATAGCGCTGCTAAATAACCCTTTATCGTGCCAACCTGCAGCCCCAGATTAGCCAAGTATAACAGAAAAGACAATATTGTGGGAATATTCCACTGAAAAGGGTCCACATTCTTATCTCTGCACCAGTTACTGAACTTGTTCCAACGAGACCGGTACAGAGATTTAGTTGCTGGCCTTCTGGCCGAAATCAAGATCTCCATGAAGTCATCCGGAAGGTCCCAATCCTTGTATCTCAGAAGCCATGTGTGAAGGTTGAGTGTCTTGACCTCTGGATGGAGAACGTGAACTTCCTCTTGTGAGAGAAGAGCCTCTCTTTTTGTAAGACGTATTGGAGGGCAGATGGACATGTCCAGAAGGTCTGGGTACCACATATTCCTGGCCCAATCCGGGGCAATTAGGATCATGGTTTTCCTGAACTTTCTCAACCTCCTGGATCAAAGGGACTGGAGGAAACGCATACAGAAGTGGAAATTCCCAGTCCACTACCAACGCGCCCCTAGAGCTCCTCGTAGGAAATTCCCTTGAGCAGTACAGTTCGCACTTCCTGTTGACACTGGTCACGAACAGATCCGCTTGCGGGGTTCCCCAAAGGGTGAAGATCTCTTGAAGGACTTCCTGAGCTAGTTCCCACTCGTGGGAGATGTGCTCTGCCTGCTCAGAGCGTCCGCCGCTGCGTTTTCCTCTCCGGCTAGGTGAACTGTCGACAGAGAGATCCCTCCTTGTATTGCCCAGAACCAGAGCGGCATTGCTGCTCTGCACAGTGGTAGTGACCCTACTCCTCCTCTTTTATTGAGGTAGTACATGGCCACCGTGTTGTCCGTCATTATTAGGACGTTCTTTATCCGTACAGAGGGCAGGAAGGCCTTCAGCGCTAGTCGGATTGCCCTCAGCTCCAATAGGTTGATGTGTAGTTTGGACTCCGATGGAGACCAACGACCGCGGATTGTCAACTCGTTGGTGTGAGCTCCCCACCCTGCAAGTGAGGCGTCCGTCGCTACTGTTTTCTCCAGACATGGTTACAAAAAGATTCTCCCCTGAGGATATGTTCCCTGCAAGCCCACCATTGCAGATCCTGTGCTACTCTGGTTGGAACTTGCAAAAGATCTGACATTTCCTTTGAAAATTGGGACCATTGAGTCCTGAGGGTCCATTGAAGGGATCTCATCCTTAATCTGGCTTCTGCCACCAGAAAAATGCAGGATCCCATAAGACCGAGCAACCTCAGAAAGGCCGGTAGATACTGTGCATTCTGTAATTTTATTACCATCTGCAGAATGTGGTGAGCTCTCTCTTCGGGAGGCAAGGCTTTGCCCGAACAAGTATCCAGGACTGCTCCGATAAACTTGAGTTTCTGAGATGGTATCATGTTTGACTTTATTTAAATTCAGAGAAGCCTAGTTTGTGAAGGAAGTGGCAGGTCTTGGACAAATGTTCCTGGGCTTGTTCTGCATTACGTGCCCTGATCAATCCAATCGTCCGGGTAGGGGTAGACTTGAACCCCCCCCTCCCCCTCCCGAGACTCGCTACCACCACCGCCATCAACTTGGTGAAAACTCTTGGTGCAGAGGTCAACCCGAAGGCAGAACTCGAAACTGATAGTCAGAATTGCCAATCGCGAACCTCAGGTACTTTCTGTGAATGAGATGGATTGGCACAAGAAAGTAAGCATCCTGAAGGTCCAATGATACCAACCAGTCTTGGAATTGGAGAGCCTGAAGGATCTGAGAAAGTGTGACCATCTTGAACTTGTCCAAGCTTCTCAAGTCCAAGATGGGTCTCAATCCTCTGTCCTTCTTTGGTATGAGGAAATATGGGGAATAACAACCCTTGTTCCTCTCCGCTACAGATACATGTTCTATTGCACCTTTCTGTAGCAGGGTTAAGATTTCCTGCAACAGGAGCGGGTCTGGATGTTTGACAGAGTTGTATCACGGCAGGTGATTCTGAGGTTTCTTTTTCAAAGGAAGGCAGTAACCTTACTGTTTCCAGTGCCCAAGCAGCTGAAGTAATGCCCTGCTATTCTTCCAGATGCTGTTAGATTCTGCCTTCCACTGGGGTCTTGTGGGTCAAAACCTCAGAGTGGTTTTGCAGCAGCTGCAGCAGCGGCTGAAGGGACAGTTGCCGTTGCTGGGGCAGATCTAGTACCTTTTCCTCGCCCCCGGGGAAATTTCCTTTGCCCTCTTTGACTGGCCTGTCCCCTTTCTTTTCCGAATGAGGAATAAAATTTAAAGGGACGAACCCTCCAGGAAGATGAGCCTGCGTAGGGGGGTTGTTGAGGTTGTCGTATAGCGGCACTGAGTGATTTCGCCGCCGCTTTGGAGGTCTGCAGCTTCTCCAAACTTTCATCTGCCTCGCTGCCAAACAACCTCGAGCCGTCAAATGGCATATTGAGAAGCCTGGATTGCACATCCGGTGCAAAACCAGACTTCCTTAGCCACGCAAATCTGCGTAGCACCGTACTAGACACCATGGACCTACTGATACTGTCAGCTGTGTCCAAACCCGATTGAAGGCATTCCCCCGAAGCCTCCTTTCCATCCCTTACTATGGACAGGAACCCTTCACGTTCCTCACCTTCAGGGATGTGTTCAGCTGCCGCCGACGTACAGTCCCACTGGGTATATGTAAATCTTGCAAGGGTGCAAGTTACATTTGTGGATTTTAAAGCCATGCTCCCTGACATAAAAATCTTTCTGGACCATGCATCAATCTTTTTATCATCCCTATCTGGGATGATTGTAGGGTATGCAGCATTTCTATTAGAAGTAGCTGCCTGAACTAAAAGACTTTCAGGTGATGGTTGTTTACTCAGGTATTCAGGATCTGAGGAACAGGGTCTATATTTTGACAATTCTTTTATTTACTGCCAGAATAGATTCAGGGTTTTTCCATGCATTGTCCTTTGTAAGGTGACATGAAAAGGAAGTATGGGGTCTTGCTGAGGTCCTCCAGAAAGGATGTCAGTCATATCATATCCTCCTGATAGGTGAATTTCTATTCCATCCCATGAATTCAGTTACTCTGTTCATCAATTTTCTATATCCCGCATCAGCATGCTCAGCCGGGTCAGGCTTTTCAAATTTATATTCTGGAGATGTATCCAGACCACTTGCTGACTGCAAGCACTCATAAGTCTTGCATCTTAGATTGAGGGTCAATTAACTCCTCAGGGACTTGCTTTGTACCAAATTCCACACCATCAGGTGAAAAGTCTTCTGCTGATCAATCTTCTTAATATATGGAGGACATGGTTCTAAAGAAATCATGTCTATTTTCTGGATGAAATACCTTTTCAGGTGGCATAGACTTCAACACAGGTGTCGATTTTGTAATTGGAGTGAACGAAGACGTCGACAAAAGCGTCAATGACGTAGATGTTGTATCACCTTAGATATCGTTGAGGTAATCTTTGAAGGAATTGTCGAGACTGTCAAAAAAGTCTTCGACACCGTCGACTGTGCACTCGACGTAACCTTTTTTCGGTTGGGTTGTCGACACCTTGTGCTCGACCGCCTTCTTTAGAGGCTTCGAGGATGTTTTAGATGAGGACTTTGATGGCGTATGAGAGTCTGATGCCATTTTCTTGAGTTCCACCTCCGATTTATGCACTGGTAGGCGTTTATGAGGCGTCGGGGGAAGATTCCCCGGACGACACCCTCAAAGATTTTTTGTCAGATTTTCTCATCTTAGATCTTCCCCCATCACTTTTTTTTTTAATGAGTAGGGGCATGGTCTTCGCTAGACTTTGAGGGGGTCTGGGCCGCATTCTCAAAAATCTTTAGCATAGATTCTCTGAATGCTTCCCACTTTCTTGGGGAATCAGGTTTTGACGGACATGTTATGATTTCCTCAGACGACATCGAGGAAGTGGGAGACCGGTGTAGTCTTTTCTTTGCATTTTTAGAGGAAGAGGACTTCCTGGATCTACTCCTTGACCTGGATTTTTTGTGACGTTTTGATGAAGACTCAGTCGAGACTTTTCTCCCTCTCGAAGAAAACTTTGAGGATTCCCCCATCGGCAGTTTACCTCTCCGTTCCTTTAAGGCCTTATGGGTCATCGACTGACAGGAACCGCACTCGTCTATATGGTGGTTGGAACCGAGGCACGAGAGGCAATTCCGATGGGGATCAGTCAGCGACATCATTCTCCCACATTTCTGGCATTTCTTGAATCCAGTCTTCGGTGTGGAGGGATTAGATGAAGACGACATTTTCATACGAACTGAAGCACCGTTTTATTCAATTCCG
Source organism: Ambystoma mexicanum (assembly GCF_040938575.1). NCBI lineage: Eukaryota > Metazoa > Chordata > Amphibia > Caudata > Ambystomatidae > Ambystoma > Ambystoma mexicanum. The sequence goes on from NC_090934.1 coordinate 1,066,217,685, forward strand.
AAGTGAAGCGAACAAAAACGGAACTGAGGCCAACGGGCACGCTCGAGGCATTAATACAGCGGTTGACGTTGGCGCTCGATGGATGCCGCCAAGGGACATCAACACTGCAACCTCGAGTGGGGCGCCCTCTGGTGGAGAGAGAAATATTTTTTCCGAAGCAGCAAAGCTGAAGGTAAGGATATATCTAAGATGAGGAATACGTGGGAGGACACAATCCATTCGAAGGGTGAAACTATGGGATTAGGGACAAAACCATTTACACCAATCCATCCTTCAGACCTATGGAGAATTTGTATCTATACAAAAAACATATCGAACACCCCAAAAATATCTTACTAAGTGCCCAGGCCCTGCATTGAGGAGATTTCTAATGCTCCTGTGGTTTAACCAACTACCAGTAATGGAGATTCTGGATACTGGGAAAATTAAGACGAAAGGGGGTGTAGAGTGTGCAAGCAGAAGCATACACAGGTGTCTGCACAGCACATACTGAGAGGTTGCAAACAGATAGGTGATCTCTACCGGATGTATTTAGGAACACACGTACATAGGTTGGAAAACAGTGGAAGCAATTACTTTTGGAGAAGATGTCCAATGGCCACTGACCACAGGTGAAATGTCACTTTTCAAGCTATGGCAGCGAAATTAGGGTTTTACTTGACAGAGCATGAACTACATGTAAAGTATGATAAACTGTCACCTTAGGAAAGTTTATATGGGACAATATGTTGAATATGAGTTTAGAGGTGGAATATGGGTTAAAACTCAGTGTTATTATTTTATTGTAAACTAGTGTGAAAGTCTGTGTACACGGGCCAAAATATGCATGGACAAACGTACAGCTGGCCCAATGCATTTCCTTAGGCAACAGCTCCCTCTAGTGGTGACAACAGGTTAAGCGGGCAGTCTATACTGCGCATGAATACATCAGGCAAACCTAGCCGGCCTTTTATTTTATTGCATGATATGTTCCTATTTGATTGTTTTTATAATTAATATATGAACTTTTTTTTCAAACTGAATCACAAAATAAAAATGTTCAAGAAATGCTCCAAGGTAGCTCACAGCTGGGGCATTTGTCCAACCAAGCAAGCAGCAGGGCTACATCTGACTGTATACACTGTATGATTCGACAAAGCAAATCATGAAATTAAACAGCTTCCACAGCAATATTATCCTATCTTTGAAGAAAGTCCCTGCAAAAGGTTGACCTGGTGATGGGATTTTCATCATGTATGTGCCAAAAGCACTGACAGAATTCCACCTAATTCTAATGTTCTCCCATGACCGCTTAACATATTCTCATCCCATTCGTCCAGTTAAGCAGAAAGTGACAAAGTGACTAAACGCAATGTCTTTCTTACATTGCATTATGTAAATAATACCTCCGGGTTTGGGCGCCACCAACAAATACAATCAAATAAATGAACAAATCTACTCAATCCTAGCACCTATAAAAAAGGTAACATACTGTAGTACTATAACTCTGAAACATAGAATGAGAATCACGTTACTGCTTTGCTACCAGGTGCGGTTGCAAAAGTGCACATTTTATACACGGGAAAATTCACTTACATTTGCAAAGGAGTTTCCAAAGTGAGTAGTGGCAATCTGGTGGAAGGGGTTTTGAGAACTTTAGAATGCACTGATCTGATCGCAAAGATCCAGGTTCTACTACCAGAATTCAATACACTAACAATATATAATGGCAATTATAGATACGAGTGGATGTGTGTGTTGATTGCAATACAACACATTAATGTACATGCTAGTTTTGTTCTATAGCACTCTGTATTACATTGGGGTCACATTAGAAAGCTTTCAGCATAGATGTTGTGGCCATCTCACATGGTTGCGTCCACAGATACGTATTTGGGTACCTTTGGCATGGGCACCAGTCCAACGTTTATGCATCCAATTAAGTGAAAAAGAACAAGGTTAAGTTCTATGGCCGTTAGTGTCTAATCTCTGCATCATGGTGGGGTGGTTCCGGTAATGGGTAGAAGTCAATAGTGGAAATGGGCCAGAGTAATGGTGATGTGGGAAGACTTCATTTAGCCGTGTTCGTTCTCACAGAGGGACGCCTATGGACTATTTTTTCATTGTTTAAGGGACTTCGGTTTAGTCACCCTAAGTTTCCTAGGGTCATCCAGACGTGGACCCCTTGCTCAGAGACACAGCTCCACCTCATTGATGATGCCCAACAAGGCTGAAACACGTGTATGGGGTTGCTGTTGGTGCTCTTGTTCAGAAGAGAATTGCTATAGCATTTCGGTGCTGGACTGCCCATGTGGACGGGACAAAGACTGATATGCAAATGGCAATTTCCCTTCTGTGAAAGTTGCAGTGAGCTAAAGTGTGGCTGCGAACACTCGAGTGGGTACCTTCCCAAAGAAAAAGTTCATTTAGCCATGTTTGTTCTCGCAGAGGGGCGCCTATGGACTATTTTTTCATATACATGTTTGTTTAATGGCAAATGCCATTTATCAGTGCCAAATGTCACAGGTTACAGTCACCTCAAAAAGTAAATGTTTAATCCTTTGATCACAACACTCATGTTCATTAGTACATTATAATATATGAACTGGACATACAGGGGTGATCTTTTACACTGGACTGGCTCACTATGACATGCTAGTCGCAATAAATCCTACAAAGACGTTTTGCAACTCGGGAAATCAGATTGTGTTTTTTTGCCTGGTTGATGCATTTATAGTTGGAGCAGAATTCTATTAGAAACATGCAAGATTAAAAAAAACAAGCAAGTAACGTAAGCCGAATATTAATGCCAGTCGGTGGACTCAAAATCAGCTACAAGTCTCAGCGGTGGGTTAGTGCTATATATGTACTCTGTACAAGTCAGAGGCTCAAGTCGCAGGAGGCTCACTCCCGGTTTTAACCCTTGCATATGGATACAATGAGTATCCCGGAAGTGCATATGCAAGTGCACCGACTGTTGGACTGACCGTCCCTTTGCTGCTTGCTGGCGCTCTGAATTGCGTTTGGACTTGCTGCTGAGCATTAGACTGCCCGTCAGCAAGAGGAAGCCTTGCGTGCTGAGAAACGCGGACTGCGCTGCCGTGCAGGAATAAAGGACTCTTTCCAAGTTATCAGCTGGGACTTGTGTGGGGCTGTTCTAGGGGTTGTGTTGCTTTACTGTTGGGTTGCTTCTGGTTGTGGATACGCTGAGACCGTGGTGCCGCCATTTATTTGAACAAGGTCTCTTCTTTGTTTTAGGGACTTTGACTGGCTGATAAAACAATCACGCCCACTGCCAAGCCCCCGCCGCCAATATAGTTCCGGTGTATGCGCATCCTGCGCGCGCATTCCCGGAAGTGCATATGCAAGTGCACTGACTGTTGGACTGTTTGACGGGGCTTGGGCCGGGCTGAAACTGGTATTTGATATTTGATATTTGATTTAAATTGCTTTGGCAAACAGATAGTTGGGCTGACAACTTGTGGGGCTGTTAGAACGAAACAGTGATTATTGGTGCCGAAGATCTCCAGGCCTCTGTAATCCGGGTCAATGGCCTCCGTAGTGGCCGCAAACTCTGCGAGTCCCCATCAGAGCCTCGTAGTGATGCGTATTGGATGATCTCTGATGGCCCTGGTGGTGCTTCACTATGTTTAGGCTCCAGTGTGGGGCCCCCCCATTGTGGGGATATCGATATGTAATGAAGTGCCGCCTCCCCGTGTTCTGCATTTCCGAACAGCTGTGAAGCGGTAGTTAATGTGCCAACTGCCCACCCCCTGAATGGGACAGGCGCTGAGGGATCCTTTGAGGCCCCGATTTCTATTAAAAACTTAAATTGACCGATATGAATAAAAGTGATGACACCAGGGACCAAGAGCTCCCATTGATTACAGATATGCCATATGACCAGGAAAGGCATCATCCAATATGGGAGATGTCCCAATTAGATCTAAGTTCTCAGATGTGTCCATGATTGCACCGGGTATTGAGGCAGTGTTGGGGAAACGTATTAGGATTTCCTTGGGCCCCTACACCCTGGTTACACAATCCAAGTATGGCATGGAGAACGTCCATATGTTTAGTAAAACTGCTGAGTGTGAGGTTCCAAGGGGTCGGGGGGTTCCATGCACTCCCACAAGGCTGTTTATTCAAGCAAAGATTTTGGCAATATCAAATATAGCTCTCCCACGGACATGAAATCTAACCCTACACAGTTGGGGGTGCTTGTTTTCTCTGTCCCAAAACCCTGAGACAACGCCTTTTGAATTGGGTCACCCTACTGACCAATATATCTCGGATCTTGAAACCTCAGGTACTGATTTCCCGGTAATGACTAGATTGTTAAATCTGTTGGATAAGGGCCACGAACAGACCCATTGTGAAATTGGGAGTCCTAAAGGGTGTGCTGGTAGAGGTATTATCCAAAATGAGTAAGATCGAAGGTTACCTATTTGCTTGTGATGCCGTGGCTGCTTTGACTATGGATAAAACGAAACCTAACCTAGTAAAAGCAGACCAAGTCTCACAAACACCAGCTGATCCTAGGATGGTTGGGGGTGAAATTAGGTAATTTGCTGCCATGGCTGCTGTCCCTAAGGTCAAAGGGGAAGTCAAGAGTGATTGTGTAGCTCGTGAGTTGATGCAGGCGGTGACAGCTAATATCTTGGCTATACAGTAAATTATTAAGGGATTTACAGCTGCGCCTGTTGAGGATCATGGCGCAGATGTTTCAGGATGTATGGGTATGTTGGATGAGGAGGGGCCTCAGGCTGGTCAGGAACCCACCAATTTCCCTTCTGCTCTCACCAATCTAATAGACCTTGATGATGACTTGCAAGTCAATAAGGCCCATATGTCCTCGGAAATACCCATCATTGAGTCTGAGCCATGTCCCTATGCTATTTTGATCAGAAAACAAAGGAAAATGGCAGCAAGGGATCAAAAAAGAAAATTCCATCAAGCTAAGAATCTTAGTGCTGCTGCTAAAAAAGGTAGTAACGACTTTCTAAAATCAACTGTACCGCCCTTTGATTCTATGAAAGCCAGTACAGCCTCACCTAACGAAGAAGAGGTTATTGACTTAGAACAACTCAATCCTGAATCTAAGAAGTTACTGAATCTTGATGTCTCGAACAAGGGAAACATGAAACCCCAATGCAAGGGGACCCCCGAAATTAAAAGTTGTAAGAAGGCTAGTAGGAAACAGGACACCCTTGATAACACAACAAAGGGGTCGTTAAAAGATGGGCCCATTGTCTTGGGGAGCCACAAACAATTGGACTTGTTGAACTTCAATCCCACCCTGCACATTAAAAAAGCTTCCAACACAAGGGAGGGTGTTGTTCTAAACTCCCTAATCTGTTGCCCGAGTGTAAGGGGGAATTGGCCGTGAGTCAAAGTTCAGCTACGGTTGAATCGTGCACTATACCAGTAGGGCTTGATGCAGGCGGCCAGCTAACTGCACATTCAAGCCTGCACCCTAAGGTACCCCCTATTTTGGTGGGGGGGGGAACTGGTCGAGCAAAAGGGGTGGATGTACATAATCCGACAGTTACGGATGAGGAGGGCACCATCCTTAATCATGAGATGCCATCAATAATGGGTTGGGAATGCAATGTACCTACTAATGGGAAAATGAGTCTTAACCGATCAGCTATCTTAAAGGCATTTCAGGCTATGCCCTCCCTGAGAACTATCAGATCTGATGACATTGATTGGGTCTGGATATCCTCTAACAACAACACGATGATATGTGGGTATCACTCGCATATCATCATGAAATTGATTTGGGCCCAGAGATGGGACTCTGAACTGATTCGCTTGACTCCATTTATATTTTCCACGGAAGAGCAAGCCACAAATTTGGGTCGGCTACAGGGCAATGATTCTGCTCCACTCAGTGAGGAACTGATTAGGCAATTTATTACTTTTGCTGCTGCCTTTTCTGGTGCAAAGAACAATGATCCTGGGTTTCAGACTATGGCACATAATCCTGTGGCAGGCAATTAGAGCGAGGGATCAGGGCTGACTGTTGTCGTGGAATGCATGTGGCCTGAAGAATCTTATATCATGGGCCTCGCACCTCGACGAGGAGTCTCGCCCTGAGATTATTTTAATTCAGGAGACCATGCACTTGGCACACTTTGAAGTCTCAGGTTACTTTACATATGTTCAGCCTGCAACCAAAGGAGCACAAGGTCGCCCCTCAGGTGGCCTAGCGGTACTAACTGACAAGGCAAGCAGAATTTCTTCTGCTCTGGTCTTTGCCGAATACTGCATCCTAGCTGTTAAACTCATTTTTCCAGGTGGCACTAGGAGCAGGGGTTTGGTGATTTGTTTGTATTGGAACAAAGTGATCATAGCACAGACAGATCTACTTAACCAGCTCAACAAAATACTTGAAGATGCCATATCCCAAGTCCTGGTATCACTGTCATTCTGGGGGGCGACTTTAATGCAACCTGTATGGAAATGGCTAGCAATAGCGGTTGTCCCCCTCTTGGGGTTGGTGCCTCCTCAAGAACCTATGGGAAGAAGTGGGTCAATTACTTTTTGGCATGGGACATTCAACTGGTACCCCCTAACCCAGGGCCGTTTGTTCACACATGGTCTCGTGGGACATTTTGCTCACAGATCGATTACTTTTTTGTTTCCACTGCACTTTTGGGCAAGGTGGACAGGTTGTCCATATGTAACCTATCCCTGGGAGCTCATCTGGCCCTGCAACTTACCCTGAAAGAAGGTACTATGCGCTTTAACTCTGATCCTGCCTTAAGTTTGGTTGTGCCTGACCGCCCTTATCTTAACTTGAGGTGGGACTTTAAACTTTGCCATAAAACGATGGCTTGCCTAAGGGATGATCCTTTGATTTGTTTTCCTCGTGAAAGAGCCGGCTTAGGTTGTTTACATGCAGAATGGCAAAATTGTAGAAGAATCCAGACACATGTAAACAACATGATGCCAACACAGAAACATCGAAGCATGCCACCCAAGCATCAGCATACCTATAATCTGTCTGTGGTGAGCATCCGTAAGGAAAAACGGAAAGATATACGTTGTATTGGCTCACAGAAACATGAATGGTCTAGCTATATTCAGCTCAAATTAATAATTAATCACGCTATCGAAACAGGTTAAAGGCATTGAAATATGAGCTAATGCTGGTTGATAACCAGAGAATGCTCCACCATTTACTAAATAATGATTCCAGCCAGGTATGGTCTGTGTTGAGAGCTCTCACTGGAGTAGTTGAGCCATTGAAGGAAGCAGCAGTGACTGACGACCTGGGTCACTTTTGTTCAGAACAAATATGCCCTTCCCACACGATTTGCCAGTGTTACACCTCGTACCTTTCAGAGCTTGGTCTTGAGATCTTCTCCGTGTTTGGTGGATGATATCATCCGGGCCATCGTGAAGATCAAGAGCTCTCGACCGCCGGGCCCGGATGGCATTCCACCATGCTCGATTAAGGCAGACCCGACTTTTTGGACGAAGATTTTACAGAACAAGTTTGATAGCATCTACCTGTAAGTTTCCATCCCTCCTCTTGGTGATCGGCAACTATTATCCCCATTTACAAAAAAGGGAGGTGGTACAATCGAAATAACTTTAGGCCTATCACTCTGATGGATGCGTCCGCAAAGATTTTTACTCATCTACTTTTGGAGTCCATTCATCACTTTATTGCTTTACTTGATGTATTGCCACGCTTTCAAGTGGGCTTTCGTAAACATCTGGGGTGCTCGCTTAATGCAACCATTCGGGCCCACCTATCCACGCAAACCAGAGGTTCACAGACTGGCCCCATCTATATGGCTGCCTTGGACTTGACATTTGCATTCAACACGGTCATCAGATCTGTGCTCTGGGAGAAGAGGCTTTCCGATATATTTAGTGGCCATGATAGCTCTTCTCCATCAAAACACCACCTATAGAATTAGATTGACTAAGGAGGGGGCCATGACCGATACAATAACAACTGAATCATAAACCCCCTTGAGAACACATCCCCATCAACACTTCGACTAAGAACCACCCAAGAAATGAGAACCCCTTGACCTTGACCCCTTGCGACTCCTGAACCGCTGGCCACCTGCTCCCTCCCCATTCAGACTGCCAAGAACAATATACTGCACCAAGAAGACTGTTTTGGTTAACCGTTTGTTATGTTAATATCTGTTAACTATTAAAAACTGTATGCATTTGCATAAATACCAATAAAATACTTTACAACAAAAGAAATAAGAACTGAAATTGGTCTCAAACAGGGGTGCAATTTGGCAGCCATTCTTTTTAATCTTTATTTAGCCGATTTGGAGTCAGCATGGTCAGATGCAGTTATATACCCGGTCAAGCTTGGCAGGCTGGCTATAAACTGGCTGGCCTTCGCCGATGACCTCCTGTTCATGTTCCGTACTCGTTTTGGTCTGCAGGCCAAACTCTCGTCATTTCAGTCTTATGCCTACAAAAATAACCTTCAGGTGAACCCAGTGAAATCTTTCATCGTATTTGCAGCTGGAAAGTAAAAAAAACGCTAAATTCACTTGGTCTATTAACGAGACGATAATACGTAAAGTTAATTCAAAATTCCTTGACTGCTTTCAGGGCAGAGTGTGGAAATAGGTTCTTGGATTGGCATTGTCTATCCCAAACTTGCTGATCTGTCATGAAATATGTATTCTTCCATTGTCGTTTAAATGGCATTGGCGACTGATGAATGGTTATGTCAAAATGCTTGTGCCACCTAAACAGTTCCTATACGAAGACCTTGCTGAACTGGTAAAAGATGGTTGGTCGCCATCCATTCTAAGATTCAAAAACAAAATGGACAAAATTTTAGATGACACTGATGCAAAAGATGATCTAGTGCTCGGCATCCCAGCGTGCAAAAAGACATTTCAATCTTATTTTTGGTGTATTCTGGTTGATCGAATAGGTAAAAGTAAAAAGTATTATGAATATGCTAAATTTACTAGGAAACTTGGAGATAGTGTACGTTATTTAGAAATCTTTCCATGCAGGGGGGCGCTGTTGCACCGAAGCAAGATGGCCGCCTGAGTGTACAGCTCCGGAATACGAGGGCGCATATAATCCTTTTTTACTGCGGTAAATGCAGCTGGATCATCTGTTACTGGAGCAGCTGTGTGGTCCGTGTACAGGCTACGCTCGAGCTAACTTTAGGAGTCGGAGACCTCTTGGAAGCCCCACTTTCCTCACCAATGGTGCGTCTGTGTCGACTGCTGGCCCGCCCTGTGACAGAGCCCCGTGAGGCTCAGATTGCCGATTCCACCCGACACCCCGGCGCAGGCGGCCTGTGTGGGGGAGGGCCACTGAGGCACGTGTGCTGGCCGCGCGTCCATGCTGCCCGCCTAATCTTCCGGCGGACCTCTGCGCTCCATCCCGGGCCACTGTCCGAGACCTGAGACTGTGCTCACTGCTGTTGGGGCCCGAGCCGCGGGCATCCCGGGCTGCCGCGGCTGACTCCGCGCTGCTGTGCTCGGTGCCTGCCCTCCTCCCTCGCTCCCCCTCCTGTGGCGGCCAGACTGCATCTCTCTTCAGGTAAAGAGCCAGGGAGCAAGCTTCCTTCCCCCGGGACTGGGGATCCGGTCCCTGCGGCCACAGACTAGCCTGGAATCCTCCTCCCTGCTGCGGCGTGTTTCAGGCTGCGGCGCCCGGCCTTGTCGCCGCAGCGGATTGTGCCTTATGCCACCCGGGCGCCCCGCTGGAGCGGCACCGGGCCCGGAGCCCTCACCATCCTGATCACACTTTGGGCCCTTCCCCCCCCCCCATCTCACCATGCGGTATACGTTAACTCCCACTTGAAGTACCTACGTAGGAATCCTTTGGTACACGTTCCCTGCTCTATCAGAGGATCCTGCTAAGTGTTGCTCCCCCTGCGCTGTGGTGGCTCCCACTGGACTTTGCGGCTGGCAGGCCGGCTGATTGGCCTTGTACACCCTTGTGCCGCTGCAGTTTAGTACCCGGCTCTCGCATACATTGGGGGTGGAGGTGCTGCCTGGTGCCCTGCTCCCCCCCCCCTATTTTACACCAGTCCTGCTGCGCCTGTGCCGGCGATGCTTTTATCTCCCAACATCATTGCCTTCATGGGGTGCCCCCTCTGTTGCCACAACTGGTGTGGTCCCTGCACATTATAGGACACTTGTGCGGCCTGGCGAGACTGCTTGGATTATACCCTGGTCATGAACTGTACACCGTCCTGCCGGCACAAAGAGCTTCGCAGCTATAAACCTAGCAACTCCTAATCCGCGGCCACTGCTGGGGGAGCTGCACCACCTCTTAGCACTTATTCCTTCCCTGGTTTGTTGTGGCCGGACCTGGATTCCTCGCCTTGCGATCCCTGCTCTGCTGGAAGACCTGTGAGTAGCGGGGACTCCCCTGTGGCTGGTTCTGTCTGTGTGCGCCCCCTCTGGATTGTATATTCACCAGGTCGGCTAACTCATCCCTGTGGTTTTGGTATAGCACTCATCTGGGTACCTGCTGAACGCCTGCCCGCTGTGAGAGGATGCCGCCCTGGACCCGAACTGCTGTGTCTTGCAATACCGGACCTCCGGTGCTGTATCATCGGTGCCTTCGGCTCCGCTGATGTTACTCTGTGGGATTGCGTGCACCGCGGCCACCAAGGTAACTGGCCCTGAACATTGGGGTGCGCGCACATCACTTAAATTGTAGGTAGGAGGCATAACTTGCTGTACGTCAGACGCCGTCCTGCAGACCCGGTGGGCCACATACCACAGCCCCAGATGTCTCTGGGTTGCGGCCAGTAGCGATAGCACTTCTCTACCTCTGAGTACCTACTTCTGTCTGTGATCCTGGACCTTGTGCCCGTCCTTCACCATGACTAAGGGAGCTGGAGCTGGGAAAAAGCAAAGCTCGTTGAATATGTTTACCAAAACACCGTCCAAACCCGCCCCTGATGACCCGGAGGAGCAACCTGCTGCCTCTGCCTCAACAGCTTCAGACGACTCTCAGAAGATGCTAGAATACATACGAGATGGCTTCACTACACTCCACACAAAACTGGACGATATGAATGGGACAATCTCCTCCATAAAAGCCCATATCGAAAAGACAGACGGAAGAGTCGCTGAGGTTGAAACCAGACTAGGAGCTGCTGAAGATGACCTGGGCTCGCTACACGCAGTAGTCTCCACGCTCACCAACCGGGTGGCAGCGGTGGAAAACAAAAATGATGATCTTGAATCCTGCTCGAGGCGGAACAACTTGCGCATTATTGGAATTCCCGAGGAGAATATCACAGAGCCCATGGAGGATTACGTGGAACGCCTCCTCATGACACTCCTCGATTCCCCTAAACTCTCCTCACAGTTTGCCATTGAGAGAGCGCATCGAGCCTTGACCGCAAAGCCCAGACCGAGCGCTCCACCGCGGCCCATTATAGCCAGGATCCTAAATTTCCGGGACCGCGATGCCCTCCTGCGAGCAGCCAGGATCAAGGGAGAACTTCTCCTTGGAGCGAATAGAATCCACCACTATTCTGTGGCGGTACAGCGGGAGCGCCAATCATTCACAGCTGTGAAGAGGAGACTTCGTGACTTAGGAGTCAAATACTCCATGCTGTTCCCCGCAAAACTTCGTATTGAGCACTCCAACAAAACTTTCTTTTTCACGATCCCGGAGGAGGCTTCCAAGTTCCTTGACAAGCACTTCCCTGGCTGATCCACGGCGACCACAGGCCCAGTCTGTCAGGTTCCTAATATGATGCTTTAAGTCAATGTTGGTCCGTTTTTAGACTCATTCATGATGATCCACAACATGCACATCGATGCTGGCTGCTCATCTGTGTTTTTCTTCTTGTTGTTTGGATCCTCTGTTTCCCGGTTCAACTGAGGAGCAGGATCTTGCTATGCTTAACTATTAACAATACTTTACAGTTGCACCGGTTCCATGGTTTTCTCTATTGTGACCGGATCCCCTGCTGGGGTGCTGGCACTGATGAACTGTTTATGATTATAATGTGTCAGGGTTGGAGTCTATGGACATCCATGAACATTTGGCTGCAGTCCAACTGTCTCCACCATAATTCCTCCACACATGTAATCTGAGCTGAACATACTTGTTATTCTAACTGCATTTACACTCTACTTGCCCTCACCAAGTCTGTCGCGCCACGGCTAGGACAGCTAACAGCCCCCCAGGCGCTGATGCCGAGTTGTTTGTTTTTGCTTGGTTGTGCGTTGGATTTCGTCCCTCTGCTTGGGGGAGGGATGTGGGTGGAGGAGGGGGGAGGGGACGTTATGTTTAAAAAAGTCTCGACAGCCACCGGAAGCGCCATAGCATACCATCTGATATATGTAGATATGAGGCCACACGCATTCAGTTTGTACATCTTTCACTTGCTGACTACCCCGTCACAGTACTTCTATCACTTACCCCTAAAGTATGGCTAGTGCTGTCCTAACCTTTATGAGTTGGAATGTCCGGGGGTTAGGCAATTACAAAAAAATGCGGCAGATCCAGCTCCATGCTGAGCGCCACAGAGTTAAAATCTTATGCTTACAGGAAACCCACGCTCGCTCGGAGCAATGTGAGCGATTCGCTAGACAATGGGGACACCAGAGATACTATACTAACTATTCCACTCAAGGCCGTGGCACCCTCACCTTAATACACAAGAGCCCGAAGTTCACATGTCACCACTCCCACATAGATCCACTTGGTAGGTATGTATTGATCACGGGCACACTACAACATCAGGAGGTAGCCATCTTGAATATATATGGTCCCAATGTTGACGATCCCGAGTTCTACCTGCACCTGGCCACTCTACTCGAAAGATACCCCCTTATTCCTATTCTATGGGGCGGGGATTTTAATACGATATTGGATGTCACCCTAGATAGGTAGGGCTCTAGACCTCGCCAACTGTCTAGGACAGCGTATGCTGTCCTTACCACACTTCCCCGTCTCTCGCTGGTGGATGCCTGGCGTCTGATGAACCCTGAATCTCGTATATACTCCTTTTATTCTTCAGTACATGATTCCCACTCTCAAATAGACAGGTGGCTCATTACAGACATGCTGGTCAGATACCTATCTCACCTGGCTATACTCCCCAGGACATTATCAGACCATTCACCGGTACTTCTCTCCTTAAACTGGGGACCGGATGCCAATAAAACCAGGCAGTGGAGGAGGAGTCCTTACTCGCTTCGTGACCCGGTTTTCACGGCCGAACTCGAATACTCTATGGAGGAATATTTTGAGATCAACACAAACTCTGTGCCCACACAAGCTGTACTCTGGGAATCCTTCAAAGCACACACGAGGGGGATCGCCATCTCCAAAAGTTGTGGTATTCTAAAGGGTATCCGCGCCGACATTGCCACCAGCGAATCGGCCCTGGCTGCCCACGAATCCCAATATGCAGAAGATCACTCCCCAGCCACCCTATCGGCGCTGGGCACTGAGCTGGACAAGTTCCGTGACCTTGCCGAGCTTGAGGTTAAGTTCCTGGACTCCCCCCAATTGGCAAGGAAATACGGCGAAGGAGAACGTCCTGGCCGAATGCTGGCTAGACTATTGCGCCGAGAGCTCGGAGCCCCCAATATCCCGGCCATAACGAGACCCGATGGCTCACTCGCTACCTCCCCACAGGACATTAATTCCGAGTTCCTCTCGTTCTACACTTCCCTGTATTCGGAGGCCGACGGGCCCCAGGTTTCCGAAATTGACTCATACTTTGAGAGTCTTCCCCTTTCCGTTCTGTCGGCCGACGTAACCAGCTTCCTTGAGAGACCCTTCTCATTGGAGGAACTTATCGAGGCCATTGAGTCGTTGGCATCTGGGAAGGCCCCTGGCCCGGATTGTCTCCCTATGGACTTCTATAAACAATACAAATCTCTCCTAGCACCACACTTGCTAACCCTGTGGGAGGAATCTTGCGACAGAGGGATACTTCCCCATCCCTCCGTGAGGCACTGATCACAGTTCTCCTTAAACCTGGCAAGCCCCCTACGCAGTGCGGCTCATACCGTCCACTCTCGCTGATTAACAGTGATGTTAAAATATATGCGAAACTGCTAGCCAACAGCTTAGCCCCATACATGCCCCACATCATCCACCCTGACCAGTCTGGATTTGTCCCGGGTAGGTCCACATCTTTGAATCTGTGTAGGCTCTTTAATGTGATCAGCAGGATCAGCCCATCCACACAGGCAGTTGCAGCTAATCTGGACATGCAGAAGGCATTTGACTCGGTCTCGTGGAAATATCTATGGCGAGTCCTCGAGAAATGCAAGTTCGGCCCCAACTTCTGATCCTGGATAAAGCTGCTCTACACCGCTCCGTCGGCCAGAGTCTGTACAGAAGACAGATGCTCCGTCCCCTTCCGGATATCCAGAGGCACACGCCAAGGATGCCCCTTTTCCCCACTCATCTTTGCCATAGCCATAGAGCCTTTTGCTGACATGGTTCAGCAATTGCACTCACGGAGGGGATTACGCACCGCCGGCCAATCCGACATAGTTTCCCTTTACGCTGATGATGCCCTCCTGTATATCCGTTCCCCTGACACCAACCTTGCTCCCGTACTGGCAGATGTGGCCCATTTTGGAGACATATCCGGATTGAAAGTAAACTGCTCCAAGTCTACCTTGTTCCCACTCACAGACTCAACACGACCCCCCCTGACTTACATGGGTTCAACTGGTCTCGGTCTGGTTTCACTTACCTGGGGTGGTGGTCTCCCGACACACGGCACAGCTGCGGGATGAAAATTACCAGAGTTACCTTACTAACCTGGTGACAAAAACCTATTGGTCTAGGCTCCCCGGCTCGCTAGCAGGCAGAATTGGTATACTTGTGGTATTACCTCAATTACTGTATCAATTTACCAATCTGCCTATGTGGCCTGGTGCTGCTTTTTTTTCCAAACGCTGCGCTCCATCATCAACACCTTTCTCTGGCACTCGGGGGCGGTCCGCCTCAAACTGTCCACACTGACCAAAGCGTTGGGTGGGTTCAACGCCCCCGATTTTATCAGATACTGGGTGGTGGCCCAGTCTCAATTCGCTGCACAGTTGTTCAACACCATCGACCCTCCCCCACATGTTCGCCTAGAGAAGCGGACGGTCAGCGACCGAGTGATCGGATTTTTGATCCTCAAGCCAATCCCACCTGATCCAAACTCTGCTGATCCTGTCGCTAGCACATCCTTGGCATTAACCAAACTCTGGGCGATGGTCGACACTCCCCACCCATTTCATGGTGATCTGCCACTGTAGAACTTTCTCCCGGATATCCCACTCATTTCACGATCAATGGTTTCTCACTGGGCGGATGCTGGCTTTCTGATGCTTCATGATGCCTTTGAACAAGGAAACTTTATTGAATGGCCTAATCTCCCCTCTTTACTCAGACGCCGCCCCCGCCTCATTCCGGGAGAGTCTCAAATCCAGGTATCCCGATTTCCCTGCTTTGCCAACCGACGAGCCTATAGTTGCTGAGCTCTGTTCCTTTCTCTCTTTCAGGGATAAGGTGTTGAGACTTTATTCCTTATTGCAGACTAGGGCGGCCCCCCTTCGCAAATCTGAGGCGCAGGTGGGAGGAGGATCTCCGGGTTGAAATTACTGACGATAGATGGTCCCGAATGTGCGCTCGCACTCATGATGTGTCCTATAACACCAAATTTAAACTAATCCAATTCAAGGTCCTACACAGGTACCAGCACACACCAATGAGACTTCATCGCATGTTCCACACCACCCCTCCCACATGCCCCAGGTGTGGCATGGACCAGGCTTCTTATGTCCACATGCTATGGTACTGTCCCCGCCTAACCCAATTTTGGCTGGACATCTGCTCCACGCTCTCGGATGTTCTGGAACACACCATCTCTCCCTCCCCATTGCACTGCCTGTTCCATGACTTTCCTCAATTGCCCCGTGACTCTAAGAAACTAGCAGGTCTTTGCATGCTGTTGGCGGTCCGCTGCATATTACTATGCTGGCTTCGCCCTAGGGCGCCCACTTATACACAGTGGTTCA
Organism: Ambystoma mexicanum; assembly: GCF_040938575.1. Lineage (NCBI taxonomy): Eukaryota > Metazoa > Chordata > Amphibia > Caudata > Ambystomatidae > Ambystoma > Ambystoma mexicanum. The sequence continues at coordinate 1,066,233,686 of NC_090934.1, forward strand.
GGGCAATCACATGGGCTCTTGATACTGAGCAGTCCTGGAACGAAATGCAACATCCACATTCCAGGCCGAGGGACATATGGCGCAGATTCCGAGACTATATGACCGCCATGACCTCACCGTCAAATTCTACGCCTTCCTCTCCGGAGGGCTCCCTGTAGATGCGTACTCCTTGGTACAGTTATCAATGCTTTGTCTACTGCCCATTGTTGATGCCGCTTCAATCTGCTCAATATGTATTGCTTAATGTGTGTACTGCTTGTATTTTAATGCTGGCGCCGTGTGGCTCCTCCCATCTTTTCTGGTAAGCTGTCAATTCAATAAAAGAATGTTTTTTTAAAAAAAGAAATCTTTCCATGCAATATTTACGTTTTAAATTGAACCAACTAATCACTAACGAAAAGCTACAACACTGGGGACAAACAATTATTGAAAAGTCGACGGGTAGATTTCGCTTCTGCACTGAAGGTAATGAGTTGGAAACCTTGAAACATCTAACCATATTTTGCCCATTGTTTCATCAACAAAGAACAATGTAATTCGGCTCATTCTTGTACACTGCTTCCACAACTTGGAAAGAGTCATTGTCGGAACGATGTATGTGGGGGCACCAGCCAACGGCTGGTGCTTAGCCTAACTAATTTTCTAGTCTTGCTTGATATTGAACCGTCCGCGAAACTAAAAGGTGATAAAGAGGATATGTCATTAGACCCCCTTTTTGATGGGTAATTGCGTTCAGATATAACTCAATGAGGAGGCACTGTTGCTCTAAATATTGTAGCTACTTGGATGATGAACAGATATTGGAAATTTTGTTTTCTTTTATTATTTAAACTGCTCAAATCCAAATTTATATTTTATTTTCTATTTTGTTTCCCATCTTATTGCTTCTTTAAAATATTCTCTAATGTTTTATATCTAATACAAAGTTGGTGTTTTATTTGTACTACGTATTCTACCATGTTGATCGAAATGCTATTTCATGTCTCACGTTCACAGGAACCGAGATAAGAATGCGTTATGATTTGCATTCTTTTTATTGTGTTGTGATGTTTTGAAAAGGTTATAATAAAACCATAAACAATAAAAAAAAGTTTAAAAAAAAGTTATAATTAGTACAGTTCAATTGAACAAACGTATCACCCAAGGATCCAGGTGGAAGTATTTTACCACCTACATTTGAACTTTGGGAGCATAAGGATTGTTTGATGAGCAAAAAAGGCAGTTCTCATTTTTGATTGGGGTATTTTTGGATAACTAAAACTACATTTTAATGTTACTAACATAGGTATGCTATATAACTTACTTTTATTGAGCCTGGCAATGACCACAGATGAAGATGTCATTTTATAGGCCTTCTCCAGATCAGATAACATAGTAGTAAATCTCCAATGTGTTGTGGTGAACCAGAAGGACTCTTCCTAGAATGGTCCTGGTACAAGGTTCTTTTGTTTAAATGTAAAGAAAAATGCCCATCTGGCTTATCACTTCCCTCCTCCCCCCGTAGTAGTCTCTCCCTGAGTTCTCCTCCCATTCACAGTTCTTCCGGTGTTTAAGTACGTCATCACAATTGAAAAAGGATGTGTCCACCTTCCTTGAGGGCAGCGTCCTGATGAAACCTAGCATTTACTGCAGCCAGCAGCAATTGTGTGGAAGGAGGATTACTGGTAGCTGTGGACAAAATATGAGAACAGATTTTTCGAGGTGACCATCAGACAAGAGACCTTGTCCCTGAGAGGGAAGTCACTACCAGTGAGGTTCCACTTGCCCAGACCCCTATGGAGGGTCTTGTGGAGTGGGCTCACCTACCTAGCCTACCAGAGGATGGCTGGGGAGAAGGGACAGATTGACCAGATTTGTCACAGTGTGCAGTTTAGTTGGCTACAAGGGGCAAATAGACCATCTGTTCCTTGCCAATTTTTACTGAAGCCTTTGTCTAAATTTAGCAAACATTCAAAATGTTCCTTAAGTACACTTTCTGAAAGTTCCTCTGACCCTAGCTTACATTACAGGGTGTCGGGCTCACCCACCCACCCACGGGTGTAACACAAACTTTGGGGGCCTTCCTGCAAGCCATACTAAGCCACCCCTTCCTCAAAGCTCAACAAAGCACAGGACGCGCCACACTCCGGGGCGGCCTAGACCATATCAAGCGCGCAATGCCCACGATGATCATGGCGCTTCAGGGGAACGTGCACATGGCGCTTCAGGGGAACGTGCACATGGCGCTAGGTGAAAGATGCAAGTATGTTTTTTAAGCTTCAAATAAATCTTTCCCATAGTGTAGAAACAAGGGATGGTGCCTAGCCTCTGGCACCCAAATGGGCAAGCTGGTGAATTTTTGTTATTGGACGGGTTTAAATATATCTGCCACAAGTATAAAAGAGCGGCCAAGCATAGCAAGGAAACCTGAACAATGAAAACAGGGTTTGGTGGGGAGGTTCTCCCCACCCGAGAATATTTTTTGAATAAGGGGTTAAAGAGGTGCATTTCACAGCACACATTTGTTGAAAATGTGGCTAAAAAGCCAGAGTTTGCAATCGGTTTTGTAGGGTAACTCATGAAAAAATGCAATGGATGCAAGTCACAAATAGTGCACAGGAGCATTTCCCAACACACTTTCATGCCTTTCCCTACAATATATGCCAGTACAAAAAAACATGTCCATTCCGGCTGCATCAATAACTGCCAGTATTTCCATGTAAGAACATACTCACGTTTGCTTTGATCATAAGGCCAGTAATGATAATACAAGAAAACATGTTCAAGCCGACTACCAATATATACCAGTACAGCTACATAAGAATATACTCAGATTGGTTTTACCATTAGAAATGCCATACCATAATAAGAAAAACCTGAAACTGGCTCCAATGTAGACCAGTCTAGACACATAAGAACACTCATGCTTGCTTTCTAGTATTTGCCCATTAAAATTGATCATGCCACAGTAAGAAAAGGTTAAACTGGCCGCACCAAAATACGACTATAGTCATGTATCAACACTCAAGTTGGCTTTGCCCATAAATACAAGTAAAACATGTATGTCACTTTAAAAAAAATTCTTACTGGACACCCCCAGCACCACGCACGCACACAATCCTATTAAAATGCCTATTAGGGCAGACCAAAAAGTAGTGCATGCATATTATTGCCAATATTACGCAGCTAAACCACTCTGTCATACCACTGCCACTTGCACATTCTGCATTATCGCACATTGGTACGCGCACACGAATTAAGTGCTATCTGTTTACCCTGCATTACTGTATACTGGCATGTACAAACGAATTTAAATATCAACTGTATAGTTTGCATCACCGAATACTGGCATGCACTAATGATTGTAAGTCTGGTACACCCCTACCCTGCAAACTGTAATCTGCCCCCACACTATTGCTAGCACACAAGCCATTTTGCGACTCGCTACACTAGGCAGTGATCTGAATCGTATATATATTGTGATTTTTTTTGTTAAATTGCCAGTTCTCCATAACCTGTATATACAATTATCACGTATGCTGCTACACCACCTACACGTGTCAGTTGTTGCCGACCATATCCTCTGCCAGTATCCCATTGCTAATGTCGCTAGCACTCCATTCTTGTCACGGATATACTGAATAATGACTGTCCAATAATATGTGCATAGACCCCAATATATTCTGTGCATTGTTAGTTGTCTAGCAGCCTCTCAACTAGACTATGAACCCAGATCTAGTAACCTGAACCTGTACTGGTAGTACACTGTACAACCTGCTACTAGACATTCTGATCCTGTTGGCTCCCATCTCTCCCAACCAGACGTTGCCCGCGGGTGAACTCAGCACATTACAAGCGTGCACCAACTGCCTTAATCCCCCAGAACACTGTTGCAACGCTAAATGCCTGCATGCTATTATGCTGTGCCCTTTTACCAACCTATAACCTTACGAGCGTATCCTCACTTGGCTCTTGTAAAAATACTGTTTGCTGTACACTTCGTCATTTGTGCTCCCCTGTATGCCTACCTCCCTACCTATTCACGTATGATTACTCTGAACCACAGCACGCAGCTAACCCATATACTGAGTGTACACATACTTTGATCATAGTGTGCATGCCAACCAATTTGGTACGGGCCCACTACCAATGTTGAATTTGCTTATTGCCAGTACCCTAGCCAATGTCGAATTTGCCTATTGCCAGTACTCGGCTCTCAACCTACCCATCAGAAAGGGAGGATTCTCGATTGGGTAGCTGCCCTCAACTGTAATATTACCTGCAAGGACTCCTTACATCTTATATGGACTGGTCATCATCTCCTCTCGGTAGATATCAATATCAACAACCTAGAGCCCAAAAAAATCCCCTATTGTACCAGCCTGTCCCACTAGGAATAAGCGCAACATCACTGCTGATGCCTTAATACCCCTGGTAGTCCCCATACTTAAAGCACTATCTGTCACAGATGACCTGAACCCATTAGTCAACACCTACGACGAGTCCATGTCCAAAGCCATCGATACTATCGCCCCACTGAAAATGCACAAAGGGGAGCCCAGAGCACACCTGAACTCCTGGTACACCCCTGAACTCAAATTGCTCAGGTTAAAAAGAAGAAAACTAGAGACACTGTGGAAAACCACACCCTCTACTGAAAACAGAACCAATCTCACTAATATCACATCCTTATACAAAAATGAGAGAAAAAGTACCATAAAAGAAACCTTCAACTCCAGGATAAACCAGGCAGGATCCAGCACCAGAGAACTATTTAACATTCTCAAGGAACTAGAAAACCCTAATCCTCCTGCAGATACCTGTAAGAAGGACAAACCTTGGTGCACTAGCATCCAGAATGCCCTTGCCAACAAAATCACAGGGCTCCAAACTAAAATTGAGAACAAACGACAACAACTTACCAGTAGCAAGACCACTACCACCAGCCCAGGCACGCCACTTCCCATCGACATGAACTCAGGCTTCACATTCAATAAGGTAACCATACCCGAAGTACAAAAAATGATAGCCTCTCTGAAGCCATCCAATTGTAAAGGGGACAGCTGCCCTGCTCAGATCATAAAAGATGCAGCCAGAGATCTATCCCCCTTCATTACCAAACTAATAAACCTATCATTTACCAGCAGCTCAGTCCCAAGCAATTTGAAACAATCATGGGTTCTCCCACTTCTACAAAAACAAACATTAGACCCTTCTATACCCACCAATTACAGACCTATCACTACTGTCCCGTTCCTTCTGAAAATCCTAGATAGCGTTGCCTACTTGCAAATTCAAGACAAACCAACTACTAGGAATACGACAATCTGGCTTTAGACCTCAACACAGAACAGAAACGGCCCTTGTTGACCTAAAAAGTCAGATTGATGAACTAAAAGATAAAGGCATTACCGCCATCGTACTTCTTTTAGAGATCTCAGCAGCCTTCGACTTGGTTGACCATAAAATCCTTCGCAACCACTTAGCAGCACACTTCTCCCTCTCTGCTGTCACGTGGATACAATCTTTCCTTGCTAATAGAACCATGCAGGTCTTCTCACCCTTAGCGGTGGCTGACCCGATCCCCATCACATGCGGTGTCCCACAAGGATCTTGTGTTTCGCCTACTTCGTATAACATTTTTACAAAACCTATATTCGATAAATTGAACAATCTGGGTGTCACCTACACTAACTATGCAGATGACACCCAGATACTCCTAACTATCAGGTAACTTCAGTGCTGACGTCGACCAGATCAACAAAATCTTCACTATCATTCTGGCATGGGTGGCCACACATGGCCTCTGCCTGAATGATAAGACTGAACTGCTCCTTGTCGGCTCACCCAACAACCTGCAGAAACTTAGCCCCAACTATAACAGTATCATCATCCATGGTAATACCGTACCCATTGTTAAAAGTGTAAAAACCCTTGGTTTCTACCTTGATGCCAACACCAACTTCTCTAAACAAATCAACATGACTGCCTCAGCCACTGCCTACACAGGCAAGCTGATCAGGGCCTGTGGACCTTTCTTGTCCTATAACAGCTGCCTCATATTGCACAGGGCTCTCATTCAGTCCAAATTGGATTACTGCAACAGTCTTTACTTAGGCGCAAATAAATCCATAATCAACAAATTGCAGGTCCTCCAAAATAACGCTCTGCTAACAGCTCTAAACATTCCCAGGCGAGAGCACATCTCTACTATTAGAAAATCGTACAAGTGGCTCTCCATACAACAAAAAGTCGACCTAAAAACCATCTGCCTCACTTACAAAGCCCTGAATCACCAAGCCCCTCCATACCTCACTAACAAATTCACCCTGAAATCATCGGCCAGAATCACAAGATCCACTAATACCTTATGCCTGATGGTGCCCAGGTGCACCCTAAAAAGAGCCGGTGGACATAGCTTGCCGGTTCTAGCCTCCCAACACTGGAATACTCTACTACTGGACATCAAATCCATCTCTACCTTTCAATCATTCAGAAACCATGTCATTAGTTGGATACTGAAAAATAATTAACAATACCTCGTCTAACTTTACACTTACATACCTTAGCAGTCACTCTCTCTTACCTCTGCGTTCCTATTGTATGATTTTGTACCATAAATTGTGTATACTATAAGACAATGCATTACTTACCGTAAAAGCATTTCTGATGGTTGCATCTGCTTAGATTCACATCCAGTGGTCACTGCGGAGTATTGCATTTTGTTTTTCGTAGTCGAAAAGGGAACGTCGACAAGGCGTGTCTGTAACACTATCCCTATAGTGACGTGCAGTGTACCCACAATCCCTCACGCGTCGAGGTCCCTCTGTTTGCATTTTTTCTGCCCAGTTATTGGTCGCCTTTATGCGGCCTCTCCAGCCCCCCTGTGCATATCACACAAGTCAACCGCAGTATGCCCCCACTCAGCCCTCACCCTGACTTTGGTAGGGTGGGGGCAGATGTGGGTGCCACCCTTGCATATGGGCTGTGGACCTCCTGCTCCCCAGGGACGGGGGGAGCCCATGCTATGACACTGCTTCGTCCCAGGAGTACGGATCCCATATCTGCTTGCTGCGGTTAGCCTCCGAAGTGGGGAAGGAGCATGGGGAGGTGGAAGGGGCAAAGAGAGCCAGAGACAGAGTGGGAGTAAGATGGACAGAGTGAGCATGGAGGCAGAAATGCACACCAGAGATAGAGCGAGCTTGCGGGCAGATGCACACGCCGGAGACAGAGTGAGCAGGCAGGCAGATGCGCACTCTGAGACAGAGGGAGCATATGGGGTTATTTTTTGCATGGTGTCCCTGTGCATCTCCATAGAAATGTCCATCTCCGAGTCGCACAACCCTACATCATGATCTGTGGTATGTGAGTGCAGTTTCCCGCCCTTCTGCAGGATCACTCTCCATCTTCCTCAGCCTCTGCAAAGTCAAAATATCTACTGCCCATGTACACCTTAAGCAGTGCTGACTAGAATCATTGGTTGATAGCAGAAGCTAATCTAGGGTGTGCAGAGCGCATCCAATCGGAGTTCAAAGCCAGGCCATGAGTGTTTAGGGATGAATAGGGCAGAGGATGGTTAAATGAGAGTAAAGACGTGCAGAGCAACTGGTTACGTATGTTGACGAAAAATCTACACTTTTGTGAATTTCATAATATTTCAACTGCTTGTGATGTGGGCTCTTCCAAGTACACGTGAACGAAGACCAGCCCTCTGCCTGCAGAAACGTCTGCATTTCCTAACACTACATAAAAGAACCCCCGATGCACAGAAGGGCCTGAAAGTCGAAGCAAAATTGTGTGAATGCACTTTCAGAGAAGAGGCTACCCACCAGCCTTCACATAGCGAGGACAAAGGCTACATCCCTGATCGCTACCTCGACCGACATATATAAAAAGCTTTGCAGCGCGTGTTTAATTTTCACCTATGCCTAGAGTGACCGGACGTCCCGGTTTCTGCTGCTCTGTCCCCCTTTCTCAAGATTACGTTTCCATTGGAAACTGCAGTGGTCCCGATTTTTGGTAGTCAGTCTTTATAGCTGACAGGCATGAATGCACAATCTGACACAGAAGAAAAGCTGCATTTTCCAACTTAAAATAGCGTTAGTTTGTGATAAATTAATTATAATGTGTTTATCTGAACCGTAGGCTATGCCCCTCCTTGTGTTGCTAAGAGATTTGATGATCCAACAAGGAGCGAGCCGTATTCCACTTTCTGGGGAAGTACCCTTTTTATCTATGTACGTTCAAATACAACGACGGTCCAACACCCACGCAACAGACCCAATGTCACCTTTGGAACAACTGCACAGTAACATTCTACAATGCTTACATCACAAAAACAAAACAAAAAAACACTTCACACCAGCAAACACGTGCACGCACGGTGCACCAGTGAAAGGAGAAGGGGACCATCGCTCTCCCTCGCAAAAAATACGAAACAGACTCTCGCGCTAAACCAGCAGCTGGGTCTAGTGAGAGGCCCTTGTGTGGGGCTGAGTGGCTTGCTATAAGGCTGCATCTGCCGCATCAGTGCGCGTGCTTTCTGTGCATCGGGGAGGCTGTGTGCAAGGGTGTGGGCGATATTAGGCCTGCGATGTAGGCATGGTAGATTGTTACAGCACAAGTGACCCAAAGGTGACAGTTGTTCGGTTGCCTCAGGGTGGAGGGTGCCGGTGGGGTCAGGCTACTTGTACCTGATGTATATAGTTAACAAAAGGTACCCAATTACCTTGAAACTGGTGGACGCTGTTCCTTCTAGGATCTGCAGACCTTTGCAACACCTTGCTTAATGGCCCAAGGATTCTGTCAGATATCACATAGTGTACACTACTAGAGACTTCTAAATGTCTGCCGCATCAGTCCACGATACAGGCCGTGCATGGGCAGGAGAATTGCTCCTGCCCCAAAGGGAGCTTTAAAAGATGAAGCCTGCAAAGCAGAGGGCGACACATTCCAATATGCGATTATAGCAACAAGCAACCGCTGAAGAGCTCAACAGGACTCAGCACTTCAAAACATATGGAGGGATGCAAGCAGCTTTCATTTTCGTAGCAGCCAAAATGCATGTGCATAAATAAGGTCTTCCAAGAACCTTACTTTAAATTCCCAATGCATGCATCTTTCATTCACTTCATCGCGTCGAATTAATGGAAATTGGTTTACAATCATAATTTACTGCAAAGATAATTGTAAAAAAAAAAAAAAAAAAAAAAAAAAAAAAAGTGTTTTACACAATTGGATTCTGGATTCCACAAGATCAAACCCCAAACATTAAAATGTGCCTAGCTAAACCTTTGCTGCTTGATGCCAGTTTTAGATTTACACGTGTTGCATTGCTCTGCCATCTAGCGAGTGGTTTTGGAAATGTCCTGAAAAATAAATGATCAAAAATGTGGCTTGGATAATTGTGGGAGTGGAAGGAGACAACTTAAAAGCCCTGCCTAGACTGTGCTTGTGACAGAAGAGAGGTGCCACGGCTTATTGTCACGTTTGGGATATAAAAGACGAGCAGGGATGAGCACCCTGCCCTTTAACCTTAATATAGTCGACATGCATGAAGCTCTCGCCAGAGTGAATAGCTTTCCGCCAAAAATTAGACCCATACACAGGGAGTGTGTATGGTTGATGGGTTAAACGGACAAGATCATCTTGATGGATCACACCACGATTGGCCATAAAAGATTAAATGCACCGTATTATTTTCTAAAAACAAAAACTATCACAAAACGAAAATCATTGACATAGGAAGAAGGAAAAAAAGCTACACAAACATGGCAATGAAGGAACAAGTTACTTACCTGTAACTGTTGTTCTCCAGCATGGGTCTGGCATGGATTCACATGCTCATGAATATTCCCCGTCGTCAGGCTGGGAATCCTCGGTAAAGAAAAAACCAGTATCAGTTTCGTTTCTGATCTGTCTTTCGTAGTAATAACCAATCACTGGTCTCTGCGTCATACTGACCACAGCCAATGACTGCCCTCTACCTAAGCACCGCCTCTGGCAGCCATCTTCAGATTTGGAAGCACGTGAAGTGGCAGTATGACCAAGTGAAGAGCCGCAGAGGGGTAGGCGGGAGGGTTCGCATGTGAATCCATGCCAGACCCATGCTGGAGAACAACAGTTACAGGTAAGTAACTTGTTCCTTCTCCAGCATGGGGTCTGGCATGGATTCACATGCTCATGAATAAAGAATACATAGCAGTACACACATGCACAACCACGGGAGGTGGCAAAGGCTCAACATTAAGCATTACATCAAACTCAACATTAAGCATCTTACCTCCTCACCAGGCTCACCTCAGGCGAACAGGTTGCGCAGCACTGCTTGGCCGACCCTGGACTGTGTGTCGACCTCCACGTAGCAGCCCTGCATATGTCCAGCAGGGGCACACCAGAAAGGAACGCTGTGGTAGCTGCGATCGCTCTGGTGGAATGGGCTCTCGGACGGCCAGGCAGCGGTCGGTTTGCCAACCGATGACAGTACATGATACAGCCGGAGAGCCATCTGGAAATGGAAGCCTTCGAGAGAGCCTTCCCCTGATTGACAGGTCCAAAGTTCACAAAGAGTTGTGACGTCTTCCGAAAACCCTTCGTGCGGTCCACGTAGAACTTCAGCGCTCTAGCTACATCCAGCGAGTGCAAAGTCCTCTCAGCCGGCGACGAAGGCGACGGGAAGAACACAGGTAACACCAAGGGTTCGTTGAGATGGAAGTCCGACGGTACCTTGGGCATGAAGGAGGGGTGCGTCCTGAGCACTACCCTCGTGTTGTGGAAAGTCAAGTACGGGGCCTTGCAGGAAAGGGCCTGGATCTCTCCCACTCGTCGTGCGGAGGTGATGGCCACAAGAAAAGCTGTTTTCCACGATAGAAACTTCAACGGGGCCGAGTGCAGAGGCTCGAACGGAGGTCCCATGAGCTTGGTCAGCACCACGTTGAGCTCCCACGCCGGGGCCGGAGCCTTCACCGGCGGGAACGATCTGAACAGTCCCTTCATGAACTCTTTCACCAGACGATGAGACCACAAGGACGTCCGCCCCGTGGTTCTGGTGTATCGGGAGATCGCAGCAAGATGAATCTTGATGGACGCGTGTGCCAGACCAGCTTTGGCCAGCGTCAGCAGGTACGGCAGTACTTGGGGGGCCGTAATCGGTAGAGGGTTAATCTTCTGTGCGTGGCACCAGACAGAGAACCTCTTCCATTTGTGTCCGTAGCATTTAAGAGTCGAGGACGCCCTGGCCTTTGCAAGAACCTCTCTGCAATCGGCCGGTATGTCGTATCCTCCAAACTCTAGCGCTGCAGGAGCCAGGCCTGCAAGTTCAGCGACTTCGGGTCGTGGTGGAGGATGGCGCCTCCTTCCCTGGAGAGTAGATCCGCGTCCGCCGGCAGCTTGATCGGCGGGGACGCTGACAAGTCCAGAAGGTCCGGGAACCATATCTGCCTCGGCCACGCAGGTGCGACGAGGATCATCCTGCACCGTGACCTCTTGAGCTGGTTGACGAGCCGGATTAGCAGAGGCAAGGGAGGGAACGCGTAGAGGAACAGGCCCTCCCAGGGGAACGAGAAAGCATCGCCCATGCTCCTCGTCTGGGGAAACCTGCTGGCGAACCTCCGGCACTTGGTGTTCGTCGCCGTCGCGAACAGGTCGATCTGGGGTGTGCCCCACCGTCGGAAGAGGCGATCCACCAGATCCTGCCGTAGTTCCCACTCGTGGCACGAGCGCAGCTCCCTGCTGAGTGAGTCGGCGATGGTGTTTTTTATCCCTGCCAGATGAAACGGCACCAGAAAAATCCCTTGGGCAACGGCCCAATGCCACAGGTCCTGCGCCTCCTTGGACAGCGCTGGGGACCTGGTTCCGCCCTGTTTCCTGATGTAAAACATGGTGGTGGTGTTGTCGGTGAAGATCCTCACCACCTTGCCCTTGAGGGACGGAAGGAAGGACCTGAGGGCCCAAAACACTGCACGGAGCTCCAGGACGTTGATATGCAGGGACTTCTCCGTCGGGAGCCAGAGTCCCCTTGCGTGCAGATTTTCGGTGTGCGCTCCCCACCCTTCCAGGGAGGCATCCGTGGTCACGGTCTCCTGGTGGGCTGGGGTCTGGAAGTCCATGCCCGCCGTCAAATGCGCGCGGGTGCCCCACCACCGTATCGCTCGTCGGAAACTCTCGTCGAGCTTGATCCTTTCCTCGAAGCTGCCCGTCGTCTGGATCCAGCGCGCATCCAGGAATTCTTGCAACGGGCGCATCCGGAGCCTGCACATGGGAATGAGGTAGATGCAGGAAGACATCATCCCGAGGAGGGACTTGATGGACCTCACTTTGGCCGCGTCGGCCACCAACATCCGTTGCACCTTGCCCAAGATGGTCCTGGTCCTCTCCTCCGACGGGGAGGCCAGAAGGGACACTGTGTCGAGCCTGGCTCCCAGAAACAGTGCGACTTGCGCGGGCACCAGGTGGGATTTGGCGTAGTTCACGGAGAATCCCAGGTCCGTGAGGAGTTGGACGGTCCTTGCCGTGTGGACCACGGCGAGCTCCCTCGTCTTGGCGCGGATGAGCCAGTCGTCCAGGTAGGGGTAGACGTGAATCCCCTCGCGGTGCAGCTGCGCCGCCACCGGTGCGAGGCACTTGGTGAATACCCTGGGTGCCGACCGTAGTCCGAAGGGAAGGGCTTTGAACTGGTAATGACGCCCTTGGACCACGAATCTGAGGAATTTGCGGTGCCCCTTTAGGATGGGAATGTGGAAGTAGGCATCCTCCAAATCCAACGACGATAGGAAGTCTCCTTCCTCCAGCTGACCCAGGACGTGCTGGAGGGTGACCATCCGGAACTTCTGCGCCTTGATGAACTTGTTCAGACGTCGCAGGTCCAGGATGGGGCGCCATCCTCCCGTCTTCTTCTTCACGAGGAAGTATCTCGAGTAGACTCCGGAGCCCCGAAGCCTCTTTGGGACGAGTTCGATGGCGCCCTTTCTGAGCATCGCCTTTACCTCCAGGAGAAGTTGAGGGACGTGAAGTTCTTTCCTGGCCACGGGGGGGACGCGCGGGCACCTTCTTTGAAACTCGAGCGCGTGGCCCCGGGCCAGGGCGTCCAGCACCCAACGGTTGGTGGAGATGGACTCCCACACGCTGACGAAGCCCGCCAGCCGGCCTCCCACCGGGGTGCTTCGGTGGGGGCCCGACCCCACGGCCGGTTCAATCCTGCTTGGGCGCGGCCTTGCCGCCTTGACCTCCTTGGCGACGACGGCGGGGTCCGCTAGACTTGCCTCGTCCTCTGTAGGCCTCTTGCGACGATGAGCGGGCCGCTTGACGGTAGGAAGCGAAACCGCCGCCGGAACCTTTGGAGGCGCCCTTGCCTCCGCCGCTCCGAAAGGGCGTCCGTCGTTGCAGGACTCCAAGGGCCCGGGCCGTCTCAGTATCCGCCTTGATGGCCTGAAGGGAATCGTCCACTGTCTTCCCAAACAGGTTGTTCCCGTCGAAGGGCATGTCCAGGACTCTGGTCTGGACGTCCTGCCGGAAATCCGTAGCTTTGAGCCATCCACGACGTCGAAGGCAAACGCCGTTGCCCAGCTGGCGGAACCCGGTGTCGGCGATGTCCGTCGCCACGGTGATGGCGTGGTCCGAGGCCACCTCACCTTCCTGCAGGATCTCAAGGGCCTCCGTCCCATAGCATCCAATTTCTTTCCCTCGCCGTCCGGCGGGGAAGTCGATGTGGAGGCCGCACCCCCCCCCCGCTTTCTTCCTGGCTGCCGCGGAGACGACGGAGTCTGGGGTAGGCTGCGCCCGGAGGCACAGGGGGGCCGTGTCCGGGACCCGGTACTTTTTCTCGTACCGGTCTCTTCTAGCTGGCGTCGTGGAAGGGTTCTTGAGGAGGGAAAGGCCCTCATCCCAAATGTCGTCCAACAGAGGCACTGAGAGGACCGTCTTCCTCTTGGCCTCGCGCCGCTGATAAAGGAAGCCTTCCTTTTTCTTCTCCTCAGGGCAGAGTTGGAAAAGCTCGGAAGCCCTGGAGATCATGGAGTGGAAAGATCCGATCTCGTCGGGCGGAGAAGCCCTGGTGGGAGGCGACGACGGAAAATCCTCGTCGTATGCCTCGTCGTCCGTACCCGTCGCTGCCGTGTCAGTCCCCGTATCATCCCCTCGGGTGGACGGGGAGGAGGGCTGGAAGGGGCGCGACGGTTGAAAAGGAGGTGGTGGATGGATCCTTCTTTTCTTGGTAGGGGGAACACCAGAAGGTCCCGGTTCTGGATCCCCCGACGGGAGAGGTTCCTCCGTCGGTAACGGTAGCCTCGTCCTTATCTCGGAGCATAAGGACTGTATGGCCAACAAAATGGCCGCCGAGTTGTCTTGCGGCGCTGGCAGAGGGGAATCCGACAGGCGAGCAGGGGCCCCGTCGGTATCCTCGACGATGTCGTCGTCACCTGCGTCGGGGTCCATTCCGACGGGCTGGCCTTCTTCCACGCCTAGGCCGTGGCTTAAGACCTCGATCAGCTCCTCTTCCGAGGTTGAGGCCGAATCTCCGACGACGCCCTGCCCCCCCTTCTTCTTCCCCACGGAGGGTTTCACGGGGGTCCTATCGATGGGCACAAAGGAAGACTCCCTCCGAGGAGGCAGGGAGATTCTGGGCCCTGAGGTCGCCACCACTGGTGCAGCCACCACAGGCTGAGCCAGGGCCGCCGCGACCGTTTCGATAGAGGGCTTGGTCGGATGGATCAAGGCCTTCACCACCTTAGGTGCGCTCACCGCCTTATCCTTGAGGGAGGGGGCACTGCCACGCTCCTCCTCTGCCTTAGAGCTCGACCGGGGCCTCTCCAGGAGCTTCGCCGGGTGCTCGGCCTTCCTCTTACCCGACCCAGAGCGTTGGCTCGTGGTTGATGGTGCCGGGGAGGGTGCGCCCTGCCTGGCGCCCGTAGAGCCCGACCGTTCGGCGCTCCCGGTGCCAGCGGACTCGCGGTGCTTGGCCTTATGTTGGGCCCCCGTCGCCGGGGCGCCCTCAAAGGTCTTAGAAGACCGCTCGGATTTCTTCTTCTTCTCGCCAGACGGGCTCTTACCCTCCAGCCAGTTGGCGAGACGTTGATGGCGGTCCTTCATGGTCCGTTCCGACATGTTGCCGCAAAACGCACAGTCCTTCTCCACGTGCGTCTTGTCCTCATGAAGGCAGTAAAGGCAGAAAGAGTGTTCGTCCTCCTTGAAGACGTTCTGCAGCTGGCATCCAGGGCAGACCCTGAACAGCTTTCCGGGCGTCGAGCTTCCCTTCTCCTGGGCCATCTCCGAGACCGGGCCTGAGAAGCTTCTGGATTCCTCCGAAGTGTAGCTCGACGAATCTTCACCCTTGAGGGGCACAGATGAATCCGACACGGGTCCCCGTTGATCGGATGTAGGATCGGTGGAGCTTGAGGCTCTTTGACCGAAAGAATCGAAGTTTTTTGTGAAAAAAGCGCGAAAAATAGCACTAACGCTCGAGAGCAATAGCACGAGGATCCCAACACATGAACGTGCGGTAAAAATCTGAAGATGGCTGCCAGAGGCGGTGCTTAGGTAGAGGGCAGTCATTGGCTGTGGTCAGTATGACGCAGAGACCAGTGATTGGTTATTACTACGAAAGACAGATCAGAAACGAAACTGATACTGGTTTTTTCTTTACCGAGGATTCCCAGCCTGACGACGGGGAATATTCATGAGCATGTGAATCCATGCCAGACCCCATGCTGGAGAACAGTGCTTTCATCCAGCAGGAATCTATTTAGGTTATTTTAACATTTGTAAAGCTCACTAAACCCTCGGATTATCAAGGCGCTAGTTACGGTCATTAACACAGCTCAACAGGTGCAGAACACGGGCATGCAGGATATGAAAAGAGATGCGGGTTTGGCGATGAGGGATGGATGCAACGATCATCTCTGGGAGGAGAGAAATGTTTTGAGCTGCTTGTGGAATGCCCAGTAGGAGTGTTCCAGTCTCAAGGATGCTGGTAGGGCGTTCCGATTCTTGGCGACGATTAACGGGAAGCTGGCCCCCGCCTGCTCATTGAAGTCAGAACCTTGGGGTGTTGAGGCGATTCGTGTGGGTAAGTCTGGTGTCAGACGTTTTAGTGAATTTGGACGCAAGGTATCTTGGAACAGAGTTCAAGATACATTTATGGGTTATGACCAGTGTTTTGACGCAAATGCGCTCTAGGATTGGTAACCAAAGTACATTTCTTCTGGCTTGTGACGTGTGTTCTTTTTCGCAATGTTCAAAACTGCCCTTAGAGCATTGTTCGGTATTATTTGAAGTTTGTTGAGGTTACCAGCAGAAGTGCCTGAGAATAGGGCATTGCAGCAGTCCAACGTAGAAGCCATCAACGCTCTTGCAATAGTGGGGCAGCTTTTTGTGGAAAGGAATGGTCTACAGGCATAGATGAGTTTTGTGATGTAGGCTGCTGAAGAGGCAATGACGTTGACTTGCCTGCATAGTGACAAGGGGAAGTCTAGGCATACTCCAAGAGTTTTGACGCTGCTGGAGACCTGGATAGAGATGCTGTCAATGTTTTAAGATTTGCATGCTGGGTCTAATTTGTTTACAAGGTGGGGTGAGCCGACCAAGAGCAGCTCAGTTTTGTCGCCGTCGAGACAAGAGGATATGTGTCGCCATCCATGCTTGGATAGTTTGGTATCCTAGTCTCAACGACTCAATCAGTTGGGTAGTTGCCGGTGATGGGTAGGAGTAGCTGCATATCGTCTGTGTAATTTGTTTAAGAAATTCACTCTGCGTGGAGAAGATCGAAAAACGGTTTGGTGAAGATATTCTATAGTGTAGGTTACACACACATGACACTTGAGGGACACTGCAAGGGACAGGGGTAGGAGAAGCTGAGGCAGATGTGGAGAAGACTCATTGTTCTGTTTGATAAGAAGGAAGTGTGCCAGGAAGTAGCCTCGGGGGAGAATTAGGCTCCCGAGTGGAGATGCTCACTTAGTATTTGGTGATCCACCAAATCAAAGGCTGCTGAGAGATCTAGCAATAGGAGGAAGGCTAGTTTGCCAGCATCTTTGGATTCATCAAGCTGACTTTTGAATTCATGTAGTGCTGTTTGAGACCCATGGCCTGCTCTAAAGCAGGGACGTCCTTTGGGGGGGTCGCTGGGTCGGACTCCCTTGCTACCCCTAAAAAAAGGAAGCTCCTGGGCTGTGGCCAGGGCTATATGGTTCATTGTTTATGGAGTGGCTGGCTTTCTTGCTCTAGCGTCTTAAAAAAAACAAAAACAGACGGTTCGACCAGTGTAACACTTTCAGCAGTGACCCTAAATAAGAAAGAATAGGAATAACAAATCATTTGTCTTTCTGTAATTCTAAACAATAATTGTTACAGTCATTAAAGATTTATTTAAGGCACACTTCATGGGGTGAGTCACTGATTTAGTCTGTTCTTAAACACCTCAAATTCACACTGCAGACAAAAACGTCCAAAAAGCATTTAGGAGTAGAATAAGCATCAGAACCTCATTCCTAGGTTGGCGGTAAGGGGTTAACGGCCCCGTTAAGGGTGCCGGTGCCGTTAACCCCTTACCGCCGCATTACGAGGTCCTTTAGCGGATCCTGCTAAGGGCGGCTGGTTTTAACAGGCCCATTGTTAGCTCCCTCCCCATTGAGCCCTATGGGTGCTCGAATGGGAATGGGGAATGGGATGGGTTCCCTGAATGGGGAAATACAGGGTCCTCCAAGGTTGGAATGGCCCGGTAATTCCCCATTCGGGGAACCCAGACCCGGTATGCGTGTAGCCATGGCGCTAACAGCACCATGGCTACCTCCATACTCGTAATGACCCCCTATGTGTTTTGATTTTCGCAAGGTGCAGTTATAGCATGTTTTTTTCTGCTGTTGCCTCTGTTACGATCATCACAAGACATTCCATCTTGGTGTCATCTGTCACTTGACAAAATACTTGTGCCTAAACGCTTGTGTACAGTGTAGAAATTTTTGATCATAGAACATAAAGTGGCCCTTGATTTCATTGTGCCACAATTATGTATTTGTTGCAATGCGTCTATCTTTCCTATCACCCCGGCATGCTCTACAGGATATTTGTTTGTATGTATGCGTTAACGAGTGCCCAGAGTATGGGATGGCGTGTTAGTGCGCTGCTTTCCCCGTGTTACTCTAAAATTCTTTACTACACAGTTATGAACCCAATGGAATGTATTTTTCCAAACTCTGAAACCTAAAAAGTAAATTCATGCAGGCTTGACATGTGGTCAACTTTGCACTAGACCTGGAGACGAACTGGCCTGCTGTTAAATCTCAGTTACCGGTTTAATGGTATCCACTACATAGTGTAATTTGCTTTCTCACTTTGAGAACATTCAGACATGTAATTTCTCATTTAACTATAGTCGGTACGATAGTTATAGCCGGGAAAATAGCTCAGTGGATTAACGCTCACTGCTGCGATGTGTGTGCGATCTGCAGGTTGCAAGTTCGAATCCCGGCAAGGCCAACTCAGCCTTTGATCCTTCTGATGTCGCTAAATCAGTACTGTAATGAAGGCATGGTATCAAACAGTGAAGACAGACGCAAGAGATCTCAGTTCAAGGGTGTTTATTGAACTTCAATGGGTTGGTTGAACGCCTATCTAACCAAAATCTAAGGATGGGAGCAAGCTACGACCATCAAAAAATATCGCAGTCCTAGTCAAGTATCTGTCAAAATAAAAGGGTCTATACTAATAAACCTAGTGCCAATCCTTACTTCTAAATACAAAAAAGGTGTGGGACAATGTATGCAACAAAGAAAAGCGATCAAGAAATAATATATGTCAGGACGATTGAGCAGTTGGCTTCCCTTCCCCACATTTTCAGCATGGGGCAAGGCGGCACGTTCGAGCTTCGCACACACTCTGGCTTCTCTGACCCGGGGACACAGTTCAAAGCATAGACTTCAGGGCCTTCTGCCAAAATCTCTTTTACAATAACAGTCTCTTACTGCACAGGGCCTGTTGTAACAAATATCAAAGTTCCATTTCTACTAGGATCTTCACATGCACACGTTCTTGCATCCAGTATTTATCATGGGTCTCCCTCCTTCAGACTTGGACCCCGTTTGTACCACAATGTTTACTCTTGGTCTCCCTAGTTCGGGCTCGGACCATGTATCTCCCTCATTCGGGCTCAGATCCTCTTGATAACAAAATCGAAGAATTTGGAATGTGCGATGGGTTTTACTTAACGTCACAAGACCACTTGGATTCACTTTGTACAATAGTCTCATCAATCTTTTGGCTTTTGTTTCTCTTGGCATGATACCTTACAGAGACCTTAGATTGGGCACACTCCCGGTGCCGGACCACTCTTAACGGTATTGTATCTTTCCTTCTCAGGTTCAAACATTCATCAGCAGTTTAGCTTTACTCGTGTCTTTTCATCACACGCGTTTAACAATGTTTGTTCCAGCGCTTGTTATACAATGTTGACGCTTGCAACCTTGACTTCAACACAGACCGGTCTTCCATTGGTCTCCCCAACTCACCGGCTGTGTTGATCTCTCTAATGCTCCTTTGTTCTTGGAGCCAAAGACCGTCCCCCGGCGGCTGCCGCTCCTCCCCACCTTGGTTGGTTACGCAGGAGGGCCTTCGATATCTCCGACACACAATGCAGGAGTCTTCAGTCTGGTTTCCTGGCCTTCTGCTTTCTGCTTCGAAGGTTTCTGGAAAGTAATGGTTTCTTGCCGAAAAGGTCAAGGGTATTTCCCTCCTTGCGAACCCTTCTTAGTGTGCCGTCTTTCTCCCCTCGTTCAGCTGCTGACTCAAAACTGCTGTTCCTTCATGTGCTTTGGTCGCTCAGAGTGTGCTCTCGTACTCCGCCTTTTATCCATGAGGGGAAGTTTAATGGAAGTCAGGTGTGAGTGATTGTCAGTAATTGCCCGACTTCGCCTGACCATAGTAGAGGGACATGTCAGGTACACTGCCCGGGTGTGAGTCTGCTTTCTCCCAGAGCGGGCAGTCCGTGTGAAAGTGTTACAGAAGGGAAATGGAGGGGTAAAGTTCCCACGTATCCTACCTGGTAGGATGGGGTAAAGATGTTACCGGGGGAGGGAAACTTCATCTCACCATCCTGTGTCCCAATCCCACTCCCCGAAAACCGCTCACCCAGGTGATCCTCCCGTGCTCATCTACCCCCAGGGTCTGGATCCAAAGGCGATTTGCATGCCCTGGCCACCTGAGAGAGAGATCCCCGGGGACTACCGGGTGAGACTCCTGGTTTCTCATAGTACCAACACAGGTTGGGTGATATTGTATGTATATTTGTCCTATATAAAGCGCTTAAGCGTAAGTGCTATATAATAACATTATCATTTGGCCATGGACGTCTGCTTACATTTACAGTAATGTATTAATATGGGCCTATACACACTGATTAACGATACATATAGTGATCCATTCTTGTATAAAAGGTTTATCACTTTACAGTTACATAACCATATTTTTCATAGTGTACTTAGGAACCATTCTGTGTGATGCCCCTTCCCGTTTTGTCAAGGGGGTGAAAGGTTGTGTTCCATCACTACCCGTGATGTAACTTCGCGGTGGGGTCAAATTGCAACACTTCCTGTGATGTCATTTGAGATCAAGGGTCACGTGATGTCACTTCTGCTACCCATGGCATTTTGTTGAAATGACGTTCCTGGACTAAAGCCTGATTGACGTAAGCCTAGGAGATTGTAGGATTCCAATTGCTGTTGGATCTGTAGATAGGCTGCTCTGTCCAGTATTTTCTGGAGGAATGGTGCAGTTGTTATAGGGCGGTAATTAGTAGTGGTGCCTGGGTCGGGTGTGGGCTTTTTCTAGGAGCGGTAGGACCCAGGCTTCTTTTGGGTTGGCTGGTACAATTCCTGAAGAGCAGGAGGCATTGATGAAGGAGGATATGAATGGCTCTAGAGCTTCAGCTCAGTCTTTGATGACTGGGGCTGGGCAGATGTCCCTTTGGCATCATAAGGGCTTGAGACCCTTTAAGATAGTGATAACTTCACTTTCGGAGACGGGTTTGAACTCAAATAGAGGGACCCTATGCTGGTTGTCTTGGGGTTTCGGGTCCGGGAGGTCATTGGTGGCAGGCAATTTATTTTCTTTTGCTGGCTCTTTTCTTGAAGCATGGATATTTTGCTCACTTAGGCGTGTTGTATGTTAGTGCACCAAGTGGTGTCTTTGGTAGAGTTGGTGCTGGGGATTATAATTCTCATAGTATGGAGAAGAGCTCCCTGGTGCTAGAGTTGGCTTTGGTGATTCTGGTGTTGGTCGTGGTGCTTTTTGCTCGGAAGAGGGCATGTTTGTAGGCTTTTGTTGTGGAAGTGAATAGGGCTTTGTTTTGCGGATTAGGATTATTTCTCCAAGAAGTTTCTGCTGTGCGTTTCAGAGTACAGAGTATTTTCAAGTCTGGGGTGAACCATGGGATGAGGAGGGCAATGAGTTTTGGCTTTTTTCGATTAGCCAACAGGGCTAGCATGTCAGTGGCCATAGCCAGGGTTTGGTTGTAATTGTGAACCAAGATGGCTGGGTTGCTGATGGGTATAGCTTGCTCTGCGCGAAGTTTCAGAAAAGGCAGAATGCTTGCAGGGGTTATGATTCTGGAGTTTCTTGTTGGTGTGGCATGCAGCAAGGGAGGCTTGGTGTGTTGTGCCTGGGGTGTAGGTAGCTGGAAGGTAACATTGTTTTGTTGTGGTCTAACCAGGGAAAGGACATGTTGGATAGAATTGTGATGCCACAGTCCAGGTCATCAAGCCAATCTAGGATGCTGCCTTTGTTGTGGGTGGGAGTTGTGATGAGTTGTGGGAATCCATCGACCTCCAGGTCGTTGGCTACGGCGAAGGTATTGGAATCAGTGTTGTTCTTAAAGCCTGAATTCAAATTTCACTACAGTAGGGTCTTCTTTCACTTTTGAACTTTCTATCCAAGGCTCTGCCCTTGGCTCTCTATGAATCTGGACACTTCACAATCTCACAGATTGCAAAACCGATCAAGTAGTCTATTGCATTGAATGCCCTTGCGGCCTACGGCACGTGGGACAAACAGATCCATCCATACTCAGATCTCTGAACATAGGTCGAAGATTTGCTGTAGAAATGCTACAGCCGCCTTGGTGCACCACTACATTGAATATCAACATTCAACGAATGATATACTGTGGTGGGTACTTGACATTGTCAAAGAAACCCTGAATAACCAGAGAAGACTACTGGCAAAAGAAGTGTGTTGTATCCACAGGCTTAATTCCTTTAACAATGGACTGAATGAGGAATTTGAACCCCTCTTCTAAACTGCAGCCACTTGCTATGATATATGATATTATGCACCCATACACAAGTGTTTCACACAACACAACAGGCGCATTGTTGCTTGTCTCCCATCTGACCACACACCTCTATAACCAGAGGTGCCAACATTGGGCAGCTGCCAGCAACGGCAGCCTCTTATCTGCCCACCAGTGGCTCTGGAGGCACAGCACTTCTAAAATAGGGTCATGCCACCACTCCTTAGTTTGAGTCTCTGCCACACTGTGATGTGGAGCATGTCACACCAGACCCGCCTTTCTGTGCTGCTGGTCTGTCCTCGCACTCCCTGTCAGCCTTGCAAGCTCTGGCACCTGGTCTGTACTCAAGATTTAGTTTTCACTGCAATCTATGTCCTGTTAGCTGTGACCACTTATGAGCAGGAAGCCCTCTTCCTCCATTAGCACCATCCCGGGTTGGACCTCCATGAGCCCAGGTACACACTACAGCATTGGGATGGACTACTTCTGTGCGCTTTGTATGCCTTTCCTCCACTAATGGGGCTGTGACGCACACGCAGGACACTCAGATGCAAGTTTGTTATTTATTACTCGTTCAACTTGTGAACCCTGAGCAAGATACCACTTCAGAGCAGGATGCAACAATATTTGTTTGCATCCTGCTCTGCTATCATAATATTCGCCCCTCCCTACCTATCCTCCCTTCTCACTTTCTGTACTCCTTCTCGTTCTCTCCGTTCTGCGGATCTCTGCCTTCTCTCTCCTCCTCATCCACCCTGCGCCCCTTCCCGCTTCTGCTCTTCCAACTTCTCGCCCCTTTCCATTGGAATCACCTACCCATCCGCGTCCGCTCTATTACGTCCTACCCTTCATTCCGCACTTCTCTAAAATCCTAGCTCTTCCACTCAGCCCCCCTAGCATCTTTTTTGTTTCCTCTCTCACTACTGAATCCACCTCTACCTACACCTCCTACCCCCTCTCTCACTTTGGTCCCTCTCTCCATTAGCGCTTAACCTCATCAATAATGTAAATTGTTCCTTGTACTGTTTTCTGGTTTAGATTCAATTGTCATGTATTGCTTGTTGTATTTGCTTGTTCCTATTGTAAAGCGCTTTGAATTAAAGCGCTATATAAATGAAAATATATACAAATTTGACTTACTTAATTCCCAGATGGGCTTTTTACGTACCCAGGCACACACTCTTGACACAGCAACGCAGTGTTCCTTGGTTGTGTCATGGCTACACCATCACAGCCCTACTTTATGCGGCTGGGTAAGGAGACGCAACTGTGTAGTTCCGCTGTACATTATGTGGGTAACCATAGTAACTACGTGTTGAAGTCATGTCGCACCTAGGCTATCCCATCCAAGCAGCGCTCGGAGTTGCCATATCAACAGCTTTTGCCACAGACTCAATTTTCAGTCCGTCAGCAATCCCGATGAGCCGGTTTGCTGCCAACCGCATTGGCAGACGCACTACTGGCACACCCCGTGTAAGTCCCTGTAATTGCCCACACTCGAATCATACCTTGAATTGTTGATGTCCTGCATTCAATACAATGTTGCGTCCCCATCTGTCAGCACTTATGCTCCAACAACATCGGCCGACGTGAGTCTCTTCAAACCTTTCCATTAATGCTTGGACGCTTTGCTAGGCGAATACATTATAAGTTACTCACTGTAGTGACTAACGTACTCTTAGTCCATAGTCCCCTTTTCTCCATACTTCATGGGCGTCCCTCGCGAGGGACGGGAGACGGAACCTTTTTAACCAGAAAAATCTTCTTCTCCTTTAAATTTAGAGGCCCGGCCCTGGGAGCATGTGCTGCCTGACTCCGCCCTCTGACATCCTGGGAGCGGGGGGGGGGGGTATGGTGGGATGTATGGAGGAAAGGGGACTATGGACTAAGAGTACGTTAGTCACTAAGGTGAGTAACTTATTACTCTTACGTCCTGTCCCCTTTCTACCATACTGCATGGGCGATTACAACTGAATGTGGACCCAGGGTGGAGAGGAGACCAACCTTAAGCAAACAGGTTCCAGAAAACCGCCTGTCCGAAAGCCGCATCCAACCTGGAGCCGGCATCCAAACAGTAATGCTTGCAGAAAGCCGATGGTGTGGCCCATGTGGCCGCCCTGCTTATGACCTGCCAGGGGACATGGTGCTGAAATGCGATGGCCGTTGCCTTGGCCCTGACTGCGTGGGCATGCATATTCATCGGAAGGGGTCTATGCTGGCCCTCGTACGCTTCCTTGATGGCCGAGACCATCCTGCGGGAAATTGAGGCTTTTGAGGCCCGATAGCCTGGCCTGGCGCCTCCAAAAGTGATGAATAGGGTATCTGCCTTGCGGAAGCCCCTGGTCCTGTCCAGATAGATTTTCAGGGCCCGCCTATCATCTAGGCAGTGCAGAACTCTCTGGGGCTTGTTCTTCGGGTCAGAAAATAATGTAGGAAGGACGATCTCCTCGTTTAAGTGAAAGGCTGATGGCACCTTAGGTAGAAATGCCGGATAGGTCCGCAGGACCACCTTGTCCTTGTGAAAGGTAGTGTACGGCTCTGAGGCGACTAGGGCCTGGATCTAGCTGACCCTGCGTGCATATGTGAGGCCGATTAGCAGAGCCGTCTTGATGGTGACCAGCCTGATGTCCGCGGACGCCATAGGCTCGAACGGCTTGTGCGCAAGGGCGCCCAAGACTAGGTTCAAATCCCACATAGGGTGTGGCTTCCTGATGGGCGGGTAGAGCCTAGCGAGTCTGGCCAAATGTCTGACGATCGGGTTGGAGGAGGAGACCCCTTCCTCTGAATTCCTGTAGGCCCCAATGGCTGAGAAGTATTTGCGGCAGGTGTCCACCTGCACGCCCGAGTTGGCGAGGATGCTGAGAATGACAGCACATCGTCCAATGAACAAGCCAGTGGGTTGATATCTTTGGAGTGCGTCCAGTGGCAGAACCTGGTCCATTTACTTTTATACTGGGCTCTGGTAGCCTTGCTCATAGACCCCTGTATGATTTCCAGATTGGCTTGGGATAGGTTGAGGTGGCTGAGCGCCGCTTGCTCAGGAACCATGCTGTGAGGACAAGCTTCTGAGGGGCGGGGTGGACGACCTTGCCCCCTGCTGAGTCAGAAGATGTGCTGGGCCCGTCGGGAGGTGGATTGGAGAGACCTCCAAGAGGCTGAGCAGCTCCGAGAACCATGGTCTGTCTGGCCACCACGGGCCTATCAGAATGATGTTGAGTTGGTGCGACTCCCAGAACTTACAAAGCACTCTGAGAATCAGTAGAGTGGGCGGGAAGGTGTATGCGACATGCCGTTCCACTGGATCCATAAAGTGTCGCCCAGGGAGCCTAGGCCCTTCCGCTGCCAGGAGGCGAACTGAGGGCATTTGTTGTTGTGCCTGGTGGCAAAGAGATCCACTTGGGGGAGGCCCCATCTGTGGAATATCTCCAGTGCAACAAGGTCGTTCAGCTGCCACTTGTAGTTGTCCGCTCCCAACCTGCTGAGCGTGTACGCTTCCACGTTGGATTCCCCTGGAAGGTGGACTGCCGTGAGGAAGATCGCGTTCTCCAAGGCCCATTCCCACATGTTGATCGCCAGTCTGCACAGGGCAGAGGACCTGGTTCCCCCCTTGCTTGTTGATGTAGTACATACTGGTCGAGTCGTCCGTCTAGATGAGGATAACCCTTCCCTTGAGACGTGGGAGGAAGGCTCTGAGCACTAACCAGATGGCGTTCAGTTACAGCCAATTGATGTGGTGATCTTGTTCCCGACGTGTCCACGTGCCATGGACTGAGAGGTCCTCCAGGGTGGCTCCCCAGCCCTCGAGGGAGGAGTCTGTGGTAATCGTCACCTGCGGAACGGGGTGCCTGAAGGGCTTGCCTGTCCGCAGGTTGCAGTCCTTGGACCACCATGGGAGGTCCGGGTGGAGAGAAGTGGGGATCTTGATGATTTCGGCCTGCAATCCCCTCTCCTGGTTCCACAACGCTGAGAAGTGGAGCGGATTTCTTCTCATCCTGAGTCTTGTGTGAGGGACGGCCAGCAGTACCGCTGAAAAAAGGCCCAGTAGATGCTGGTACCACCAAGCCGAAGTAGCGCCTTGGCTGAGAAAGTGGGTCGTGGCCCTCCTGATGGCCGAGATCTTTTACTCCGAGGGGGGGGGAGACCCTCTCGGAGCGCGTGTCCCAGATGAGGCCCAGGAAGGTCAAAGACTGTGGGTTATAGCTGTGACTTCCTGAGATTGAGCGAAAAGCCCAGGTCATGTAGAGTGTTCATCAGTGCCTGGGAGGAGTGGTGAACTGCTTCTTGAGATGTAGCCCAGAAGAGCCAGTCGTCTAGGTAGGGTTATATATGGAGGCCCCGAGCCCGGACAAGGGCTGCCACTGCATTCATGAGTCTGGTAAAGACCCTGGAGGCCGAGTTGAGGCCAAAAGGGAGGACCTTGTACTGAAAAGGGCAGCCCATGAACCTGAACCGGACGAAAGAACGATAGGGTTGCCAGATCGGGACGTGCAGATATGTGTCCTTCAGATCCAGGGAGCACATCCAGTCTCCCCTGCATAATGTCTCCGCAATAAAAGCTGGTGTCACCATCTTGAACCTCTGGAGAGGTAAGGAGAGGTTGAGGGTGGAAAGGTCCAGTACAACTCTCAGGCCAGCCTGGTTCTTTTTCTGAATGGCAAAGATCTTGGAGTAGAAGCCCGATCCTCGATGGGAGGCTGGGATTTCCTCCACGGCCTGGCTCAGGACGAGCGACCGAATCTCCGCCAAAAGAGTTGCTCTCCCAACTTGCGGAAGAGGAGGAGATGAGGAAGGAGAGGCGGTAATAGGTAGACGGTATCCCGAGGAGACTACCGACAGGATCCAGGGGTCCGCAAAGTTCTGTCGCCAAAAGTGTGTGTGAAGAGCAAGCCTGCCCCCCCCCCCCCACTGGCGACACATGGACCCAAACAGGTCCGTCATGACTTTTTACCCTCGGAAGTAGAGTGCGAGGAGGGGGGGGGGGGGGACTGTAAAAAGCCCTTACCCTCCTCCCCCTTTTTGATGCTTGTGCCGACAAGGGGTCGGCGAGCGTTCCAGATGCCTGGATTTCTGTTCCTGGAAGCCGCAGAAGCCTCCAGATGAGCGACCCTTATCCAAGCGTTGCTGAGACTGGGAGTATGCTTTGGGCGTGGTCTTTGCCAGAATGGATAAAAACTTAGCCGTCTGAGAGCTATTCTTCTTGTCAAGCTCTTCGTCTGTGCTGGAGTGAAAGAGGTCACTGCCCTCGAATATGTTTCTAGACATCTGGGTTGAACTTGGTTGCCCGGAGCCAGGCCATCCTTCTCATGTCTGTGGCAATGCAGATGGCACGTCCAGAGGTATCAATGTGTGCCAGCGTGGACTCCATAATATCCTGAGCCACGAGCTTGGCCTCGGCTAGTCCGCCTTGAAACGTGATTGGCTGTGGGAGGGGAGTTCCGGGAGGAAGTCAGCAATTTCCCGCCATAATCTCTGGTTGGTGGCTGCCAGCATGGCGTCTGCGTTGGCCTGTCGCAGGTGCAAGGAAGCATTGGAATACAGCTTCTTACCGTATGCCTCCAAAGTCTTCTCCTCCTTGCCTAATAGCACCGCCGATGACGAAGACAAGGACGACTGAGGCTTGGAGTATAGTGATGCCGCAGCGATCACTGAGGAGTGTGGCCGAGGATGGGAGGAGAGCAAGAGTGTATCCCCCTCCATCTCCCTGTACTTGGCGTCCAGGCGGCGGTTTGACTGGCTGGATGGAGTGGGGTTTGAGCCAACCCTTCTTGGCGAGGGAGACTACATCGGTTTGCAGTGGAATTCCCATTCTGGATGTGGCGTCTGAAGACCGAGTACCTATTGAAAAAATACAAAAGAAGAAATAGAGGAAGAATCTGCACGTGGAATTACATGGCCAAAGCCAAACCCAGGAGTGCTGGTAAATTCGGCACGTTCCCGTCGACATGGAAAAGGGAGGGGGCTGGGGTGTGGCGCTGGAGGGTGGAGGGGTCTGGGGTGTGGCGCTGGTGGGTGGAGTCAGGGCAGCGCATGCTCCCAGGGTTGCGCCTCTAAATTTAGAGGGGAAGAAGATTATTCTGGTGAAAAAGGTTCCGTCTCCCGTCCCTCGCGAGGGACGCCCATGCAATATGGAGGAAAGGGGAAGAGACGTAAGAGTATTACATGCCTGAAGACAAGATAGGGCAGTGGCCATTATAGACATATTTTCGACACTGCACCCATCAACCTCGCTCACTTTGGGACACCAAACACCTTTTTTCATTAATGCAGACAAAAGTTTTTTGGTACAGGCTAGACTCCAGCCTCTTGACCAACATCTGCGCACACGCTCCGTCCACTTTCTGTGCCTCTGCATGTTTTTTGTCTCTTTTTCACAACAGGACATTCGACCAGACACAGGCACATTGAGATCACGGTTTTCTGACTGATGGGCATGCTCACATAATGGAACCTAGCTGGTTGTAGGGTTTCACCTGTACCCCTTAGATATGCATGCCAGGTGCGGGCAGGCACGCAATTGAGACAGCTAGGCTCCTACCGGATTGTGTTAACTCTCTTTTCCTTGAGCCCCTTGTTCCACGGGGGCCAGGAGTTTTTCACATCGCCACAGCATTCAATTTTATATGTTGTACGTCTGTTTGAATCCTTCTTACCAGATACATGGACTTTGACCAGACAACTAGAGACGCACATGCTCCTATGCTGGCAACCCTCCCTTCACAGCACCACAACATTTAGTAACGACAACACTGGCCATCAGGGCTGGAGTGTTTGTTTGGAGCACACACCCTACCCACCTGTAGGGTAAGTGACCTAGGGTGCCCACTGTGGCTAGTTTGACTTCATTTAGATGTTCTTCTAGATTAACATTGATATATTACTGTATGTCCCTAAAGGGTTTGTCGAATGTGTCCGGAGGAAGGCGACTTGACCATCACTGTCGACTGCCGAAACGGGTTACAACTGGGGGTCCTGACCAGGCGTGAGGTCCGGGCAATCATTGTGAGCAATCTCACACATTGGCAGACCCACCTGTAAACACGACTCTAGTAATTAACAAACTGAGCACCCAAAAGGTATTCAGGCGATGCCAATAACAATGAGATTTGAAAATTTGTATGACTAAGTGTATTACACTTGTTTGTAAATGGTTTCAAATTTGATTGTACCTAGAACTGAATGTGTAAAGAAAACCAATTAACTAGGCCAATTGGTCTAGCCACCAAATAGGTTTGAGCACCAGTAAATTAGCACTTGTGGCATATATATTTGTATGGTTTAAGACCGCTCTCTTATTTTGAAGTCTCTTTTTACCCCACTTCTCTTCAACACCCCTTTTTTATTTTTTAAGTTTTGGGTTGGTTAGAAGGGCTCTTTGCAGATTCACAGGTATTCTCATTTCACTCCAGTGGGGTCTTCTTTCACGTTTGAACTTTCTATCCAAGGTTCTGCCCTTGGCACTCTATGAATCTGTGTGCAAATACGTATTGTCTCTAGAATTTTTAGCATTTTATTTTCTGTAAAACAATAAAAAGACATATTGATGGAATACTAAATGCCTACATCCACAACATCTTCACAACTACCGCTAGTTTTATTGTGATTGTTTTATTTTGCAGTGCCACTCTGGAAGCACACTAAGCAGGAGATAAGTTTTGATACCCATAAATGTTGAAACGACACACTTACTATAACCATTAGGTTTCCAAGTGGTAGAACCATATGTTTTGTGCCTAAATTTAGGTCACTAAGAGGTATGATTTTAGAGGCGAGTTTGGAATTTGCAAAGAGGTTAAGTGAGATGTCGTCCTCAAAGGAGAGTGGAGGGCATGGG
Source organism: Ambystoma mexicanum (assembly GCF_040938575.1). Taxonomy (NCBI): domain Eukaryota; kingdom Metazoa; phylum Chordata; class Amphibia; order Caudata; family Ambystomatidae; genus Ambystoma; species Ambystoma mexicanum. The sequence continues at coordinate 1,066,263,769 of NC_090934.1, forward strand.
GCCCGATACATCAGGTGGAAGGCTGCTGTGGCTGTGTGTGAGAGAGTACGTTTGACAGATAGTATTTCCCCTGATTGGATGGTGTGGGTGTTAAGTTTCTCTGATGGCTAGGGAGTCCTTTGCTATAATAGCAACGCCACCCCCTCTCCCATCTACTCTGTCTTTGCGAAAGATGGAGAATTTTTGGGGAAGTGCCAAGGAGACAGCTGATCCTGAGGTTGCATGAAGCCATGTTTCGGAAATGGCTAGCAAGTCTACGTTGTTGGCAGGGATCAGGTCAGCAATGTCAAGTGCGTGGGCTGCCACTGACCTGGCATTAATTAATGCTCCTCTTATGATGTGGGAGTCCAGTGTGTGGTCCTCAGGATGATGGTTGTTTTGGGTGACCGGACCTCAGGCCGAGTTGGGCCTGGCATTGCAGGGTGGTCCTACCAGCATGGTAGGTGCAGGATGAGGAGGTGAATTATGGGTTCCTGGCGAATGAGGCAGACAAGAGTCTTTTCCGTGGTGTGCTGCAATGAGCAGTGGTGTGGCACTGTTTTGATCCTGAGGGAGCATGGTGCCAATGGTGGGGGTGGTAGGTGCAGGGCTAGGCTTGGGTAGGGTAGGTTGGATTCAGCAAGTAGGGCTGGCATTGTTGGTGTAGTAGGGATAGGAGTGTCTGGACTAGTCATACTAGGTGCGAGTTTGTAGGGAGTTGGGCTTTCGCATGTAACGTGGATGGGCTTGGGTGAGCAGCGGTCATGGTGCCGCGTTGTGTTGTGAGCGGATCACCGGGTGAGGGTGTTTTGAAAAAACTTCTTCGGGTGAGAGTCATCAGGGGGAGAGTTCGGGAGGCTGCACTTGGAGTTGTACGAGTAAGGATTGGTGGGTGTGCATGAGATTTTCATGGCAATTCACACAGAAGGCTTGGCCAATCCGCTTCGCATAGACATCGAGCCATCAAGGCTCTACTGTTTGTATTGCCGCTGCCACTGCCATCTTATCCTGGAGCTGATGCTCCATATTCGAGTCCTCACCCCCCAGTGGGTGATCCTACTGGAGGGTAGGGGAGACAAGATGGAAGTTTCAAATACCATGGCTATCTTTTGTCAGACACAGACAGTGACAAAATCATGCAGGAAAATATGAATGCACCTAAATTCTCATACATAAAAGACTTTACCAGACAAACTGCATTAGATGAATAACGGTTTTAGATTTTGTTTTGATTTTTAAATTACATGTAGCCAAAACACACTAATAATAAAAGAAAAAAAATTACCGGGAGATTGGGAGGCGCACAATTGAGCAAGGAGAGTAATGGCGTGTCTCGCTCCGGCACACCCATTACCCAGTGATTTTTGCCATTTTACCTAGACACCATCAACCCATCTTGTGGTCTCATAACTTGGAGGCTGTACAAAACTCTTTTTCTGCTCTGAGAAGATGATTAGGGACGGCGATTACAATTCAGGCCCACTCCTAGACCGGACATTGCCTTGGACAAAGCTGTATTGGCTGAGTACGCCTCAGATTATCAGGCCTGCGGCCATGCAGGTGGTCTTCGCCTCATCGGTCCCCTCGTTGAAATTCTCAGCTGAGCCCTGCATATCCCTGAACTGCACTTACAAACTACTGATAACTGCATCACTGCTAGGGACCATAACAGCCAGAGACCATCACCACCATCTTACCAGCTCCTGACGCCAGCTGAGAGATCTGTTGCAGGCCAGACAGTCTGGCGTAGAGTATCCCGGAGGGCACCTGTTAGGTTGGTAGAGGGACGCTGCCAGCCCCTGGGTCACGCTTTTTATTGCGAGTGTGTGATGACACTAGTCTCATCACGACACTCTATACACGTATCGCAACACAACACCCCTCCTTTATCATAAACGGCAGTAACAAGTAGTTGTTAGGAATAACATACAAATATATCTCAACAGATCGTGTTAATAGAGCATCAAGAATTGCATATCTCCACTCTCACATGTTGCTCAGATTCAAGTTTGCTTGGAAGTAGTCTCTAAATGTGAAAGAGGGGGCAATTACGAGAAACTACTATCACAAAAGGGAGGCTTTCTGGATAGATTTCTTCGACACACTGGTGCTCATGGGTCCAAAATGGTTTGAATGAATTGCTGCATTTTCTAGGAATATTATTCTGGAACTTATTTATAGTATATTATCTGTTCTAACATAAAATCTGTTTAGAAATGCCATCTATATTTACCAAGATGTCTGTAGAATGTTGTCCACAATATTGTACATATCCAAACTCCAACTACATTTACAATATGGTATAATGTGATAGATTATGTATAGGTTTTGTGGTGACAAGGAATGAAGAGACTGACCAAGTGGTACCATAGTGGTGGCTATAGACTTGTATTAAATGAAAACCAAACCTATCTATTTCTAACTCTAAGGGAGTTTCCCTACCTACACTAAATAAACTCGGGTGCTCGCCAAGAAGTCTGTGTGCGTCAAAACAAAAACGCACTCCTATCCTATTCCTGTCACTACAACAAAACACCATAAAGTTCTGCTACTGTTTGTAATCCGGCAGAATGACTCCCTTCTCTTGGATGTAAAAATGCCAAGTTGTTGAAAACCAAAATAAAGTTCCACAAAAGTTCTAGGTTCTCTGTGATCCAATGGAAAATAAACAGTCACAAAGTTCTTGTGGGGCTAGGAGAATGACTCCCTTGTCCTAGCTGGTTCCCCAACGTCATTATTGCTTTCCCAATACGGGAGCCTTTCACAGTCTCTAGTTTTTTGTACAATTCTTGGTCCATCCCACTAGGACGATACCGCCCTCCTGTGGGACTGGCCAGGGAACTGCATCACAAAAATGGTTACTGGCTTTCCTATTTCTTTTATGCTTATATTAGGGGTTTCTTCGTGTCAAGAAGGCGGCAAGGTTAAGACATGTGCTGTAAAGACGGGACTGTTGGCAGGACCCGGTGTTGGCCAATTATCAATATGTACTAGACTAATTACAGAAGATGATTTGGGTTTGGCTCGCTGGTACCTCCCTCGACGATTCTGGGGTGTGTACAATGATTCTCTCCTTTGGCAAGGGTTTCCCCAGCTATTTGGTGTTTGCATAGAGAAGGAGAGCATAAACTATCCCTGCACCTCAAACCATTTTAGGCATCTCTGTTGTACTTGCCACAGTCGAAAAGATGACCCCCTTTTGTGGTGTTTCAGGGATTAGGGGGCCTCTGCTTCCTGGACAACGTATCTTCTCAATCGCTGAGATAGGTTCTCTCTGTTCATACTATACACTGCTTCCCTTGTTGCTTTACGTTTCATGGAATGTCTAAAGGGTTTCTTAAACAGATCATCCACTCCCTCCTGTACTTTCATTAAATCCTGTTATCTGTATTGGGGTTGGGATGCTTCGTCGGGTCGGTAGGGTTTCGGATGACTCAGTCAGCCTTCTCTGTGTGGGGCACCAATTGTTGGAGCCTCGCGCTACTTTTTCTGATATCAATAGTGGGTTTGACCGTTCTTCTCATATAGGCCCAGTACTCCGCAGTTTTCACTGTCTCTTTTTCCCTTCTCTGTCGCAAGCCTGGGGTAGCAGTTCCAGCGCAGTTGTCGGAGACAACGGTTCGCCCGCTACAGGTCTTATTTTCTCTCCCCCTCTTTCCCCCTCTCTCTTGCCCCTCCCTCTCTCCCTCCCTCCCTCCCTCTTCCAAACCTCAAAGGAGACGCTTTCCACTCGTCAGAGAACTTGTATCGCTCGGGCGATAGGCCACTTGTTCTTTGACTCGTTCTTTGTTGCAGTCTTATTTTCACCTACCGTCCACCAAGCGTAGTTCTAATAACATTGGGTGTTCTGTCTTCGTACAGAGCGCATGCTCCGGTCTCTACTTCTACCCCTCCCCCCAACATTGGAGCAACCTACTGGACGTCCTTGTGCGTTCTCCTGAACCACACCCCTCTTTTGGGCCGTCCTGTTCTTCCTTCTGCGATATGCTGGGCCCTGGTTGCCAAGCCATTCTTGCTCGCACTCTCTCGACCTTGGCTTCCTCCTTGGTCTCTGTTCTAATCCAGAAGTCTGTTGCTCCAGCCTCGACTCGCTACTACTCTCCTCTGTACCTTGCCTGGGACTCTCCTTGGTACTCTTCTGCCTTTGCTTCCGACACACTGATACATAGAAAAGAAAGATTCAAATATAGTAAGGCCCGCCCTGACGTACCGTCCATTTCATCGACAGCTGTGCTGGTATTTTTCCTGGTCATTCGTAGCGTCTCTGGACCTAAACCGTCAGGGTGGTTTGATGTTTCTTAGTAACACATGGTTTTAGTCATCAATTTAGACCCATAAGGTTTTGGTCCCATCATCAGCCTACCAGGTTGTGGTTTAAAGGTGTTGTACCTGCCAATCGCGTCCTTATCCCTAGGAGAGGAGTCTCCAGGAGACCCTGCTGCATGTGACCACCCCTACAGGGACTATTAGTTAGCAGCCTCAACTCCCTAGCCTCATGGAGAGGGCTTCTCCCCTGGGGAGAAGTGACGCCATGTAAAGGGTTGTCACAGTTTTGACAATAACTTTGATAACTTGTCATTTACTACTTCAAATCTATATATTGTGGAATTAATATTGGTTTAAGGAATCTCAGGATGAATCATGGCAATGGTATGCTGTGACATCATGCCAACGCCATCACACAGTGATGTCATTGCATACGAGCATACCGCGACTGCGGATTTGCGCTAAAATAAATGCTACTTAATCGCGTAAGCTCTGGGATCCTGTTTTTTCTTGAAGCTATGCTAAAATACAAGGACATCCACAGATTGTTACCTGGTAAGATTTGATAAAAGGGACTACTATCCAAAATTTCATAGGAAGTCCTACAAATGAGCATGTCAACACGCCATACATTTGTTTTTCTCTTTTTTTTATAGGCCACAATACGATTTTGGAGACCATCAGTAAAACATACAAGTACTTTCACTAGACCATATCATGTTGATTTGCATACAAATTACTCCCAAAAAAGGAGTTTGAATCCCTTTACCTTGTCTCTTCAAGGAGGTGAAAGAAGAAAATCACGTGTGCAGGTATCTTTTTTAACAATTAAATTGGGGTGAAGGGGAGTGCTATTGATTTCCTCAAATTGAGCCCTACTATTTAAAATATATTATATTACTCTTCTTTTTCTTAAGCATATATGTTTGATGAAGGTTGTAGAACCGAAATACGTGAAGCATCAGTATAGCCATAATTTGGCCTTGTGGAATGACTAACCTTGAAGCCTGTACAGTTGATATACTGTGGAAATCCATGGCAGATTCTAAATCACAAATGTTATCAGAATATTCAAAATGGCATACTTTTGAATTTTTCCTTTACATTTTTGAAGGTTGACTTTGAACATTGTTAATACTATGTTCTTTCTATATAATATGTTGAAAATTGATTTTTCTATACATCTAATGCTTTCAAGCTAAACTATTAAATGAGTGAACATCGGTGGTCTGTCCTTACATTAGGAGAGCCTTAAACGTCAACGGATCGCCACTCCCACATCAATGATAATTGACAATGAGACGAGAATCTCTTTGAAAGTGCATTCACCTCACTCATACAGAATATACCCATCAGACTTTATGGAATGTAGCACTGACCCTAGGATTCCCACCCTTAGCATCCAACTCCGAAAAAAACCTGGGATGCACCTGGACTCGGATCCAACACTCAATAACCACATCAATACTGTGTCCAGAAAATGTCATTTTCACAAACGCAACCCTCAGATGATTCTTCCATTATCTCTCCTAGCCTCACAAACTCTCAGCCATCTGGTCCATCATCCGCTCCACTTTGGCTCCACTATGCCAACTCCCTCTATTTGGGCGCCCCCGCCTATCTGCTCAGAAAGTTCCAGTGGTTCCAAAACACTGCAACCAGACTCCTCCTTGCCCTCTAACCCAGAGAACACATCACTTCTGCTCTTAGAGTGCTCCATTGGCTACCTATCGGCCAACTAGTGAACCTCCAGGCATTCTGCATTACACACTGTGCCCTCCACAAGTCAGATCCTGAATTACTTCAACACAAGCTTACACGATACCAACCCATCAGAAACCTTAGATCTGGCTCTGCATCCCTCCTTGTGATCCCCCTCCCCTTCAATTCCACCAGAGTAGGTGAATTCTCCATTTCAGTTCAAGCTCCCACCCTCTGGAATTCTCTTCCACTCAAATATCCATGCCAACAAGGACTACCTCGCCTTCAGGAAGGCCCTCAAAACCTGGTTATTCCCTCCAGTAACCCGACAATCCCCCCCACCCCTTTTTCAGACCTTCCTTCAAATCAACCAGGGAAAGTCTCTGCCATATCCTCCCCAACACTTCAGACCAAGGTAAAGAATTAATTTGCAACAGACCGGATGTCCCGATTATAGGGCTAAATCGAAAGCAAAGCTCCAACTGAGGCTCAAGATACGTATCTGCACATCACTTCAGTGATCACCAGCCACAGGTTATCAAATGCATTGCACTTAGGAGGAATCATGTAGGTTGGTTCATGTATCACACTTGCAAGAAGTGTGTAGGTTATCCAGTCTGTTGCACTTGGAGGGGTTGTGTGGGTTACCTATTGTGTTGTGTTGAAATATCTATGTAAGTTACCCAACATATTGCACCTAGAAGAACTCTACAGGTTACCCAGTATATTGTGCTACAGGGAACTGACTATCCGGTGTATTGCACTTGGAGGAATTGCATAGGTTATCCAATGTTATGCATTTTGGAGGAACTGTATGGGCTGTCCAATTGTATTGTGCTTGGAGGAATTATGTAAGTTAGCCCATGTAACGCTCTTGGAAGTGCCGAGTAGAAGGTAGCCGGTTCATTGAATCTATGTGAATGTAGAAAGTAGCCATTGCACTGATTCCAGGTCAATGTAGAATGTAGCCAGTGCATTGAATCTATGGAAAGGTGTAATGTAGTGAGTGCATTGAATCTGGGTGAGGTTAGAGGGTGGCTAGTGCAGTGATTCTGTGAGAAGGTTGAATGTAACTAGTGCACTGAGGCATTCTTTAGAGTATAGCCAATGCATCTGTCGCACTCCATGCTTATGGAACTTTAGCTGCAGGCACGGCCACAGTCACACATGCATCTGCCTCCATACACCACACTAAACACAAAGCACTAAATCTCTGGCATCAGAATGCAGCTACGATCTATGACAAAAAATACAATCTAGCTGGACACATAACGAGTCTATCGAACTAGTGCACTCTCCGGACCACCTCCCAGCTCCCATCCACATAACCGATCATCATGGGTAGCTTAATGGAGCATGGCCAGCTCACCCAATTCCTTAGCTTGGCCAAATGCTCACACACATTCTATTCCTCCTGTCAACTTTATCTTTTCTTGGACTTGCACCACACCTCATTTACGTGTAGGACTTCTTTCTCCGTGTTCCGTCTATGTTATGTGATAAACCGAGGGAATTCGTCCCTTATCGTCAACAAGCGTGTGGAGGCCATACCAATGGGATAAAGTCGCTATATAAATGACAAACTACTACACAATGGATTTTCTTAAAAACAAAATTATAAACTGATTACTTTTTGAGATGACAAACCTTTGAATGATTGTGGGCGCTGGCTGGATTCGATTGCCCAAGTTCTGGCAGTTGTGCCTATTGTTTCAAGTCATGATTGAGTCAAAGGATGGTTGGTGCATGTGGTTTTTTATTATTTACGTTGGTTTAGCAAACCCAGACTGTAGACGAACGGCATTATCCGCCGATCCCGGCACCAGACCTGGCTATCCAGCCCAACTAGCACCCGGACCCGGGAGGACAAGACACCAACTTTATTTAGAGTCTACCACCCTACTCACTCATGCCCTGAAAAAGACTTAGGTCGAAACGCGCGTCGGCTGTGTGCACTCACCATTGTTGAAAAACTGGCACAATTTGCCACACTGATAATCTTTGGTTTTGCTAAACCAACGTTAATAATAAAAAAACCACATGCACCAACCGTCCTTTGACTCAATCATGACTTGAAACAATAGGCACAGCTGCCAGAACTTGGGCAATCGAATCCAGCCAGCGCCCACAATGATTCAAAGGTTTGTCATCTCAAAAAGCTTTCAACCAATTGGGAACTCTTGAGTTGGTCCCAAGACAAATCATGATCTAGACTGCAGGCGGAACCAGTAAACCAATAATAGGAGGTGCGCAGCGGACTGAGAGTCCCGACCTTGACAACTCTAACCAACTAAAACCTTATAAACTGATTAGGTGAGGTTGCAATATTTTTTCAGAGCTCAGAAGTTATAGCCACATTTTCAAACTCCTTAAGAATGAACGCCACAAACATCTTACTATCAGCATCTAAAAGGGTTATCGGCCTATAATATTTTGGGTCAGACCTTTGATTATCCATCATCTGAAATTCTCTGAAAGAAAAGGCCATGTCCTTGGCCACAGACAAGATATACAGTAGAACGGCCATCATCTAGAATGTTATTCTGACCTTGCACTGAACAGTCTCTAAAAAAGGAAACGGGTTACATAAGGAAAGAAATGGCACACAAAACCTTTGCTACTTCAGAGGCAAGAATAATGGGACTACATCTCCCGGTCAGGCCTGTGCCATCTTATCCACTTCTGTGAACTGTGCCGTATCCTGCTTCGACCACAATTACGATGCCCTGCTAATTCGTAATAGGAAGATTCCTGATTATTTCTCAAGAAACAAAGAGGCAGAAAGGCAACTTCCCAGGCTCATGACACAGAGGATATCAGATTCCTTCAAAGACTACCTCTATGTGCTTAGAACTTAAACATTACCACAAGCATCAAATGAAATGGCCACAACGCAGTGCTATTTCTCACGCGGAACATGAACAGGGTTAAATCAGCCGATTAAATGCATGAAAAGTCTCACGCAAATGGGGGTGGGAACAAAAATAAATCTCAAAGATGCGCTAGTTCTTCAAGAGTTGGATCTAGAGACCGAAGTCTGTTTTTTACCCCTACTGTGGAACGGACACCCTGAAATAATCTCTGTATTGGAATGTGCTGCTTTTTCTTGCTGGAATTTTGTTTTACTTAAAACCCTACATTTGTGAAAAAACATATATTCTATATATTTGTATGCGCCCACAGCCAATAAGATGTTTATCAAAATGCAATGCTAATCGCTCATGGTTTTAAAATAGTGCAGGTAAAGTGGCAAAGTCCCACCAAAGAGATTTTGTTTAAAACCTGGGTAAAATAAATGCAAATATAGTTAGGACTGTGTTTATGTTCATCGTTTTTAGCAAACGGGAATTCCACCTGTCCAACAAAAATATTGAGCACCAGGTAGCTGCCCTACATACATTACGCAGACATATAACCAATGAGTGCCACCAGGCCAACTTCAGGTCTGCCATTCTCTTCCGTCCACCCTGGTTTCGTTACAGCCTTTTCAGACAGAAACCAACAAAGTTGCCTCAAATTTCCAGAGTTTTCCCCCTACTCCCAAAGTGGAGGGTAAAACCGCACCCCTCCTCGTCTTCTGCCTAGATTTTTCGATCTTCATGCAGTGACTAAGGAAGAGGCTGGGACCATGCTGCTGCCAGCCACAGTTGACAGAAGACATAGGAAGGGATACGTGGGTGAGAGCTGTTTCAGACTGCAAACCCCCCCCCCCATACTCAGACATCCTTCCGCCACCCACTTATTCCCGTTACCGATGGCTATCCTTATACAGTTTTTTGGAAGAGTGGAGTTTGTGGCGGGACTCCCTCTCTCCTGCGCACCCTTTATTTGGTTGTTAGTTGAATTAGACCTGCAGCCAGAGTCATAGTTTGTCAAGGAACCAACTCCGAGGTTCCTACTGTCTAGAAAGATTGTGGGGGGAGTGACAAACTTTTGGACTGGAAAGGCGCTGGTTGGGTTTGATAGTCCAGTATTTGTTTGTAGGTAGTTTGCACAAGAAAATAGATGGTCCAGGTTGTTGGTGTGTTAAACATGAGATTTATAGGTTTATTCCTTGTTATAATCAGCACCAATGAAAGACATCATTGGATGTAAATGTAATATTCATAACATGATGATATGTTACACAGCCGACGCGCGTTTCAACCTAAGTCTTTTTCAAGGCCAATTGGGTTTGGTGGTTGAGTTTTCAGGTGGAATGGGCTGGTCCTCCCAAGTGTGGGTGCCAGAGGGCTGAATAGCCGTACTTGGCCGGGTTCGGCAATGCTGTTGTGTGGAGTCGACTCCACACAACAGCATTGCCGAACCCGGCCAAGTACGGCTATTCAGCCCTCTGGCACCCACACTTGGGAGGACCAGCCCATTCCACCTGAAAACTCAACCACCAAACCCAATTGGCCTTGAAAAAGACTTAGGTTGAAACGCGCGTCGGCTGTGTAACATATCATCATGTTATGAATATTACATTTACATCCAATGATGTCTTTCATTGGTGCTGATTATAACAAGGAATAAACCTATAAATCTCATGTTTAACACACCAACAACCTGGACCATCTATTTTCTTGTGCAAACTACCTACAAACAAATACTGGACTATCAAACCCAACCAGCGCCTTTCCAGTCCAAAAGTTTGTCTATCCTTATACAGGCCTGGGTTTCTTTCCCAACCCCTAATTTCCAATGCAGGCTGCACTATTGTGGGCTATACAGGTGCAAACGAAGGGACCTTAGCCCATGCAGATTAGATTAGGTAAGAAATATAGGGCACCTGGCGGAGTCCTGATCTACCCAAGTGGGTAAACGTATAATACAAAAATAATCACGGGGATCCCTGTGACACAACTGTACCATCCCCCCTTGTGTATGTTATATGTAAATATTGTTGTGTGCACCATGTGTAAACCATGCCTTGGACCAGTTTAAGTCTCAGGCGCATATTTCCCTGCATAGTAGGGTCTTCCTACCTCATCCATTTTGGGAAATGTGCATTGTAATGAAGTTTTGACCTCAATAACCCCAGAGGTCGACACTCATCCGTGTTACCACTATCCACAACCAGCCTTGTCCGTTTGTACTTCCTAAACTTTCGTGCTTATCGAAAGGATTGTAAAGTAAATTGTCAAGTCATCCAAAACCACCTGTGTTAATGCAAAATAAATACACGTACACAGAATCACTTTGTTGTATCTCTCCATCCTGATTATTTTTGTATTATGCAGATTAGATTATACAGAACACTACTGGTATATAATATTTACGGATATGCCTAATTTGATTGTACGTTAGATGTGGTAAAACAACCTGTGCCTATATGTTTTCTGCTCCAAGCAGCAAAGGGTTAGAGAGGGATATGCTTGCAGAATTCACCCAGCATTTGCCTATGGGCAAATATCACCCTTTGCATCTTGAAACTAGTAGTAGTTGTGGACACAAAAGCAATGATAGTCAATTTAAATATGAGCAATTTGAAAAGCATCCCCTAAAAAATCTGAATGCAAACATTTATTATATATTTTTTGTCTGTTTCCCCATAGGAATTGTTGTAATTCACCCAGAGGAAGGCTTTTGATATTAGGCCCAGCAGGTGGCCTGTTTGCCGAAATGAACATGGGTGTTCATGAAACTGATTAGGACAATAATAGAGGAAATTTTATTTATTTACATTTGTATAGGGCACTTGCAGCCCGGGGGCATCGAGGTGCCGTTACAAGATAGGAATTTTGATTCAAAGGTTAGACAGGTGACCAGAGGTCTCTTGGTTACACAAACACAGCTATAGTTACATACAGATGCATGATAGGAAGCTTACTGTTACAGATTGATAGCATTTTCATTTGAAATCAAATGCATATGATTTGTTTGCAGGTCTGCCTCCGTATAAGAACAAGAGTTAAAAAACAGAAAAACGATCTTGAAAATTGTTTTTAAAATTGTTTGAAAAAAAGTAATGAGCACATTCTGTGCCGTTTATTGTAACTCAGTTTATTTTTTGTTATTTTGATTTAATCCACCTGTATTTGACAATTTCTTTGTCAACTAATATATTTTTTAAGAGTTTTCTCTTGCAAACATTGTTTTCCATATCATCCCTATGTTTTCGGGTCGCTTGCAAAAATCATTCCTTGTGCTTACATTCAGATTCTGGATGGGGAAACTTTTAAGGTGATCTCCTTTTTGGGATACACGCAACAGATTTTAAAAAAAAATGAACTCATTTCTCTTTGCAAAATAATTTTTACCGGCTTGTGTACCATTTGCATTGTATTTTTATGACCCCCTCCCATAGCTGCACCACAGTGGGGCACCCTAATATTGTTTGGAGCACACGTTCCTTGAGTTCATATAATGTTGCGGATTGCAACCTTTGGCTCAGCATAGCCCGGCTTACTATCGGCTCTCCCATACTTACCCGCTCTGCTGAACTTGTTGGCGTTTGTCTCTGGAGTCGAGGACGGTACCACCGTAGCCAGCGTGCCTCTGCCCGCCTGGGCTATGTGGGAGGCTCCTGTGCACCGTTGACATCTGTTCCACCACACGCCAGCTGTAATTCCCGGTTTTATGATTCTTTTCACAAAGGCTTTGCAGGTCTTTTGTTGAAAAGGGCAGTGGCACTTCCCTCCTTGTCGTCCTTTCAGGTCTCCCAGTCTTTCTTTCCCGTTTGAACTGCCGCCCTAGAATAGCTGCTTCCTCGTCCGTTTGGCCTTCCTCAGAGTGTGCTCTCATGTTCCGCCTTTTATCTCTGTGGGGAAGGGAAAGGGCCATCGGGTGTGTGTAGTTATTGTCAATTGCTGGACTCTGCCTCACCCTCATGTTGGGAAATGTCAGATAAACAGCTCTGGTGTTAGTCGTTGTCTTTCACGGTGTAAGAAAGTGTTCGTGTCGGAAAAGGGGGGGCGGTAGAACTTCTAAATATCCTGCGAGGTAAGATGGGGAAAAGGGGTTAATGGGAAGGAGGTACCGCGTCTCACCCATCGGTGCCCCACTTCCACTCCCTGAAGACCCCTCATCCAGGTGATCATCCCCCACTGGTCCACCCCCAGGAACTGGATCCAATAGCAATGGCCATGTCCTGGCCACCTGGATGAAAGATCTCCAGGGACTAGCGCGCGAGACACCTTCAGGTTTCTCCCAATTGACATAAAAGGCTAAAACACAAGCCATGGATGCCAGAGAGCACCATCTTGAACATAGGAATTCTCAGAGCGTAGTTAAATACCTGGTGTGTTAGTAGCTGCTAGAGTCAGAATGGCAAAAAACAAAACTAGCAACAGCACAGAGATCATGGGTACTGCGGGGCTCCGGTTGGTGATGTAGCAATGGCTCAATTCTAGGCATGCCCTTGTGTCGATCCCTAGTGAGCTGCAGATTTAAAAAAAAATACAGATTAAATCTATTATCGGGCTCGGTCATCGTCAAACTGCTCCCTACCGAAGTATAAAGATGCTTTGTTGGATGTTATAAATCAAGCTGGGGGCCTTTCCTTACCATGGGTCATGCACATTAAGGACACGCTAAGTGACTTGGGCCTTAGGGAGTATTGGACTAATCCAAGTATCATATCCAATACATCCAAGGAAATAAAGGCTGCAGCGTTAGACAAGGTCTTTCGAGACAACAGCTCTAAGGCTGCAGGTTCGACAGTCCCGACACGTTATTGCAGCAAGGCAAAAGAGGGTTATGAAGAGTACTATGACTATGTACACCCGAAATTCGAAAGATCCCCGATCATTAAGCTGCATATAGGGATATTACCAACTACAAGCCTTTGCCATACATGGAACAATACTGTATCTGCTATGTGTCTGCTGTGTGGCTACATGAATGAGAATATTGTTCACTTTTTGATGATATGCCCAGTAACTTTACTATTGAGGCAACGATATGTAAAGCCACTATTTTTGACTTGAGGTTGCAGGACAAGGCTGGGTCAGTCGGTCTTAACTTTAGTGATGTGCTTGCAGTGTATGCTACTTGTAAATATCTTGTGTGGGCTTGGAGATTAAGAGTAAAAAAAAAATGTTTAAAAAAAAGGAGGACCACCAGGGGGCGCAGGCAAAATGGCAGCCTAAGCGTTCGCCAGCCGAAACCTGCAGAGAATGGCAGCGTTGTAATGTTTGCCCAGCCGCGGCAGAAACAAAGCAACTGCGGGGGTAGTGGAAGCTGTCATCGTGCCGCAGGTCCAGTGGGAGGAAAAATCTGAAAGATTTTCATCAAGGAATAGGGTGTGAAGACGAGCCAGCCTGCCGCCCTAGACCAATCGAGACTGCAGCCGAAGTGGAAGAGAAGCAGAACCACGTGGGCCCTGCATGGCTCCAGCAGTGAGGGACGAACTAATCGGAAAAATCGGGTAAGGAAAAAAAGGGACGCCCAAGCAGAAACGTGTATGCCGATGCGCAGGTCCAGCGCCAAGTGAAGGAACACTAACAAATCGGGTGAAGCGAGCACTGCAGGGCAGAGGTCGCAGAGGAAAACCGGCACAGTGGTAAGGAGTAGGAGCGGGAGCAGGGAGGCGTGCTCACACGAACACGCCGTAGGAGGAACACACAACCTGCTCTTCCTGGCTGGAGGGGCAGAAGAAGCGAAGCTGCAGTCCTGGGCACTAGCAAAGCTCAGTGAACACCGGATTCGCCATTATCAACCCCAAAGGGGAAAGAAACACTACGCGCTGTCAAGCGCAAAAAAGCAACTGATCCCCCCGTACCAGCCAAAGCCACGGCTCTCCCTCCATAGGGAGGGGGGCAGCACGGAGAGCATTACAGGTGCAGTCAGTGCAGATATTCATGATGGTGCTCTCCTCCTACCCCACCCACCTCACCCAACAAGCAAATACTGGAACAGAGTCCACCCACGAGCAGGTAGAACAGCAGAGGATGGGCGAGGACGAAATAAAAGAACTGCACGTGGGGAGGAAGCGTGGATGTGAAAGTGGCTGGCCACAAATAGATTAGTAAAGGGGACTAGCAAGACAAGAATAGGCCTCACGCAGAAGTGTGGCACAACAGAGGGGTCACACAGCCTGAAGCGGGGGCCCCCCTCCAGAGGAACAGCAGGTCTAAAACCCATAAAGGGCATCACCACAGAGACACAAACTCCCCCAGACACAGGTGTTAACACCAGGCAGCTCCAAGCAACAGGGATGTAAAGCTCTAGAGGCCCTCGCCACAAGCACGAAGTAAGCAGAGGCCTTTCTGAGGGCAAACCAAGCTGCACATGCAAAACGGGATCAACTTGGCAACAGCCTCAAAGCTCCAGAGGTATCACCGTACCGACCCAGCAACGGCAGCGCAAACAACCCCAGAGGCTCCTCTCAAACTCGGGGAAGACCATGAAACCCAGACAAAAGTGGACATATGTCTCTTGCTGGAGGAAATGAGATTCTTACGCAGTAGCAGGACCTCAACAGGAAGCGCCCTCCAAGAGAGGGTCCTTAAAATAGAGGACAAAGTGGAGGCACTTTAAAACTATCAACAGTCAAGACCTTGAGCAGAAAAACATGGACTTGGCAGCTAAAGTTGACAGCAGGAAGAGATGGGCCAACATCAGGATACAAGGCCTTAAGGAAGCACCCAACAAAACTCTGGCGAGTCTGGAGAGAGTCAAGGCCCTAGTGAACTCGCTCTTCGCATTTCCCTTTATCCCAGACCTGGAATTTGAGAGAGTCCACAGGGCTAGGGGACCCCCGAACGGACCAAAATCAGTACTGGCCAAATGTCACCACTATAGATACAAAGTGTTGATAGTGCAACGAGCCAGAGTGCAAGAATACATTGACTTTGAAGACTCTCGAGTCAAAATGTATCAAGACCTGTCAGGCTCCACCTTTACCCAAAGAAGAGACGGTCGTCCTCGAACCACCTGGTTACGAGAGCACAACATTTGCTGCTGATGGGGGTTCCCCTTCGCACTATTGTTCGAACACAGCAATTAGGACTACAGGGTGACCTCGAGTGAGGAGGCAAGCAGCGTCTTGCGAGGCCTAACCGCTGGCACAGAGCCGATCAGAAAACCCATAAGCCTGTGGCCAAACAGAGGATGCTCCAAAGGCACAAGAAAATTCAACAGACTTAACACTCCCTGAGAAAGGGATGCACTTCACCACGGAAAATACATCGCCAACTCGGAGGAAAAGAAAAGCACCTAAAAGTGCCACCCAAAGTGTGGCCCTATAGTTTTTTTCTATGGAGTCTCCAGTTACAGGGGAATCCCTTTTTGGTTGGTTTTTCATGTTTTTTACAAGGGGTAAGGAGGGAGAGGGGGGGAATGGAAGGGAAACAGCACACAAACAAAGGGGTGAACGGCGGATCAAAACCAAAGGCTTCTCAGCAGACAACCTCACTCAGCAAAAGGTCACATAACATATCGGCACAACAGAGAAACCCATATAAATGCCACAGCCAACCAAATCCAGAATGTGCGATCAGATACAATCAGGCACAGGGCCAACTCATTTGTACAGCAAGTCATAGAGCACAAGGTCTCCAGGAGACATGACATCAAACAAAGAGACATGATATCAAACATGGTGAGGATTGTGTAACTAAATGCGAAAGGTCTCAATTTGCCCCAGAAGAGATAGATGTTGATGAGAGCATTCCATCAGGCCAACCTCGACATACTCTTCATACAGGAAACCAAATTAAAAAATGGAGAAGAACTGGCCACCAGGGGGCGCGCGGATGAGTATCTCTCCTGCGTGAGCTCCGTCCCTGCGGTCCCGATAAGCGGAATGAGCCCCCGCTGAAGGATCCCCCACCACGAAAGTTCGAAATTCTGTGATCTGAACGGACCCCCCCGCAGCTGAGAAAAAACCCGACAAAAATCAGACCCGTTTTGACCGAGAACTCGGCAGTTTCAGAAGTGCCTAACCGCTGCGCCACGGAGGGCCCGAAGCCTGGCGTAGTGTGGCCCGTGCGAAAGGCGTTACCCGCGGTGCGCATCTGTGCCCTAAGCTTGTGGTGGTGATCCCTCGCCCGCGTGAAACAGTGAGCCCAAAAACTCCCAAGGATACCGGGCGGCTGCACGGGGTGAGTGAGAGACTTTTCCGCAAAACTCTGCAGTACCAGAGCCCGCGCCTGGCGGTGCCGCGTAACACGCGTGACCCTCCAACCCTGCCGCTCCCTGCACAACATACTACGCCAGAGGGAGAAGAGCGGTCGGTTGGACTTCCTCCAATTGCGCACCCCAGAACCACACATACCCCCCGCTTGGGGCCCGCGGAGCTGTCCCAAATCATACGAAGTGCTGGAGACCGGAGACAATACGGATCCCACAACCCGAGCATTCTCATAGAGGGTAGGGCCCCCTGCTCAGAGGCGTGTGCCTTCTCTAACCAGGATTTTGTCGCATGGACCTACGCCACAAACTGGCCAGATTTGCCTACGAACCGTACGTCTCGCCTTGCGGATCTACAGGTGCAATGACCACGGACCCATCGGAAGCGGGTGCCGCCGCCGCCACCAAAGGAGACATCGCCACACTATTGAACGAAATAAAAAACATGGGAGCTAACCTCGGCGGCAAGATCGACAAAATCACTCAGAGGATGGACAGATTCGAAGAACGATTGGTAAGTGTGGAAAATAACCAGGCCTCGATCGACACCCTTGAAGTTCAGATGGACGTACGGATCCGAAACATCGAAAAAAGAGAAGTCGAGGCGAGGCTCAAGATGGATGATTTAGAAAACAGAGAAAGGAGAAATAACCTCCGCTTTTTTGGCATTCCGGAACGCGAAGGTGAAACTGAAAAAGATCTCAAAGACACCATCCACGACATCATTAGAATATTGACCGCCGATGAAGACATCGACAAGCCCAAAACCGAACGCATACATAGAGCCGTTGGGCCAACCGGCGGTCCGCGGTCTGTTCTGGCCAGGTTTCACCGATACCAAGACAAAGCTAGAATCCTTGAGAAGGCCAGGTCTGTAGGCCCGCTCACGATGGGAGGCGCTCAAATCACCATCTTCCAAGATCTATCCTCGTTAACTTTAGCCCTGAGACGCCTTTGCAGCCCCCTCACGAAATGGCTCAAGGACCAGGGCACAAGGTATAGATGGGGATACCCCTTCTCGCTTACATTTGAGCACGGCAGCAGGAAAATAGTCCTACGCTCTGAAGACGAAATCAAAGACTGCATCGCCGATCTCCTCGGTGCAGACCCGCGGAGCAAGGAAGGCGGCGGACGACCGGGATCGCAGTGGGAGCTCCAGGGCCCGAGGCGCAAGAGGGTAAAAGGATCGAGAAAATTTAGACGCCCCAACAACACCCCCGATCATGATTAACCAAGAGAAGCCACGCTGGAATTGTGCTAGCTACAGTCATATCTAAAACACATGGCACTGTCTCCCGCGGGGGATGCAACATTGTGGAATCACACGCTGCGGACAGGGCACCCCCCAGGAATGGGAGATGACGTGGACTCCTGCGGAAAGTCCTGAAAGCCACACGTAACGTTGAAACTTTCACATGTTTATTGTTATTACTGTTAAAATTGCATAATGTTTGGGGGAAGGGGAGAAGAGATGGGGGCTCACCCTTAAATTATGATGGTAAATTTGCTCGGGACCATAGGTCAACGGTCCCTACTGATGGTCCGCCGACGGACTGCAAACTCTCATCCAGTCTGTCCCGGACGCCGTCAACAGCTGCCAATGCAGCACCCCCTGTTTGCAAGCTCAAGCGAGCACCACCAATTATGGTGGAATACGAGAAAAGGGGAGAGAGGTAACGAACACTTGGGACATGTACAGATAACAATATGTTTGCTCCGAAGTACACTGCCAAGATGGCACAGGGCGCCCACTTGACTTTCTGCTCGCTGATGGTGAGAGATCCTAGTCTCCAAACCGCTGATGGCATCACATGAGAAGTCTAAGGGCAAGGGTCTCCTCAGAATTGGGACTATCAATGTGAAGGGACTGAACTCCCCTACTAAGAGATTGCTAGTGCACAGAGAATTCCGAAGATCCGACATTGACATTCTCCTCATGCAAGAGACGAAATTTGCCAGAGGAGAGGAGCGAACGGTCCTGGGGAATCGGGGGGGTTTGGAATTCTGGGGCTCTGGCCCACTCAGGAAGGGAGGGGTTGGGATCCTCATCAGGAAGGGAGTAGGCTTTGAGCTAGAGAAGACCTGGTCGGATGTAAGTGGACGAACCCTCCTGATAGTGGGGAAAATCGCAAGAGTTCAGGTCACGATTGCTACCATATACTCGCCTAATAGCGGGCAAGCTGCATTCCTTCGGAGAACGATTCCCAAAATAGTACTAGAGACTGCAGGCCACCTCATTATAGGAGGCGACTTTAATCAGTGTGTGATCTGTTGACTGGAAGCCAGGCAACCCCGACACGCGGGCCCAGTATAGAGGGGATCGCACTGAATTCGCTGCCATGATGGAACTTTACGATCTACGAGATGTGTGGAGAATACAACATCCTGACAAAGGGGGTTTCACCTTCTACTCGAACCCCCATCGCACATTCTCACGCATAGACTATATATTCCTCGCACCTGATCTTGCAAGGTCAACAAGTCATACCAACATTGTCCCGACAACATGGACAGATCATGACATGGTCCTAGCAGATGTCGACTGGGCCGACCTGCCTGCTGCTGGGGGATCCTGGCGATGCAACGAGTCCCTCTGGACCGACGCGGAGTTCAGGAATGAAATGGAAACCGAGATCGAAGAATATTTCAAGACGAATGACAACGGGGAGGTCTCCAAACAAGTGATCTGGGAAGCGGGGAAGGCCACGTGGAGAGGTATATTAATACGTGAGGGCTCCTCTAAAAAGAGAGAGCGTAAAATTGTAGAAAACAAACTCCGCAAAGAAATATACCAGCTGGAAGCGGGAATAAGAGACGAAACGACGGTGGACCCCTCCAAACTAGACATGGCCCAACGTAAAAGAAAGGAACTACGGCTGTTAGAACACGGCCAGGTGGTGCGGAAGTTGCAATTCCTGAAACAGACATATTATGAGAAGGGGGACAAGGCTGATGCACTCTTAGCCGCCAGGCTCAGGGAAAGGAGGGAAGAACGCAAGGTGAAAGAGATAAAAGAGCCCACCAACGTCGCGATACATCCACCCCACTCGATACCCGAGAGCTTCGCCACTTTTTACGAAAACCTATATACCTCTGAGCTGCTTGCGGCTCACCCCGATATATCCTCTTACCTGTCCCCAATTACTATGCCCACAATATCACACACAGAGTCCGAACTCCTCGATAGCCCAATAACCGAACACGAGACACGAGAGGCGATCAAACGGCTTACACTGGGGAAGTCACCGGGCGAGGATGGTTATACGGCCGGCTTCTATAAGACCTTCGCTGAGCAGCTATCACCCTTTCTCACGGAGCTCTTTAATGAGATAATGACTTCTGGGATCGCACCAGATTCCTTTAAGAAAGCCCTCATAACTGTCATCCCTAAAGAGGGTAGAGATCCCAAATTATGCGGGTCATGCCGCCCCATTTCCCTCCTCAACCTCGATGCTAAGATTTATGCACGAGTATTGGCAGCCAGACTGGAAACTTTAATGCCCAATCTGGTCCACCCTGACCAGGTGGGATTTATCCTTGGGAGGCAGGGCGCCGACACCATGCGTAAAACTCTACACCTTGTCCATGTGGGGCTCAGTATATCAGATGACCCGGCCCTCCTATCGATTGACGCAGAAAAAGCCTTCGATAGGGTGGAATGGGATTTCCTGGGTGCAGTACTCCAGAAAGTAGGGATAGGCTCAAAATTCCGTGATGGAGTACGAGCCAGCCACTCCTTGCAGGTCCCTACACGCATGCGTAGCGTTTCGAATTTACAACTAGTTTCAAACAAAGAGATTACCATCTGTTCTCCCTCGTTGCTGGACAATTCCATTATACAGCAACCGTTTTGCAGTCATTTACAGACGGCGTTGAAGGCTCAGGCTAAGTTGCGCTGCCTCTTCACTTTTCAAATACATGCAGCGCTGGATCATCTTAAACTGCATGGGGCGCCCTCCAGGTTATGTTTTAGTCCTGAATTGTCTCGCGTGACTGGCCACACTACACTGCATAGATTTTTGCAGCAGCTAGGTTTTCATCAGAATGGTAACACCCACCTCCTGAGGAAGACGTTCAGTTAACCACCACTACACGTCGAAACCGGTCGAGAGAAAAAATTCTACAGGGATGTGATCTTTGCATTTGTTCTTCCTATCCACCCTGACAATAGATTGTTTGTGAATTATTTCTATTGTTTGTAAACACCGCAATAATGAGTGTTATTATGGGGACTAGTTATGAATTCCTCTTCCCCATTGGTTCTTAGCATGTTTTCTGTGTTTTTAGTACTTTGGATGTATGCCACGGTATGATGAGTTGTGTGTGTATGTATGTACTATGTATGTTGAGTATGAGTGATGAAGTTTTAGCCGATTTTCGGCATATTGTTGCTGCTGTTCTGTTATGTTAAAATGATCAGTGTATAATAATTTTGAGTGATTTATTCACTAGTTTTCAATTTTTGTATCACCTTTAATAAATTTGGATACATTTTTTCTAAACATATTTTGCTCTGGACATATCTTTTCTGTTTCTTGGAGTACGAGCAATATACACCTCCCCCAAAGCATCAATATTTGTGAACGGGGAAAATTCCAGATGGTTTGAATTGCAACGGGGGACCAGACAAGGATGCCCACTCTCCGCGATCCTGTTTGCACTTTCCCTGGAGCCCCTAGCCCAAAAAATAAGGAACGACCCCCGAATAGAGGGAATACGGCTGGGAGGGACGGAATACAAGGCTGGGCTGTATGCTGATGATATCCTTCTACACCTAACTAAACCTATGACCTCCATTCCACATGCCCTAAATCTAATATAAGAATATGGCCGGTTCTCTGGATTTAAAGTAAGCATGTCCAAATCCATACTCTTTCCACTCCAAGGTACCCCAGATGACAATGACACCAAGTTCCTCCCCTTAGGGCTCAAGGTAGAACACACGACATTACGATACTTGGGCATACAGATCACCAAAACCCTAGACGACCTCTATGAGGCTAACTTCCCCCCGCTCCTTCAAAGCTTTGAGAGAGACCTTGAGAAATGGAGCAAACTGACGATCTCTTGGCTGGGGCGCATCAATGCCGTCAAGATGGTGTGCCTCCCCCGTTTCCTCTACCCCTTTCAGATGTTACCGATAGAGATACCCCAAAAATTCTTCGTGGATGCCCGAAAGATCATGCTGCGGTTCCTCTGGCAGGGAAAAAGACCGAGGATCTCTTATGACACACTTATTCTCCCCAAGGATGGGGGTGGATTAGGTCTTCCCGATCTGAGAAAATACTACAATGCCACTCAGTTGCACGTCCTAATCCCACACTTCAGAGACCACAAACACCTGCAACGGGTCCAGATGGACAACCACTACTTGTCCCCCGCCACAGTGGCAGAGTGGCTGTGGTCGCCATACCAACGGGTCCAGAAGAGAACTAAGCACCACCCCATACTATCCACCATATGGACTACATGGCGCACTGGGAAAGAGATGCGCGGAGTTACCACCTGGCCATCCCCGCTCAGTCACTTGTGGTCTCCTGGCATAAATGACCAAATCCCGAACCTAGACCGGTTCCAGTCATGGTACGAGGCAGGCATGGAGAGGGTGGGACATCTCCAGAAAAAGGATGAGTTTATCACACTACCTGACCTGACAACGGCACTGGGGATAGGTACTCTATCGACATTCCACTTCATCCAGCTAAAAGGGGTGTTAACGAGAACCGAATGGAGGGAAAAACTGAGAAGAGATCTTACCGCCTTTGAGAAACTCCTAGACTCTAGAACGGAAATGAAAGGCCTTATCTCAATAATGTATCAAACGCTATTGGGTGCAGGCGGCGGGACTACGGAACCCCTTAGGGCCAGATGGGAAAAAGACCTTGGCGAAGAGATACTTCCCGAACAATGGGACTTATATGTGCAGAGCTGCGCCTAAATCCTCCATATCCAACCAGTATAAACTGCATGCAATAAAACTCCTACACCGATGGCAATACGATCCGCTTCGACTCTCCAAAATGTCTCAGTCCATGAGCCCAAAGTGCTGGAGAAACTGCCGAGAAACTGCCAACTACTGGCACATGTGGTGGAGCTGTCCGCACATCAAAGTGTTTTGGACAGAAGTCCTGGGATGGATCAAAGAAGTAGATAACATCCATAGAGAACTTGACCCACTCCTTGTTCTGTTTGGCCTTGAGAGAGTCGAGGAGGATTGGTTTCGGGTCAAAGGCCTGGCTCCTCAGCTATTACTGGCTGCGAGGGCCCTAATAGCGACCAAGTGGAAATCCCCTCAGGTTCCAGGTAAGACCGAGTGGATTAAATTGGCCACAAGCATTTATGTAATGGAAACAATCACTGCCTCCCTGCACAATAAATCGGTGAAATGCGAAACTCTATGGATGGACTTCAAGAATACATATATCACACCTACTTACGACTCCCAACCAGAGGAACCCCCAAAAAACCTGACCGAATGATGCTACACCTAAGGAACACTACAAAGGATGAGACTCTTACTTCCAGCGACCATGGTACTATCGGATGTGACACTGTGTCAATCATATGATACTAACACTTTTGTCAAACTATTGTACTCGTGAAATGCACTAACCCAAGTGTGGGGGGGGGTGGGAGTGGGCTTTGGCGAACAGTCAATGAGACACTTCCAGACAATCGGGACTGTCGCACTACCAGGAGATTCTAGTATACTGTTTTACTATGCACTGTTTGTTCGAGTCGTACCTCTGGCAGATGTATGATCTTGTTTGAATACTGTTTGCTTCCTTTTGTTTCTCGCAAAACCAATAAAGCTAAATTTAAAAAAAAAAAAAAATGGAGAAGAAATCACTCCCATGGGTAGACGGTTAGGGGTAGTCATATGGGCATCAGGGCCAGCCAAAAGGGGTGGGGTGAGTCTTATGCATCGTGCAGCCCTGGGTTTGCTCCTCCGCAGGGACCCAGACGGAAAGTATTGAATCATTAAAGGCACCATTAGGGAGAAAGAAATTACTTTGTGCTCAGCATACGCACCAAACACCCAGCAACTGGCGTTGGATAGAGAACACTTTACGGTGGTAGAAAGGGCGAGAACCGGGGTGCTGATTTATGGAGGAGATTTCAACATGGTGATGAATCCTACAGAAGACTGGGCATCATACAGGGAGGGAGCCACCCCTCCACGGGAGAAGGGGTCCTTTCTCAGTCTAATACAGGAACACTTCTTAGTGAACTCATGGAGGGTCCAACATCCGCAAAAAAAGCAAATATGTTCTACTCACCCTACCACAAAACATTTTCACACAGATTACATATTCCTAGAAGCAGCACTAGAATATCTGATAGAAAGCGCAACTATTGAGCTAGTGGGTTGGTGAAACCCCGACATGATCATTATTGAGCTGAACCAAGGTCCAGGCATGGCCACAGATAAGATAGATCTGCAACTATATTCTTTTTAAAGATAAAGTGTTTAGGGAGTCTCTAAACTCAGAAACACAGGAGTTTTTCGAGCAAAATGATTTTTGGGGGGGTGGGGGGGATCTCCCGCAAGTGACAGTGTGGGAAGCGACGAAAGCCACATTAAGAGGTCTGTTGATAGCGCAGGGAACATTCATGAAAAGGGCCAGACAACTGCGAGAAACCCAATTGAAAAGAGAAGTAAGCCGTAGGGAAGCCATCTTAAAGGGAGGAGTGGGGATGTGGCAGGGACACTGACATAAATCAAAGAGCTTAGACAGGAGCAGAAGGAGGTGTGGCAGGGCAAACCGTTAACTCACCTCCGATACGTCAAGCAGAAATTTTACGAGAAAGGGGATAAAGCCCACACCCTGCTTGCTGCAAGATTAAGAGGACAGAGCTGAAATAGCGGTTTATAAAATTAAGTCGCAGACAGGTGTAACGCTAGACAACCCTATAGACCTAAGTGCACGCTTTGCCCAGTTCTATGGGAAACTGTACACCTCAGACAGCAGTTCTCCTCATTATGGCATCTCGAGGTTCCTGGAGCCTCTGGCACTGCCCTCACGACAATCCACATAATCAGACAGACTGAATGATATGGCATTTATAATGTGCTTATACACAAGTGTTTCGAGGCGCGACGAGGCAAGGGAGGGGGGACAGAGGGAAGACTGAGACAACGATCTTACTAGGCCAGAGATCGCGCAAGTGCAGGGGAAGGGAAAGGTGCAGGGAGGAAGGGGGAGGGGGCAGTGCAGTACATGGGATCAACAGTAAAAAATAAATAGAATAAATAAAAGCAGTAAGTAAAAGTGTGGCCAGCTGGTGGCAAGTGTAAGGGTAAGTGCAGACACCAGGTGTCAAGTGGTGGTAGGGGACTGTAGGGATACAGAAAACAGTTCCCAAGTGCGGGGGCTGCCAGGGAGGCAGTGCATGCATGCAACTGGCGGGGGAGGGGACCTGGGCCCGAGATCAGAGGGTGGCCAGGTAACCAGTGCAGTCTCAGTTACAGCCAGGAGTTAAGCAGGGGAGAGGAGGAGAGAAAGCAGAAGCAAAGAGGAAGGTTTTGAGGTGCTTCCGGAGGCAGAGATGGTTTTCCTCAAGTTTCAGGGAGGCAGGGAGGCTGTTCCAGAAGGAGGCCGCAGCCGAAGAAAGAGATCTACCACCAACTCGATGCTTGGAGAAGCGACTGGCCCTGAGGGAATTGGAGGCAGATGAGCGAGGAGCTCCAGAAGGAAGATATTTAGGAAGAGAGAGTTGAAGGTATTGAAGTACCAGGCCCAAGAAGGCCTTGTGGACAATGCAGAGGGGCTTGAACTTAATCCTCGCAGCCACTGGGAGCCAGTGCCGAGATTTCAGTCCTGGTGAGTTACGATCCCTGGGCTTGAAGCCAAGGACATGTCTCGCAGTCCTTTTCTGGATGAGTTGCAGAGGGCGGAGAGTAGAAGCAGGCAGATTTACAAAGAGGCTGTTGCAGTAGTCTGGCCTAGAGAGAACCATAGCTCTGGAGACAGTGAGCTTCTGGGGGAAAGGAGAGGAAAGGAAGAATACCTCCGAGTGCACCCATCGCTGCGGAGGAGGTAGATGCAGCCATTTCCCAACTAAAAGTGGGATCGGCACCAGTCCAGGACGGCTTTACCCCTGCATACTACAAGACTATGAAGTGTGCTTCGACGCCTTTCTTGACCCTTTTATTTAATGACATCATGGACAGGGGGGGAGACTCTGCCTTCCTTCATGGAAGCTAGGATCATTGTATTGCCCAAAGGCAGAAACAGGCTCAAGTGTGGGTCGTATAGGCCAATCTGGTTGCTAAACTTAGACGCCACAATTTACGCCAGCATACTCACCAACAGGCTCAGTGAGGTCCTGCCAACACTAATGCACAACGACCAAGTGGGATATGTGAGGGGGCGACAGGGTTCTGACAACATTTGCAAGACTTTAGATTTAATTACAGCAATTGATACCAGGGACATCTGTCCCACTCTCGTCTTGGTCGACGCTGAAAAGGACTTCGACAGAGTGGAGTGGCAGTTTATGCACCAGGTGTTGGGCAAAGCGAACTTGGGATCCTGCTGGATATCAGGGGCGCAAGCACTATATCGCAATACCAGGGCTACGGTCAAAGTCAACGGCATGGCATCCCCCTCCTTTGCCTTGACCAGGGGAACCAGGCAAGGGTGCCCTCTATCGCCCCTGGTCTTTGCTCTTGTAATGGAACCTTTGGCGCAACACATTCAGCAGCACCCCACCATCACAGGTTTTAACAAGTTTGGTAAGAAATATAAATTAGCATAATTTACAGATGACGTCCTTTTCTGCCAGACACATCCGCACCAAACTGTCCCAAGGCTCTTGTCCAGACTCGAGGAATATGGAACCCACTCGGGTTTTCGTGTGAACAAAGGCAAAATGGTAGTGTTAGTCCTAGGAGAGGCGAGTGACCACCCAAGCCTGAACCCTATAGCATGGGGCATAAAGGAAGCAGATTAAAGCAGCCGATATTTGGGGATAACCATCACCAGAAATCTACCAAACCTGTACCAGGCGAACTACACGCCGCTTTGGTAAACGATTAAGGGAGACACACTGAAGTGGGCAAGACTAAACCTTTGTGGGCGGGAAGATTTCTGGCGATAAAAATGAAAGTTTTACTAAGGCTTCTCTTCCTTTACCACTCCCGGTCATCCTTCCCGACACTATTCAAGCCAAAACCTTCTGGTCTTCTTATGGGAGGTGGGAAAACCTTGCATCACAATGATTCTCCCCAAAAATCAAGGGGGCATGGCATACCCGGATTTCTACGAGTATTACAGAGAAGCACATAGAAGGGTGTTATTAGGCCATCTCAGGCCATCTGACAGCAAACAATGGGTACATCTGGAAAATGCTTACTTTGCCCCGGTCACGTTGTGAGAATGGCTCTGGGCCCCTTTAAACACATTTCTGCGAAGAGCACAAGAACACCCAATCCTAGGGGTCTTCTGGGCACTATTGAAGAAACAACCAGAAATGCAAGGAGTCACTGTTACGAAGTGACTCGCATACCTTCTTATGGTTGACTTGCCAGGTTTATTAACAGCTTCTCAAGTATCTTTACAGGCAGTCATTTAAGTTACATAAAGGACATGAATACTGGCAGCCCATCACCCAGGCAGGGAGTTCACCAACTGACCAGGGCTGGAACCTTCAGTCACACATTCCAACACTCATACATCAACACTCCACATGACATCACAACATTCCTGCTCAGCCAGGCAAGACATATACAACACATCTCCCCCCTTTACATTAAGACACTGCACACACTAAGCACTACACACAACACATCTCCCCTGCTTGCAACTGAACACAACACCACGGGACACACCTCCACTCATACCAACACACCCCATCCACACAGACTCGTATGATCCGGGCAGGCACACTACATGTGCTCAAACAGTCATGACTCTAATCTAATCCCGGTGCACTGGCCAGGCACACTGAGACCAACAACTAAATATATGCACACTCTGGACCCTGAAAGATGGTGCAAGTCTTCAATAGGCACGCAATGCAGCCAGGAACGACCGCCTGCACGCAATGAAAGAAAAACACTAGTGGTACACAACCACAAGATAGAAGTACATGTGTGACCTTTCATGCCCATCACCAACAGATATGCTTATACACACACCGGGGGCGCTACCACCCGCACACATACCTCTTTACGCGTGTGCGACTGTAATAACAGTCACACTCCAACCAACTGGGGGCGCTACAACCCAGCACAATAGCTATAACTCAAGGAGGACTGTACTCAAAGTCGCACCTTGTATGGATGGAGTTACTACCACTCAGAATAGCCATTTACCCTGCATGACTAAATCACAGTCACGCCCTCACTGTTAAGGTGGCTCTACCACCATGAACAAATATACGTGGCCTCACCATGCATCTGAATTATTGCAGACACTTCCACACACAAGTGGTGGCGCTACCACCACAATCAACCGTATACCGTTAACCCATGTACGCCCCTACCACAGACGCACCCATACCAAGCTTAAAACTATGCTGAGATCGCAACCCATCTCAGCATATGGTAGGTTTAACATGTCAGCTAGGCACACTCACCATCAGTGACACTCACGCACTTACAATGCTATCCAAGTTTCACACTGACACCGGAGGCGCTACCTCTTTCTAACACGATTGTGGCACTCACACACATACTATACACACTATGGGCGCTACCCATCTCACATCTTCTCTGACTCACTCCACACTTCATGCTAGCTTTGACTATATCATAAGAGAGTCAGTTAAAATTAATTTGCATTGTAACATTCCATATGCATAACTTATAACGTTTGAACCGACAATCATCAAATCAGGTACAATAACATTCTAGGAATTCCTAAAAGTCCATGTTGCCTTCAAGCAACCTACTGCTGTGCCCTACCAATACATCCTTAGTGTCCATAGCCAGTCCTTGTTTACCTGCAAATTCCTCAAATAAGGTTACATCTACCTTCATCCATAACCAAACCGCTCTCACGCAGTAACCGACAAAAATGCCCCTAAACGTCCATAGCCAGTCCTAGGCTTTACCTGCAAATTCCTCAAATTGTTAAATCTAGTTAAATCTAACATCACATTTTTAATACATTTGCACTCACTCTTACTCATCTTGTATCTCTTTAGGGATTCGGAAGACTCTTGACCCCTTGGGTCTACTACATGTCAACACTATACATTTTTCAA
Organism: Ambystoma mexicanum; assembly: GCF_040938575.1. Taxonomy (NCBI): domain Eukaryota; kingdom Metazoa; phylum Chordata; class Amphibia; order Caudata; family Ambystomatidae; genus Ambystoma; species Ambystoma mexicanum. The sequence goes on from NC_090934.1 coordinate 1,066,292,983, forward strand.
TTTCCTTTTTAAAACAATGCTTCAAAACCAAGAAAAAGGATACACATATTTCTTTTCTCTTCCTGTACTTGCTTACACAGAACTCTACAGCAGTGTCACCGCTCCCCACGGTTTCTTCCTTCGGTGGAAAACTCCTTGTAAATCCTTGCCGCTGCCACGCCCCTTAGCAACGACCACGTAGCGCTGACCTATGTATCTCCCGCACGATGCGCAGCTGTCCGGCACTCAAATCCAGTGGGACTGGACTTGCTGAACGCTTCTATGTCCTTGCTTCTTTTATGAACACTTCCCCTTTTTCTAATGGGCGCCGCTTCGCTTCCCAACTTAAGAAGTCCTTATTTTGCCGCCGTCTCTTTCCACACAAGGATAGGTTGAAGTCACCTTTCAGGGCGCATCTCTTCCGGCTCCTCCTCATGCGATACGTCACCGCCTTGGTTTCAGTTTCCGAAAACGTCATCATGTTGCACGCTTCTTTAGGTGCTTTTCTCTATAGTTAGCCTTCCGTGTCTCTGCTAACTGCGCCGCGTATTAACAGCGACTGCAGCTCAAACGGATACCGAATCCTTGTCAAGAACATTCTCTCCGATCGCCAACTCTCCAGGGCCCTTCAGTGACATCATCATTGCTACAAAGGCATACGAAGTGCTCACATCTCCAGCTGACCAACCGTCACCTAATGATAGCAGAGTGTTGTGGTCACAGTTTTCTATTCGGAAAGTGCTATGTTTCTCAGTAAACGCCATCAGCGCTTCAGTTTCTGCTCACATGCCAGCACTTCAGCTTCAGTTTCTACTCACATGCCAGCACTCCAGCTTCATTTCCTACGCACATCAATAACCATGAGCTCTTAACTCTCTCCAAAATGAGCTCATTTATAACATATGGGCGCAGCTGCGGCTTCCCACTTCCTTCAACTTATGGGACAGTTTCCCTTCTACAGCCTCAGGGCCCAGCTCCCTTCTTGAGCTTCCCTTCAAATCACGGCCCTGCTTCTCTCCTCAGGCCCGGGACCTAGCTCTCCCCGTTTTCAGTGATCAGTTGCAGGCCCAGTTCTTTATTATGAACCAATGGGTAATTGAGGGTCCCGCATGCCATGGGCCTCTCCTCCTCCCCCCCTGCCTGTGTCCTGGGTGATGGACATTACTCGTCTTGTTTTGGGGGCAGTGTCGTCCTCTTCCTTCTTCCTGCACCCCCCGCAGCAGGTTGTCCAGCATCAGCACGCAGGTTCCTTGTCAGAAAGGCCGACTCGTCGCCATTGTTACGAAGTGACTCGCATACCTTCTTATGGTTGACTTGCCAGGTTTATTAACAGCTTCTCAAGTATCTTTACAGGCAGTCATTTAAGTTACATAAAGGACATTGAAGGACATGAACACTGGCAGCCCATCACCCAGGCAGGGGGTTCACCAACTGACCAGGGCTGGAACCTTCAGTCACACATTCCAACACTCATACATCACCACTCCACATGACATAACAACATTCCTGCTCAGCCAGGCAAGACATACAACAGTCACCATCTGGCCCTCCCTTTAGCTGTATATGTCCCCCCCACCGGAGACATCATAACAGAACTGATTTGTTTCCAGCCTCAATACGAGCAAGGGGCGATTAGGGTGGCACAGATGCGGGAGGAGGGGTCGTTCTTGATGAGGGAAGAACTAGAGGAAGCACAACAGGGCCTAAAGATCGAACCACTCCCATATTTACAACTAAAGGGAGCTCTCACAGACCCTCGAGAGGATGACCAGCTCCGGAGAGGTCTCACCCCCTTCAAATTTACATTGAACACAGACACCAATGGGCAGATTACAAAACTGTACGGTGCACTTTTAGAAAGGGGACATCTTCCAACACCACACACCCAAATGAAGTGGGAGAGCGACTTGGGGTGGGAAGAAAATCAAGAGGGATGGGCTGTAATAGCCAGAGTGGTCTTGAGCTCCACCATATCAGTTCAATACAAGATCCACCATAGTAGACTTCTCATGCAATGGCATTTAACGCCACAGCCCCTAGTGAAAATGTACACAGGCATTTCCCCTACTGCTAGCGAGGTTGCACAAAGATTAGCACCTACTGGCACCAGTGGTGGGAGTGCCCCTGTGTGCAGGTCTACTGGAAGGAAATCTTGGGATGGATACATGATGTAAAAGGTATAGATATGATGTTAACACCCTTCCTGGTTCTGTTTGGAGTCGAATTTGTGGAAGATCAACACCTGGTCCCCCCCCATTTCTCCTGGATCCTACTCCTAGCAGTGCAAGTATGTCTGGCCATAAATTGGAAGGGGAGTGCGCTGCCATCAAAAACTGAATGGTTATGCAAAGCCAGAGAAATGTATGAAATGGAGAGCCTCACAGCAGCATTATTGGAATCCCACTCACACAGACATGCAATGGATCCCCTTCCTGGAGCGGCATAGAATTACACCACAAAGTCCGGGACAAAGGGGTGCACCAAAGAGTAGGGCGGACGACCCTCCAGCTCTGAGCCCCTCGGACCCATTTAGAGACAGAGTCCCCCAACCACATCTGAGCGCCAACAGTCAGGAGAGGTATCGATGAAGCTGAAGGCTTGGCAACCTGTAGTATACTGGTGCACTGAAAAACTAATTCAAAAGCAGGGGTCATTCTGGATCCAGTCAATATCTGAATAGGGTATCCTTTTCAACCTTTTGATAGCCTCATGCTCGGAAAATGAACATAAAACAATGGCAGTGACCGGTTCTTTTGATGAGAGTCCACCACTTTCAGCCCTGGACAAACTGTTTTGTGGATTTGTCTTCAGAAGTAGCTTTATGGCCTCAAAAGTAGTCTTAGTGCATTCATCAACCCAAGTAATGTTCTTCCTTACTGAGTTTCTGAAACGATCCCAAAGATGAGCAGTTTTTCCAGATATACTGTCTTCAGTGGCATATTGAATGTTTTGATAGAAATTCAAAAGGCCACAGGTTGCACTACTAAGTTAGCAGAAGGAAGGTTATGGAATTACTTGGGCAGCACAAGGGAATTAGCAGTGCAGCTAGAAAGGTAAGATTGTAGCAAATCACACATATATAGCTTCAAAAGGAGCATACACAGACTAACACCAGAAGTCAGACATTGACAGATTGCAAACAAAGAACTTCAAAAAGTGAGACGAAGAAGCAATCCTTTTATGTCCATGCACAGAACATGGAACAACCATTTCACTGGATATCAGAGTGGTCTATTCTCTGCTGAAATTTAGGGAAAGGGTTGAAGACTCAAATCTTCAGAGAACATGTCACAGATCATTAATCTGTAAATCTTCCCCAACCCAGAGCGGTCCGACTTTCCCTCCATAAATAGTCTTCTCTTTGGCTATAACCATATGCCCCTCTTAATTTCCTTCTAAGTGTACCCTAAATATTCTAGCATTAGAATTCTTACCACTTTATTGGTTCACCTTACTGTACCCCCGATTGTACAGTGCTCCATTGTTTCCTCGGACATCAAAATCTACAGTGACATATACGACATTTATGCCTTTGCATTTTTCTGGGAACACGAAAAAAAAACAGATGTAAAAATGGTAATGACGTATAGAAGAAGAAAAAAAAAAAAGAAGCTGGTAGTGTGAATGGGGGATACAACTGCATAAAAATGTACATGCAGTATTTGTAAAGTTAGCAAACCCATCCACATTTACAAGACATAACTGCTACTACCTGGCACTTGGACAGCTTTGTGCTGCGTTCCTTTTGGTTTGGTTCCTCTGCTGTGGTGCTCTCAATCCCACTGTCTTGACCAGACACAGAGTTGATCTCACTCCTCTCCTCTTCTACTGTGCAAAGCCATTCCTTCACATCCAGGGCCTGATGAACTGTCAGGTTTCCATGTGACTGCAACTCTGTGAAAAGGCGATATGCATCATCTGTGCAGCTTCTATAGTGTGCACATTCGGCCAACAAACGGGACATGTGATCCTCTGAGGAACGCCATTTTACAGTTTTAGCAGGATCCGAGTGGCTAATAATCCGGGTTTCTGATCGGTGTCTCTGTTCCAGTGCACGTTGCAAACTCCTGATCTTGTATTCCAAACCCTCCACTCGTTCAGATTCCTTCCGACAGTTAACAATGGCCTTGTTCTGGATATTCTGGGCTCTACTGGCATAGTTCAACGTGTTCAAGCTTTCGTCAAAGTTAGAAGAAGATGGGCTGATGCAAGCAATCATGGCAGTCTTAGCATTTCCACCAAGGGAATCCTTCAGGATCCTAAAGAATCGAAAGCGCAGTATTAAAAAAGAAAGTGATAACACTAAAAACAGTCACACAAAAACAAGTTGTGCTCACTTAGCTGGCAATAAAATAATTCACTGTTAACCACGCAAATGCAAATATTAAAGCCCTAACAGAATAAGAAAAAGGGGCATTGACAGAAATTACTGCAGATCATGCCTAACGCAGGTTTTATTACTTTAGATGGATAGCGGTAGGTCTAATTGAATTCTGCATCATGTCACATGCAGCTACTTCATCAAGCAAGTATATATTTTTAAAGTTACATTTAATGTTCATTTTAATGTTTTTACATTGGGGTATCTTGTACAGGAATTAATGTTTTTGGGTCTGTTTCAAATGCTGCAGGGGAAGAAGAGAAAGAAAAACGAAGTAAAAGGGCAGTAGGAGAGAGGAAAGAAAGGCAGATCGGAGAGAGTGACGTTGGAACAGAAATTAATGGAGCGACAATGAAAAGAAACAGGATTTGAAAAACAAAGCTTAGCTAGCAGGGTGCCAAGATAGATAGTATCCATGCACGCACCCATGGGCCTCATCTCCAAAGAGCACCGGCAGACAGGCCCATCCTGCCTCTCCCTCTGATGGATACATTCACCTGCGAGCCCAGAACTATGGTGGACAAGGGCGACTTTCATTTCAGTAGACCGATGAGGTTTCAGAGGGGGGAAAAAAAACACCAGGGTCAGAGAAAGGTTTAAGGGACTGGTTGCTACACTCCCCTAGCTCTGGGCTGTCCGGCATATGCTCCAGACCCCCAAGGCAGTAGGTAGCTTGGGTATCGGTCTAATGGAGTTCCTATGGAGCAAAGGCCTGTGCCGCAGGGTTGGGGTAGAATTTGGGAATATTAAGGTTGCATGGAATAGAGTGTGCAGAGTGGAGAACTCTACACATTTCACTCCAGGTGCAGGTCCCAAACTTGAAAGGGGAGAGAAGCAAGGGGAGAGAGGTAATAAGCATTGCATCTGGTCGGGATAAAGTGTGTTCGGAGGTGAGGGAGTGCTTGGCTTTACGGCTAGGACCCTAATTCAGATTGATTGATTAACTTTTACATGCATTTTCTGTCTACAAATTAACATTCCCCGTGACCCTTCAATTTAACCCTTCAGCTAAATGCCTTTCAATGAAATATGACAAGGACCTGAATGCCAGATGACCCTCATTTCAACCTTGAAAGAGTGCAGCATGTCTGATCACACAACATATGCAAGATATTTGTTCAGTCTAATGCCTTTCGATGGAGAGCTAAAGTGGGACAAGCAGATTACCGCCAAAGTGAACACTTCACAATTTAGCATGGATGAGAGAAATTTTATATCAAACAATATCTCCACCCACTACCCCGAATAGCACAGACAACCAACCTGGCTTCATCTTCCATCCAAAACTGTCCATTCTCTGACCCCAAGCGCTTCCACTGCTAGGCAGTTATTTCAGTGGCTTTATGCCCAAATCCCTGAAAAACCCTAGAAAGATAGCTACACAAACACCTACCAAGGAAGAGAGAAAAAGCAAGCACAAAGCTGCTTGCAAGTGATGGCTGGAGAGACCCCATTTTGAAATGGGTAGAGCCGATGGGTGTATTGCAGAAGTTCTCTTGGTCCTAGTAAAAAGAACAGTTAGTCAGGGCAATATGCTACTTGAATATTCTGAAACTTCTAGATTCTTCTACCACCAATCCACACCCATGTAACCAATGGAAGGCCTGTTCACCCCTTAAATGAGAGCTCAGTTTTCTAGGTTATTTTCACCATCCTCAGGCACATTCAAAGGTTATCCAGTGCATGCCACTAGAGCACCACTGACTTATTTAACATGGTCCAGAGATTCCCCAAGATATGAGAAGATCCTGTCAAATCACAGGAAGAGCTCCAAGTAATTATAGACTGTTACCACCCCACGTGTGTAGATTTAAACCTGCTACTGCAGGCATGGTTACCCCCAGACAAGTTTGTTCTGCTTAAAGCATGGACAAATTGTCAGACCGAAGAACCCGCTGCACCCAGAAATTTGAAAACCTTTACTGATTGGTGCAAACTATCTTACAATTTGTCCTTGAAAAAGTGATTGGGCCAAGATTAATTCGTTCAAGCAAGCCAAGGGAAAAACACCATGCAGCGTATCTTTAACGACTGAAACAATGTTTTTAACAACATTCAGGGATTATGGATCCTTTGATTACTGCATCGCTGGCGGTAGTGGCACTGTTCATTATGGGGTTGCAACCCAACATAGCAGAAGGAATTAAAGCTGGATTGAATGGAAAGAAAAGGGGTTGGTCAAGGTCATGTTGGCAGCTCAACATTTTCATGAGAAGGTTGAAAGACAGAAAGAAACAACAGAAGCCAAGCTATATTGCTCTACAGATGAACAAGTTACTTTCTTACCTGGTAACGTTTTTTCGATGGGATGTTCCTCTGACGTATTCCGCATCTTTGACGTAGATTACCACAAATGTGCTGCTTCGGAAAACTTTTTCGGCGCAGGCGTCGTGCGTCGATGACGTCGATACGCTCCCTCAAGCACCTCCTCCGACAGTCGGCGTCACCGGATGTTATATGTAGGACGCACGGCGCCCGTAGCCTCCTCAGTTGTAGTTTTTTCCCCCAGAACGTGTGGCACCAATCTCCTGCCAGTAATACTACCGAAAGCCTTGCGGAAATGGAAGCTGCAATTGCATAAGAAATTCTGTAGAGGGGCAGGTAGGGAGGGTACGATGTGGAATACGTTGGAGGAACATCCCATCGAAAGAATGTTACCGGGTAAGAAAGTAACTTGTTCTTCGAAGGGATTGTGTCCTCTGACGTATTCCACATCTTTGACAGACTCCCAAAGCAGTACCAACGTAAGGAGGTGGGAAAAGAATTTTCTTTTTTTTTTAGAATGCCCAATCAAATTGCAGAATAGAGGACTGCCTTACCAAAGGCCAAATCTTGCCCATGGATAGAGTCCAGGGAATAATGTTTCACAAAAGTATGAACAGAGGCCTATGCGGTTGCTTCGCAAATATTGCGAATCGGAACACCCCTCTGTAGTGCAGTGGAGGCAGCCCTACCCATAGTAGAATGAGCCCGTAAGCCTACTGGAGGGTCCTCTCCTGCCAACCGATAACACTCAGAGATCGTCAAAATGATCCATCTAGACAAGGTCTGCTTGGAAACAGCCTGACAAACGCCTTCCAGCGTAACCAATAAAGAGCTGATTGTCCACTCTTTTCCGGGACATCTGTGAGAGATAGAAACTCAAAGCTCTCCTAGGGTCCAACCTAGGGAGCCTCTCCTCTTCCTTACCAGGATGTGGAAGAGGATAGAATGCCGGAAGAATTACCTTCTGGCTCAGATGGAATTCCGACACAACCTTCGGAAGAAAGGAAGGCTGTACCCTAAGGACAACTGTGTCCTTATGGAACACAGTGAAGGGTGGTTTGGCGGAAAGTGCCTGAAACTCACTCACTCTGCGTGCGGAAGTAACCACAACTAAAAATACAGTTTTAAAGGACAACAGTATCAACGGACAAGAATATAAGGGCTGAAATGGAGCTCCCATTAGGAACTTTAAAACGAAATTCAAATCCCATCCCGGCACCTGGAAAGGCGACGGTGGAAACAAATGAGTTAGCCCTTTTAGAAACTGAGATCGCAAAGGGATTTTAAAATAAGAACATTACTCAGACGAGCGCTTAAATATGGACAGCGCCGCCAGGTAACCCTTAATGGTACCCACATGCAGGCCCTTGTGGGCTAAAGAAAGCAAAAAAGACAAAAGCAAAGGAATGGAACATTGGAAAGGATCCACATTCTGTACCCTGCACCAGTCGCAGAACTTCCTCCAACGGCAAAGGTACAGGGATTTCGTTGCGGGCCTTCTGGCCGAAAGCAACACCTCCATCACGTCTTCAGGGAGGTCCCAATCCTTATATCTCAGCCTTTCAGATACCAAGCACGAAGGCTGAGAGACTTGACCTCTGGATGGAGAACTCGACACCCCCCCCTCGAGAGCAGTCTCGGTAGGGAAGACGACGTGGAGGGCAGATGGACATGTCTAAAAGGTCCGGGTACCACGCTCTCCTGGCCCATGCCAGAGCAATGAGTATCATCCGGGAACCGAACCTCCGCAACACCTGTGGAATGACGGGGACTGGAGGGAACACGTACAGCAGTGGGAAGGACCACTCCACTACGAACGCGTCTCCCAAGGCTCCTCTTGGAAGAAATTCCCGCAAGCAGAATCTCTCGCACTTCCAGTTGACACTGGTGGCGAAGAGATCCACTTGTGAGGCTCCCCAAAGGGCGAAGATCTCCAAAAGAACTTCCTGAGCCAGCTCCCACTCGTGAGAGACCGTGCTCTGCCTGCTCAGAGCGTCCGCCGCCACGTTTTCGTCTTTGGCCAGATGAACTGCCGCAATCGAAATTTCCTGCTGGATGGCCCAGAACAAGGGCTGCATCGCCTCCCTGCACAGTGGGAGTGACCCTGCCCCCCCTTTTTGTCGAGGTAGTGCATGGCCACTGTATTGTCTGTCATAATCAGGGCATTCTTCTGCCGCACAGACAGCAGAAAAGCCTTCAGGACTAGCCTGACAGCCCGCAGCTCTAACAGATTGATGTGTAGTCTGGACTCCGGAGACCAACGACCGCTGGCTGTCAGCTCGTTGGCATGAGCTCCCCAACCCATGAGGGATGCGTCCGTCACGATCGTCACCTCCGGCTATGGTTGCCAAAACGGAGCCCCTTTGAACAGATTTCCTTCTCGGGCCTACCACAGAAGGTCCTGGGCGACCGAGGGCAGAATCTGAACGGGGTCCGACATCCTGCCGGAGAACTGCGACCACTGCATCTTGAGTGCCCACTGCAGAGATCTCATCCGCAGACTGGCCTCTTGCACCAGTAAAATGCAGGATGCCATGAGGCCGAGCAATCTCAAGAACTCAAACGCCGGGAGACTCTGGGCACATTGAAATTTGTCCACCATCTGCAGAATGTGGTGAGCCCTCACCTGGGGAGGCAAACACTGCCCCAGGGATGTGTCTAGCACTGCCCCGATGTACTGGAGCCGCTGGGTAGGCGTCACATGAGACTTCTTTAAATTGAGGGAGAAGCCCAGCTTGTGAAGGGAGTGGTAGGTGACATACAGATGATCCAGGACTTGCTCGAGAGAGCGCGCCCTGATCAACCAATCGTCCAGGTAGGGGTAGATGTGAATCCCCCCCCTTTCCTGAGATGCGCTGCCGCCACCACCACCATCAGCTTGCTGAAGACCCTCGGGCGGAGGTCAATCCGAACGGCAGGATCCGAAACTGAAAATGCAAGTCGCCAGCCGCGAACCTCCCGTACTTCCTCTACTTGGGATGAATCGGCACATGAAAGTAAACATCCTTGAGGTCGAGAGACACCAATCAATCCTGAAGTTGAAGGGCCTGGAGGACTTGAGAAAGAGTAACCATCTTGAACTTGTCCTTCCTGAAGAGCTTGTTCAAACCACGCAAGTCCATGATGGGTCTCAATCCTCCATCTTTTTTCCGGATCAAAAAATATGGGGGATACCATCCCTTGTTCCTCTCCGCTACAGGTACCAGTTCTATGGCACCTTTCTCTAGCAGGGATAGGATTTCCTGTGCAAGGAGCGGGTCCGGACGCTTCAAAGAGAGCTTCCCTGGTGGATTGTCATGAGGCCTCTGCCGGAAAGGAAGACCGTAGCCGTGGGCTATGATCTCCAGAACCCACACATCTGAAGTAACGGCACGCCATTCTACAAGATGCTACGCCCGCCTTCCCCCAACCGGCGAACCATGGGACATGGCCTCATGACTGAGCGGAAGTGGCTGCGGCAGTGCCAGAGGGCAAGGAGGCAACTGCCCGAGCGGCTGTGGCACCTCGAGTACCTTGCTTTCCACCTCTGGTACTCCTATGGTGGCCTCTTTGACTGGCAGTTCCCCTCGATCTACCAAAGGAAGAATAGTATCGAAAGGAACCTCCCCTCCATTGCTGTCCCCTAGGCCGAAAAGGCGGAGGTTGACGCACTGCAGCCCTCAAGGACTTTGCTGCAGCTTTGGAGTTCTGCAACCTCTCAAGGCTCTAGTCAGCCTTGCTGCCAAAAAGATGGACACCATCAAAGGGCATGTTGAGAAGCCGGGACTGTACATCAGGAGCAAACCCCGACTTCCTCAACCACGTAAACCTGTGCATGACGGTGCTCGCCGCCATGGACCGGCTGACACAGTCTGCCACCGCCAGACCCGACTGAACAGTTTCACACATGGCATCCTTGCCATCCTGAACGAGGGCAAGAAAACCATCCCGTTCCTCTCCTTCGGGAATATGTTCAGCTGCCGACGACACACAATTCCAGAGTGTGCGTGAATCTTGCAAAGGCACAAACGGAGTTGGCTGCCTTTAAAGCCATACCCCCAAAAGAAAATAGCTTCTTCGCCCAGCCATCAAAGCGTTTTTCGTCCCCATCAGGTGCGATTGTAGGGTACGCAGCCTGCTTTGCTGGGCCGTAGCCACCTGCACCACCAAACTCTCCAGAGTAGGGTGTGTAGACAAGTAGCAGGGGTCACCACAGGTTGGGCGGTATTTTTTCGCCAACGACTTATTCACTGCCGGGAGACTCTCCGGAGCAGTCCAAGCCGCCGCCACCCTTCTTTGTAAAGCCTTATGAAATGGCAAAAACCGGGTCAGTGGGTGGACCTTGGTCCAAGATATCGGTCAGATCATCCTGCAGAAAATCCACAGGTGGAGCAGACCATCCCAGATCCTTCGTCACCCTCGACATGAGGCGCCTGCACGAGGAGTCGGCATGTGTACCAGGCTCAGGCCTGCCAAACTCAACCTCCAGGGAGGTATCAAGACCACTTGTGTCATGTAAAGATTGACGAAGGTCAACTGGCTATGACCAGACAACAGGTCATTAGGAACCTCGGGAGGCACAACCCCCTTTTCACCAGACCCTTCCTCTACCTCTGAAATGTACTCCAAGGGTTGGAACAAGTCCACCCTGGGAGGCGGAACAGAGTATGGGTCAAATATAGGCAGCACAGACTTGCTGAACGCCTTTCTCTGAGCTTCCACAGCTCTCCGGGGAACCTCTGGCAAATTTTCCTCAAAAAGCATGGAGGGCGCCGATGGGAGTGGCGTTGACGTCGACCCAGGCGCCGACGCCTTCAACAACGGCTTCGAGGTCGGTGCCCCGAGCGTGTCCTTCGAAGGTCTCGGCGCCGATGGAGTCGACAACTTCCTCAGAGCCAGAGCCTCGACCAAGTCCCTCGACGGACATGGCGCCGACGGTGTCGATGCCTTCTTCGAAGGCCTCGAGGCTCCAACGGTCTCAACGGCGTCGAGGACCAGGACCTGGATCGGGCACGGTGGCGATCCTCCTTGTACGATCGGGACCTCGACGGTTCCCGATGACCGCGCTGACCGGCCGAGCCCAAAGGCGTGAGAGCGGTGGCTCTAGCGTGTTCCCTGCCAGCTTCACTCGAAGGCGCGGACGGAACGGTGCCCTGCGATTCGAAAATCGCCATCTGCCGGCGGAATTCATCCCATTCGGCCGACGACAAGTGTTTTGTGGGACAAGACACCAGCCGTCTGGCAGAGTCCTCCGACGAGGACGGGGAAGACGACTGGTGACGGCGCTTCCGTGAATGCCTCAAAGAGGCAGAGGAATGGCGGGACCAACTCCTATAACGAGACCCCCTGAACTTACACCGACAGTCTCCCCTCAAATTGTCGGTCGAAAGTCCAGCGGATTTCTACTTACGGGGTTTGGAAACCCTACCTACTGACAGCAGCTTCTTCTAGCTCCCGCAAGGCCTTCGAAGTCAAAGACTGGCATTTGTCGCAGTCATTAGTGGCGTAGTTCTCGCCGAGGCACCAGAGGCAGACGTCTTGCGGGTCCGTAAGTGACATCTTGGAACCGCAGTCCTGACACTTCTTGAAGCCCGACTTCGGGGTAGCAGAAGACGACATCTTTCTCGTAACAATAGAAGAACCGATTCAACAAGAGAGAACCAAGGCGCGCCGAGATTTCAAAGCGAACCCATTCGCGGAAAAAACGGAACTGAGGCTAGGGGTGTTGTGCGTCCTACATATAACATACGGTGACGTCAACCGTCAGAGGAGGTCCTTTAGGGAGCGTATCGACATCATCAACGCAGGACGCCTACACCGAAAAAGTTTTCTGAACAAGCACAGCTGTGGTAATCAATGTCAAAGATGTGGAATACGTCAGAGGACACAACCCCCTCGAAACAGAGTTTGCTTCCCTCCCTCAACCCTCTATGGCTCCTCTGCCGCCTCCTTCCTCAGCCACCTCTTCGGCACCCCTGCTGCTTTTCTGACCATGCCGTTGCCTCCTTCCACCACCTCTCTGACTACCCTGCTTTCTCTTCCTTCGTCCTCTGCTGATCCGCAGGCACCTTCAACACTTCTGCACGGTGTACCTCTGGCCTGTACCCCTCCACCGAAGTCCTTCAAATGTGGCAACCTGCTCCACATCGCCATCAACTCTTGCTCAGCTGTCAAACATTCCACTGACATCTGCCGTCTCCTGGAAGAGCTTCATTTGGAGGTAATCAGTCTCACTGAGACTTGGTTCACAGTCAGCTCTGTCACAAGTTTTGACATACTCCTTCCTGATGGCTACAGGATCCTCTGTGTACCCAGAACCAACCGTCCCGGTGGGGATGTAGCCTTGATTTTCCCCAGAGTAGATCCCTGCTTCTGTCATTCCAATGCAGGAATACTCCCTCCTTTGAATGCCTGGTCTGCAGTCAGTCAATCCGACCGTACCTCCCTCCCTCCCTCCATCCATCCCTCCCTCCTCCCCTCATCACTCACTCCAGGGCACACCCAGGATGTTCTCATATCCTCAGACTTCCCCCTTCTCGAAAACACCCTCACCACTCCTCTTTCTGAGTGACCATTTTCTCCTTTCCTTCCACCTCTCTCTCTCTACCCCTCAGGTCACGCCGACTCCAGCACTGCCACCTACCTTCTCGGTCATTGTTAGGGAGAATTCTCAGAAATGTGCTAATTCCTTCCACCTTAGAAACCCAGAGCAACTTTGCTGGATTTACCTGGAGAGAGCGAGACCCTTTTTTCCCCCACTCTCTCATTGATGTGATTTCTGAGCTTTGTGTTCTTTTGGTTGTTTGAGTCTGACAAACTCCAGAGGTATCATCTTTTACATTGTGTCACGAGCACCTTCAGTGCAGTGGCACAGAGAAGTCTTTCAGATTTTCCAAAGGTTTAATACCTTCTCTGGGATCAAATTACAGTTTCCCAGAGCACTAAAGTGAAATTGACTTTACTTCCATTTTTTACTTCTAGACCCAGCACACACCATCTTACAATAGGGTGCTGGAGTGATTACCTAATATCCCCTTTGTCTAACTTCGCATGTAACATTTTTATGTTGCCCTTTCCTCACTGAATGGCTGGTGGCAGTGGTTTTGTTTTAACTACCGTGGTGTGCATTTACCACGGGCTGCGTTCGCAGCTGCAGTAAAGCACCCAAGCATGCCATTTTTGTCAAAATGGTCCGGTCTTCTTTTTTTGCCATTTCTTTGTGGAAAGTTCCTTCTTGAGATTTACTCTGCGTGCCAAACCAGGTTTGGTCCCATTGTTCGCTTTGCCTTTGGCGGGATTCACAAGTGAAGCCCACCTCTGGCTCCAGGGTGTCTGGGGTAGGCAGGAAGTGAGGGAGGTGCCCGAAACTCCCTATGCTTAGTCTCCTAGGAAACCCAAATGCACTCTGTGGTGATTGGCCGGCTGACTACCCGGCAAGGACAGCCACTCTGATGGGTGATTGACAGCCAGGCTGGAATGAATGGGATACAACTGAATAAAAGGTGAGGTTTTTGGCTTGGAAAGCAGAGTCGACAACTGGACGAAGGAACCGAAGAAGAACTTGAAGAGGATGTCTGCTGCAACTCCTGGACCGTTGGTTTGCCCGGTGAAGCCCTGCTGCTGTGCTGAAACTCCAAATTTGTATCAACAGAGAAGCCCCTGCAAGGACGACTTCTCCCCTTGAGTTGGTGGGACCAATCAACTCCAAAGTAAGCCACCTGAACATCCTTCTCAGAGCTGGTTCCATTTCCACAGGGTTGCTGCTGGAAACAGTGTAGCCAGGGAGAGGAACATCAGATTGTGCGCGTTGCTTTTAAGTTTCTCAAGAGCTCCAGGAAGATCCTCCAGACTCCCAGGAAGCAGGACTGACCGAGCCTGAGCCCCCTCAACAGTGTGCGGGACCCCAGAAGCAAAGAAAGTCCATCTCGACAGCAAGGAATCGCAGTGTTGCTATTTGCGGTAGTCGCGAGGAGCTGAAACATCAAAGTGCCACTTGTTGGAAAGATTGCTGGTTGCAAGCAGTGACCATCCCATTGCAGTGCAGGAGTCCCCAGAAGTCCTCTCTCTTGCCCCCACGACTGCGGCCCAGGAACAGAGATCTGCAGAGCTGAACAGGAACAGAAGTCATCTACTGCACTTTTTCTTCAATACAAAGGCACTGCAAAGTCTGAGAGAACTTACCTCTCATTGTATAGTTGCCAGCATCTTCTACCACTCACAGGTCTAATCAGCGTGTGGCCCTACATTTGATTCTGCTTTTCTTCAAAGACTACTAAAACATTGTGCCAAGACTTTTCTACTTATCTACCAGGCTTCATCCTATATAAGACTTTCGCCCATTGACTTGGACCTAGCCTGTTATACTGAATGACTCTGCTGTTGAGATCCAAAAGTATTTGCCTGCTTAAGAATATTTGTGGTCTCTTGTTTGTTCTAATAACCTTTACCTTTTACCAACTTCTAACAGTATTCTAAATCCAAACAGTATGATATTAATGTCCCCAGCACCATAGCTATTGAAGTCACCTGAGGGTGTAGGTTGTGTCTGTGGGCCATCCCAAAAGGTTCTTTACCGATTCAAAAACTAAGAGTGAATAGTATTGAAGTGTATTTGGGTGTTACTTTTTATACTGCTGCCTTCTGAAGAAGGCTTACTCTGACTGATAAATAAATTCATAATTGTTTATTCAAGAAACCTTGTGTGTAAGAGTTTATTTGAATACTTGTCACTGTGAATCTCTGTATAACGCCCCTACAGCTCACATTGACCCCTCTTGAGATAAGCCTGGCTGCTCAACATGCTACCAAAACTGTGTAGTACAAGCTTATACCAAAGGTTGGGTTTCCTATACCTGTAGTCAGAGTTGTTGTAGTGCACCCTAAGGGTACTGCATAAAACTTTGCCTAACAGTCATCCGACCCATGAAGCATGCGTCAGTTGAGGCTTTCACTGCTACTTTCCCTCCTCTTGCACCTTTGGCTGACTCACACCTGAACACAACCCTCTCTAACCTTCATCTCTATCACTCTGGATATCCTTGCCCCGTCACGAGGATCCGTTTGAATCCCAAATCCTAGTGCAACTCTTGGTACGATTCCGACCTCGCCACCCTTAAATGCAAGTGTAGGGTGACTGAGAGGCAGTGCAGGGCATCAGGCGCACCCCCTGACATACTGGCCTGCCGACTGCTCCAAAGGCAGTACAGACTCTGTCCTCTCTAAGAAGAGAGTCTGCATCCAAGCCTGCATCTCTGCAGCATCTAACAACTCGGCCAAACTTCAAAATCTGCAAGGAGCTGGCCAATCCTGCTGCAATCTCTACCTCTCCTGTTCCCTCCTCAGCATCATAATACTTTTGGTTTGTCTCCTCAATGTCCCCTTGGTCTCCTTGGTCTGTTATTGAGACACGGTCCTATGAACCTGAAGTGTTAAAATAGTATAGGTCGTCAGGTATGTTTTGAGAGGAAGTGGTACTAGGCTGTGTAGTGTCTAGGTGGGGTCTTTTGGCGTTGGCTGCTTCTTAGCTGCTTCGCCTTGAGGGGGGCCCTTGGAGGCTGGACATTTGATAAGGGTGTTGATCAAATAAGTTAACAAAGCTAGACATTCTCCTCATTACTCCCTCAAATTATTCTGGGGTCCATTGAGTGGAGCTTGATAAAACTGTATGAGCAGGGGTAGGGAAGGCTCTCATGTAAAGGGTTGCTTGTGGTGCATTGGCCATGAGAGGGAGTCAGTTTGGGCAGTGTGTTCTTTATCCTTCGAAAACGGTGTTTGGAGTTTTGCGACATCTTGGATTTGAGCAGAGTGTCTGGGATGTGTTTTTTAACTGTCGATGCGTCGTTCGACACAGTTGCCAGTACCCGAGGACTAGTCTGATTTGCTTGCGGTGTTGGAAACAGAGTCGGTGTCTGTTTTGGGGGCCTGTCATGTGGCAAATGCGATGGCTCAGAGGACAGGGACTTTTCTGACCTTTCCTTCAACACTGTGTGTGGCTTATCGGTAGACAACACTGTCGACTGTCGGCCATGGGGGGGGGGGCGGTTAGTGTTGCGTGCAGTGTGGATGCTTGAGCCGCCGGGTGTCGTCTCTGTAGCAGAATCACCGGCCTGCCTGTTGGAGTCAGTGGCTCGTACATGGGAAACTGTTGGGTGCTGATCGCCCTCAGCGTCACTTAGGATGCTGATATCGCTGGAGGCTCCCTCAAAGTCCATGTCGGCCTTGGTCTGCATGGCGTGGTGGGCCCAGCATTTAGTTTTCCGTTCCTTTAGTGACTTGGGCCAAAACAGTTTGCAAGACTTGCAATGTTTTTCGGAATGGCCCCTAGGAAGGCGAGATTACACACCCTGTGCAAATCCTTCCAGGAAAAACTTCCTTTTACAGGAAGGATACAATTTAAACAGTGTTTTCTCTTTACTATGGAAAGATGGCAGCTCGGTGATGTAAAAGGAAGAATAGGGAAATAGGCATTCTCTAAATTAGATGAATTTAGATTAGATGAACCTCACCCCACTCTCCCTACTGTGCAGGGCCGAGACCCGTTGGGGCCAAGTAGGCCGCAGTTAAACATTGTCGAGACGGGTGAGTGAGTAGTCGTCAACGAATGATCTTGTCCTCGAAAGCCGTCGCCGGAGATCTTGCGATGTACGGCTGTCAAAAGGATAGAAAGTGTAAATTTAAACTTTGTATAAGTAAAGGCGTAAGCCAGAAGAAGGAACTCTGAAACTTGCTTCAGACTATGATGGTGGAAAAAAACAATCTGAGGGACCTCGCCGCGTTAAAAGACCATGGGTACAGGAGACCTCACACAAGGCATAGTATACTGGCTCGCCCGGTCGACGTCCCTTTTAGAGTTTCGAAAACAAAAAATGTAATACTCTGCGGCTACCACTAGCTGTCGGCCTATGCAGATCATGTGATCTAAGCAAATCCACAGGCCTCAGATCATTCACACTGAAAAAACCTTAGTTAAGGTGCAGTTAAGTTGCGCAGATTTAATGCAACAAAACACTTGAAATTCAGAAGATGTCGGAAGTCATTACCAGCTTAGCTCGGTGCGCTCCCGTGGATGTCCCCCAAAATGAATGCTATATCCCCATAATGCCATTTTGTATGTCATTGTGAATCCCTGCTCTTATTCTATGCATGTGTTCATGAGCTTTGCAAAAGCAACGCAGAGAGTTAAGATGATCATGACTTACCACATCTCCTGAATTCCAAGGGTTTTGTTACATTAAATCTGTGCAACTTAACAGCACCTAAACAAAGGTTTTTCGGTTAATTTCAAAAAGTTTTGGTAAGCCATTGTTTTTTTTTTTTTACAGGCCACTAGCCTTCGGCCGTGCCCTCTGTATATATTAAAACACTACCGGCCCACTAGCCACCGCCTTTGGCCATGTTCACTGTACATGTTTCCCAAATATGTTTCTTTTGGACACACTAGATGGCCACTATATGTCTTTCGGCCCACTTTCCATTTTAAAACACCAGCTTTCTTTCTCACTCACTAGCCATGGTCTTCACCCATGGCCGCGGCCCCTTTACATGTTACCCAAATAGCTTTCTTGCAGCCTCACTAGCCATGGCCTTTGGCTGTGGCCAGTGCCCACAGCCTTTAGCTGTGGCCACTCTACATACAGCTACAATAGGTTTCCTAAACGGGCCGACTAGCCATGGCCTTTGGCTGTGGCTACACCACTAGGTTTCTTTTGTACACAATAGACAGGGTCTGTGGCAAACGTTTAGTTTGCAAAAAATCAGCCAAATCTGTCATGCAAGTCAACCGTTATTAGCAATTCAATTTACAGGTTTCCTATGGAATATGTTAATCAAGTAACAACTATAGTGCTGCAACAGTTGCACTATAGTATGACCAGGCTATCAGGACTATGCTGCCCTGATGATCCCTAATAATAGTGAAGCCCAGTATGTAGCTGTCCTGACACCCTTGCACAATATCCGACTTGGGCTGATTAAGCTATGTATAAAGTAGCACTGCTTTCTAAGACAGAATTTCCTGCAGAAAAGGTTTGCATTTGGGCTCATTTGCATACCCACAGTGCCTTGTTATAGCGCTGAACTGGAAGTGAAATTCCAGCGATGGCCGCTAGGTGGCATTGTGGAATATGCGAGTTGGCTCAAATGGACTGTCCTACTTTCACATTTTAGCTGATAGGTGTTAGGAGAGTTTTCCTAAAGTCCACTTGGAAGTAAAACGCTATAAAACTATCCCCTGGTATACAGGTCCCTAACTCTTAGTACAAGTCTATACTACCCAAAGGATCTGGTAGAATGGCAGAGCAGCCAGTCTTATCTTATCTTATGAGGAGTATGTGAGCTGTAGATAAGCATACTGAACCCAGTCAATACAATAGTCCAAATAAATTCTTACACACTGAAAGTAATAATAAAATATACATGTATTGTATATACACAAGGCAGGTAAGCAAATACTATGTTAGACACACCAATACACATAGGAAATATCAACAATACTTTTCAAAGGTGACTGCTTCAATAGTAGTTGCTTGCGCTTAAAATTGTTACAGGAAATGACACCGACAGTTCTACTGTAAAACCTGTAGTGGCGCACACCTGCATTTGTTACAGAGACATGACATTTTCATTCATTTATAAAGTCACACAGACAAAGTCTGTAGGAAGGAAAAGAAGGGTTATTCAACACTATTGGCAGCAACACTTTCCAAGGCTTCAAATGCTTTGGCAGTCCAATACCCAACTATCCAAGAGTTTTTTAAAATAATTTTTATTATGTTTAACAAACAACACTCCAAACATTACAACCAGTTAGGACATTCGTGATCGATCTTCAAACGATGCATTGTGAAATACGCTCTTCAATCCTCCCCTCTCCCACCCCATTAACTTGAGCCATTGTATCCATGTCATCCACCTGAGCGTCTGCAGGCGTCTCTATTACCATCATCTCATCCATGTCATCAACTTCGTGGTCGGCCTGGGGGGGCTCACCATTGAGGTCACCAATTGCCTCCAAGCCATCAGGGGACCCACCTCTTCTTCCACACCTCTGGTGACTGCTTCATACCAGGCAGCCGTTTCTGCCTCTGCCCATTTCAAGAAGTCTGCCCACCACATCTCCAATCTAGGCTGATGGGCCGCTTTCCAGCACAGTGCAATTCTACGCTTGGCCAACATATACGCCAAGTCCTTCATCTTGCTAATATGCCTTAGGTTACGTGGCCTGGAAAAGCGCCCAAGCATGCATGCCCAAGCAGACCCCAAATCTAGCACCACCCCTCTGTCAGCCAATCTTGTTTTCAGTTCTATCCAGAACCTACTCACTTCCGGGCAAGCCCAGAACATGTGCAGCAACCTGGCTTTCTCCTACCCGCACCCGAGACATTTCTGTATAGCCGGGCCACCAAACCTGGCTATTTTACCGGGGGTCAAATATGCTCTGTGAGTGACATATAATTGGATCTGCTGAAGTCTCGCATTTCGGGACACCATCTTATGGTACCTTTGGGCTCTATCCCATTGTCCATCTGTCATGGGATCGCCCACCTCCTCTTCCCAGTCATGCCTCAGTTGAAGCAACTCCTTCCCCGCCCTAGTACTCAGTAACTCGTATATCCGAGATATTTCATGCCCGCCCTCCGAGACATCATACATCGTTTCTATGGTGGCCTCAGGTTGTTCCGTTAGTACTGCTTCAGGCCACCTTTCTCTCACGTGTTCCATGATTCTGGAATAAGTAACGTGTTGGCCTTTATGCACCCCGGTATCCTTCATTAATCTCTGAAATCCTAATGCCTCTCTCTCCTACCATATATCACATAGGGTGGCCAGGCCAACCGGTTCCCAGTATCTACAGAGCCCTTTTATCAATTGGGAGTCTCCCCCACATAACGCCACCGACAGGACCTGCTGAGAGAACGGGACCGGGTCACCCATAGTTTGCCATGCCCTACGCCAGACCTCCCAGCCCAGCACCAAGAATCTCGCCATCTCCAGTACTTTTGTTTTAGGCAACCACACTGTCTTACCACACTGTCTTAAGAAGTAGGGAGCAGAATCACTCCGCAAAAGCCTGGCTTCAGCCGATTCGTCCTCGGACAACCACCTAGCTACATATAGTAGCTGTCCCGCCAGGTAATACAACTCAAAATTCGGCAGGTTTATACCCCCCCTTGTCACACGAATTTTGTAATTTCCAAAGGGCCACCCTGTTCTTGGAATTGGGCCATATGAAGCTCCTGCACAGGCTATGAAGTTTGACAAAAAAAAACGTTTGGGGATCAAGTACGGGATATTCACAAAAAAGTGTAGCAGTCCGGGTAGGACTACCATTTTAAGCAAAGCTGCTCTTCCATTCATGGAAAGGGGCAATCTGGACCAAAACACCATGCTATTTTTAATACTTTCAACTGCTTTCTCCATATTGTGCTTGTGCTCTGCCTCTAACGTGTGGTATATATCTATGCCTAGGTATCGAAACGTCTCGATTCGCCAGGGTATTGGCAAGATGGGAAGTTTTCCTAGTGGAATGCCCCTTTATCTCCCCAAGGGGAACACGCTGGACTTCCCGGGGTTTACCGATATGCCCGAGAGGGTGGCATACCGTTCCATCACCTCCAGGACATATTGTAGGTTCTCCTCCGGGAAGCGCAGATACAGAAGCATGTCATCAGCATACAGTGATATTAGGTGCGTGCCTCCCGCCGTGCGGATCCCCATCTCCCCGTATTGTTGCCTAAGGCAAACTGCCAACGGCTCCAACGCAAGGATATATAACATGAGCAACCAGGGGCATCCCCTGTCTGGTCCCCCTACTAAGTCGCCATTTATCTGAGATTATGGCGCCCGTTTTAACCCTTGCAATCGGGGAGCTGTATAATATTTTGACACATCTCGGATACCCCGGCCCAATCCCGTACTCTTTTAAGGTCGCCATCAACCAGGGCCATCTCACTGAATCAAAGGCCTTGACCGCATCCAGCAACACGATGGCCAGCTCACCCGGGTCTTTCTCTGTTTGGTCAATAATATGTAAGTGATATTTCTGCCGGGGACGTAACCCTGGTCCGGGTTTATCAGTCTGCCGATTACTCGCTTAAGCCTATTGGCCAGCACCGCTGTGAGGATTTTACTGTCCTGGTTGAGCATCGATAAGGGCCTTAAGACCCACAGTCCTTGTTTGGTTTACCCGGTTTCAGGAGCGGGAAGATCACTGCTTCTCGTAGGGACTCTGGCAACCCTCCCCGTTCATAAGCCTCATTAAACATGGCCAGCAGCGGCTGGAGCAGCTCTTGCCTATACGCTTTATAAAATTTGCTGGGTTATCCGTCCGACCAAGGTGCTTTGCACGTGGGTAGGTGTTGGATCACTGCCTCCAGTTCGTCTGAGGTGATTGGGGCATCTAAGTCATTTAAAGTGGGCAGACCTATGTCTTCTAGTGTTTCCTGAATTTCTTGACCCATATCTCCACCCATGTCCTCATACAAACATTTATAATATCTGAGGAACTCTTCATTCACACCCTCTTGGGTATCCCGGATCTGGCCCTCCTCACCCCTGACTTCTCTGATCACTGGTCGGGGCGTCTCATTTTTATATAACCAGGCCAGCAATCTGCCCGGCTCGTCTCCACCCACGTGCTGCCTTTCTACGTATTTCTTATAGTTCAGCTTACATAGCCTATCCCAGAGCCTGCTGCTGGCTTGTTGCAGCAACCTCATCCTTACTACGTCTTCCCGGGTGGTCCCCCTGTGCATCAACTCCTCTAGCTCCCTCTGTTTCCTGCAATTCTCGTTCTATACCTCCTTGGAGCCCCCTGGATTTTGATATAGCTACCCCACGTACTACCACCTTAAATGCCTCCGATACTGTTCCCACAGATTGCACGCTGCCAGTATTAATGTCTAAGTATTCCGTGATGGCCTCCCTCAGGTCCTCTTGGAATCCCGAGTCCTGTAGGGCCTCAGCTCTGAGCCTCCACGTCGGGATATGCGCCCTAGGGGGATGGTGTCGCCACTCCAGGACCAAAGGGGAATGGTCCGAAAGCACCTTGGCTTTATATTCCGCACCCACCATTTCTCCAGCTATCTCAGCAGCAGCGAACACATAATCCAGCCTAGTATGCAGGTCATGCGGCGCTGCGTAATGTGAGTATTGCCTATCTGTTGGATGCAGCCGCCTCCAGACATCCTCCAGTTTGAAGTCTGTCAACAGGGCCTGCAACGCTTTAGCATCCGGAGTGGGTTTGTCGAGCTTACTGTCTGATCTATCCATCATGGGGTTCAGGGTGCAGTTGAAAGCACCTCCCCATAGAATCATGCCACCCAGCAGGGGGCTGATTTTACTATATAGAGACCTAAAGTAAGCCGCAGTATCTTGGTTGGGGGCGTATAAGTGTATAATGCTCACTTCCTGGTTCTCCAGCAGCCCCTTCGCTACCACCATTCTGCCTTCCGGGCCCACTGTCGACCGGAGCAGCTGAAATATGACAACTCCTCTTGAATACACTGAGTATGTAGCTCCCGTGACACTTCCCTTCCATTTCCTCTTGACCACCTCCAGTTTCTCTCTAGTGAGGTGGGTTTCTTGTAGTAATGCTATATCAATCCTCATCCTCCTCAGATACATCATTATTATTATTTTATTACGTTTTAAGTAACTATTGAGGCCCCACACATTCCAGGTCACCACTCTAAGACTACCAAACACAATCTACTTGATATCCCACCTTTCCCCCCAGTTTCCCATTCCGCTCCTGATGAGAGTTTGGCTCATGTCCCTCCCACACCCAACAACCTCCCCTTCCCCAACTTCAACCCACTGCACACAACCCCTTCCCTCCCCCCTCTCTCCAACCAACCCCAACAAATGACCAGCTCCATCCCTGGATCTCAGGCCCACCCGCGTCTGGTCCTGCCTCGGAGTGCCGAGGGCAGGAACCCAGCAGGGTGTCACCGGGCTACCGGTGACCTAAATAGCTTGACGCTATGGGGGTACAAGGGTTGGCTCCGAGGGGCTCCCGCAATGTGAATAAGGTGTCTCAGCTCTATCGGATCGTGCATGCATGTGTAGTCCAAACAGCACCTTCCCATAAACCATGTCTAGTACTATATTCCAGTCCCAGTGTCTCGCGCTATGTCACCCTGGATGCCACAGCCGCATATTACTTATCTTCTCCATCTCCTGTCTGGATACCCGATTCTTGGGGGCAGCTCTGCGTGCCCAGCCACCCCATAGCCTCCTCCGGAGTTTCAGAAAACAAAGATCTGTTCTTGTGGAACCCCTTCAGCTTGGCCGGATAGATCAGCATATACTTGTGGCCTATTTCATGCAGTCTTCTTTTCACAGCCCCAAAGTTCATTTGTCGTTCATTTGTCTGCGCTGCACCTGCAAGGTGTAGTGTGGGTATGCGGTTATCTTCGCTGTCCCCTTTTCTATTGTTCCGCCCTTCCGAAAGAATTCAAGAATTTTTTCCCGATCCCGGTAATTCAGGATCTTAGCAATTATTGGCCTGGGGGGGGGGGGGTTCCTGGCAGCAGCCTCCTCATCAGAGCCCTGTGCGCTCTTTCCACCGCAAACCCCTGGATCAACCCCCCTCCGGTTATTTCCTGCAGTAACAGTTTCAACGTATTCCGTAGGGTTAGGCCCCTCGATTCCCTCTGGCAATCCTACAATGCGGATATTATTTCTTCGGGCGAGAATTGCAATTCGAACCTCGGTTATCATACAGTAGCGCTGCCGTCCGGAGTTGAGACTCGAGACATTGGGAATCGCTTACCTATGGTCATGGGCCCTCCTGCCAAAACCCGTTGTCCTGGCTCCTCCGGGTCACAGTTTATGAGAGTGCACCACGCAACAAGTATTTGCAGCACCAGTGTCGCCCAGCTGTGGTGACTGTCGCTGTAAGTGGCTGCAGACCTCTGGGTACTTGCATCACTTACCGGTGGCCCCCTGGCACATCTATTTGTTTTACGCACGAAAATCCCTGAAAAGATACTCACCTTAGCTGGGTTAGCCTGCGCTCCACAGCTATTCCTGAACTCTGAAGGACGCTTTACCTGCAAGCAGAGGCGTTGCTGAGGGGGTAGGGGGGCGGCTGAGGGGGCTAAAGCCCGAGGTCTTTTGGTTGTAGCACCGGATAAAAGCTCAGGGACTACAACCAAAAGGGTAGCTAGCCCCAAGCCCCAACAGTCCCGACATTAGCTTAGCCCCAGATATTTTCCAGACCTACCAACACCCCTGCCTGCAAGGGTAGCCCCTTGAGGATTGGGGCTTTATTCTTCATCACTTCAACCCCCTTCCTAAACAGCTACAGCTCCCTGAAGAGAACCCGCTTTTTGCTTTACACACAATTGTGCATTGTTAACACACTACTGTACTGTTCAGCATAAGACTCCTCACTTCTTAGAGCTGGACTGCTTAAGTTAGGGTTTGACTTTGAAGAACTGCCTAATGCGGTATCTGTGTTGAACTCCTCTTCTGTTGCAGGTTGTGGTTATTTTCTTCCCTTTCATCTGCATTAATCTAAACACATTGGGCCTCATTACACGGTAGGAGGTAACCATGCCGCTATTAGCGGCATGGCTACTCCCTTACCGCATACCGGGTCCGAGTAGGCGGTATGGGGCTTTACCGGGTCATTCCAACCCTGGAGGACCCGGTAAATCCCCATGCCAAATACCATTCCCCATTCCCATTCGAGCCCCCATAGGGCTCAATGGGAATGGGGAAGGAGCTAATAACGGTACCGCAATTTGCGGTACCGTTATTAGCTCTGAAGTCCCTTAGCGGGTCCAGGCGTAAAGGACGGGACCCGCTGAGGGACTTCATAGTAGGGCGCTAAGGGATTACCGGCACCAGTGACCTTACCGGTACCGGTAATCCCTTAGTGCCTACCGTGTAATGAGGCCAGTTGTGTATATATGGTACATAGTGTAAGTCGTGTGTGGTAAGTGTTTTATTATTACTGTGGTTTGTTGTGTTCAGTTACAAAGGCCTACAATAAATGTATTTTTGATATACATCTATTGAAGAGTATTCTGTGGAGATTTACTGTGTATGATAATTGTGGGCTTCCGATCACTCTCACCCCCTCCTGAGACTTAGTCTTGACCGCCTGCCATGCTACCGTAGATTGATCCAGTTTGTCCAGAAGGTTCCCCCATTTCCACTAAACTAGGATGGCCTCCTAAACGTCTACCCATCAGGTCAGAGTTTAGAAATCCATTTTAACAGATCCCATCAAAGGCAAAACTCACCTTCATACCTCCCCCTCCCATAATGCTAGAAGAAGGGCTAACAGAGGACAACCAGACAAGAAATGGCAAAAATGAATTAGCCACCATGTTGGAACATAGGTGACCCTGTGGTGCATAACCGAGACTGTGAATACAGTCTGCAGTAGAAAATAGCACAAGATTTGGTAGAACACATCCACTGACACCAGCCATAACTATAGGGTCGTCACTGTGACCAAAACGTCACAGGAGCAGAGAGTAGGGGATACTAGATATCCACTTAGCACTCCACATAAGGTGGTGTGTGCTAATCTCTCATAAACTAAAGTTTTAGGAAGGATACAACATACCCCTCCATCCTTAAGAACAGTCGTTTTTAAGGATAGTCAAAGAATATCAAAGGAGAACCCAAAGGGTTCCCAGCAGCGCTGCACATAGTGGGCTGTGTGCTGCAAAAGTGTAACACAGATGCCTGTAAGAGATATGGGGAAAGCAGACTCCATAGAATAAGGTAATACAGAAAGACCAGAGGTCCCAAAAGTCATAGCAAATAAGAATAGAGCAAATAAGAATGAATGAGGGGGAAAAGGGTTCCCCTCATTCAGTAGAAAAAAGAAAAAGTTCCATAAATCCACCAAAAAGTGTTGGGGGTATCACAAGGAGAGGGATTAAGCATAAAACTGATAAATCTCCCGAACAAAAGGTTTTCTTTTTAAACCTTTTAAAACAACACATGCATGCATGCATGCACACACGCACGCATGCATGCATGCACACACGCACGCACGCACACACGCACGCACGCACGCACGGGATGCAATGGTGACTTTTACTTTCCAGAAATTGGGAAATACTCCCAAAAAATAAAAATAGGCAGTAAAAATACCACCAGCAAAAAAATAAGAAAAATACATGATGTTTGGACCAGTAGTACCACAGGAAGAAACTACCATTTTAACTGTTTTTAGGAAGACGTGCACATGTATCTTTTAATGTGCATGAATAACTAGGTGTAAAGAAATCAATATTACAAAAACATTTGTTAAAACATTTTTACTCGCTTATAAAATACTCCAATTGGGAATTTCACTTACATTTTTACCCCCCAAAAATAATTTTGCTCCCAGCTTCAAAAGATAATACTACCCATTTCAAATCTAATCTGGAGCACTGCCACGTATATATTTATGTATTCATCAAGCACTGTGTTTGGTGCAAAACGAGTCATGGGGTGCGTCTCTTTCTACGCCTTGTGCTTGAATAAATGTTAAAATTTAATAACTCCTTCCTTCTGCCTCATTGACAGTTTTTTTGGAATCCGAAGTGCCATCTTGGTCACTTCTGTGCCATCCTTTTCCCTCTAAAAAAATATTAAAAAGTCCAAATTGATGTGCAGGAAGATGCGCTCAACAGCGAGCACTTAAGACGGACCATTCAGCCACACTTGGGTGCCTGTTATGTATGTGCCTAGACCCAGCGCGTACGTCATTATACAAATAAAGCGGCGTGAACGATAACTCTGCTCTACAGAGAAAATAAAGTGCAGTGTCTGGACTCCAAAGAGAGTCCAGGCACTGCATAACATGTAACAGTCTTAATCACTAGGTGGACAGATGAAAAGAAACCAACACATTTCACACTAAGACGTGCTTTGTCGAGGTTACACAAGTGAAAGCAACACAGCCATGCTTATAGCAACATATTGCTTTGTCTACTTTGATTATTCCTGTACTCACTAGAATAAAAACCATTAGGAAAATGAAATATGCAATGATGTTTAAACAGTGGTACTGCAAAATCTATGTTAATGCCACAAGCACTCAGAATCAACATAATTAACCGTTGCCACAAAAAGTATAAACTGTAAAGATTAAAGTGCCAGTGCTCACTTAACGCTTAGGGGAAAGGAACGGGACGAATTAAAGGATAGTACTCCGCTACTATGGAGCCCCGGAGGGATTAGATACTAAGGGGTGCGCCTCACGACAACACTAGCTGGGTGGTACTCGGCGAATTTTCCTCCTCAAAGCGATCAGGAGGGATTACCAAAAATGGAGAGGGCTCAGAGTATTTTGGTTAGGGCGGATTGCAGCGGTGAAGATGGTCACACTCCCACGCTTGTTATATTAATTCCAGGCGATTCCGCAGCCTGTTCCCTCGAGTTTCTTCAAAGAACTGGGGACTTTGACTAAGGAATTTGGGTGGGAAGGTTAGTGGGAGTATATTGATGGCTCGCAAGGGGCAAGGGGGCCTAGCCTTACCTAACCTTCGGCGGTATTACGAAGCCACCCAGCTGCGAATTATTAGGGAATGGTTGAGGGGGGAGGAAAGTCCGCAGGAGAAAATTTGGGTGAGAATGGATAGGGTGGTGGCGCACTGCGATCTTGCGGAAGTGCTTTGGCTTCCTAAAGAGCATAGACCTTAGCACCTTTACGAAAGCACTATAACTAAATTAATGGCAGATACCTGGGATAATATGATGCGTGCTAGGGGAATCACTACATACCCATCCCCATTTACACCGCTTTTTGCTAATGGTGACTTTACCCCGGGTCTGGAGAAGGGGGGCCTTTGAGAGGTGGCAGGAGGGAGGGTGCAGAAAGCTATGTGACATGTTCCGAGATGGGGAATTGCTGTCGTTCGAAGATTGTAAACGCATCTTTGCGATACAAGAGAAGGAAAGGCTGAGATACGCTCAGATAAGACATTGGGTACTTCACCCCGGAGTCAGGATGGCAGCAACTAGGGAACCTACACAGTTTGAAAGATTTCTATTAACCAATGACGGTACAAAAGGCCTTATCTCCAATATTTATACGATTTTGAATTCTTCGCTTTCGGAGCCTCAGTGGGCCTATATGCAGAAATGGGAAAAGGCGCTAGGGAGAGAAATCAGTAGGACGGAGTGGGAAAGATTATGGAGAAAGATACCTAAACTGGCTAGAGCGTCTCAGCTCCAGGAAGCATGGTATAAGCTGGTATTTGGGTGGCACTATACTCCGGCCCGGATCCACAAGATGTTTCCCGCGAGATCGGGCAGTTGTTGGAGGGGATGTGGCATGGCGGGCACAGCTGACCATGTGTGGTGGAAGTGCCCCAAGATTGCACCTTTCTGGGCGGATGTACAAAGGGCACAGGAACAGGCCTTTGGCCCGGGGGAGACTATCTCCAATGCAGATCCTCTTGGGCATCAGTGGGGACTGAAGTGAGGGGGGAATAAGAGGAAGGGAGAAAGCAAAAGTAATCCTGACCCTTGCGGCTTTGCTGTTGATAGCTCAGAGGTGGAAGAGCCCCGTGAGCCCCTTGGAACAGGATTGGCTATGGAAAGTTTGGGACATATTGGCCTTGGAGTGGGCAACTTACGCCATGGAAGATAAAGTGCAAAGTTTTGCTGCGGATTGGGGGGAGGTTATAGCTTTCCTTAAAGAGGACTATAAAGTGGTATGGTGTCCGCAGCGCTTGAGACTGCTTGAGCTACAATAGGGCGGAGGAAGTGTCTGGAACGAGGTGGATGTGGACTTTGAATGCTCGTCACTTTCGGGGGTGGCGGGACGGGTTGGGAGGGAATGTTTTCTCTGTTTTTTTGGTGTTTTGTGCTGTTGTTCAATACAGTAAAATTCAATAAAAAGAATTTAAAATTAAAAAAAAGTGCCAGTGCTCCTCAAATACTATTTTTTCTTAAAGACATCGCATAGAACAATGGTATGCAACTCATGGCATTTTCATATGTGGCATCAAATTGTAAATGCCTTCAAATCAACATTAATACCAGTGTACTCTAAAACTATTTGGTACCCGCATTTCTATGGCATTCATAACACATACCAATTAACAATCGGGGATAGAAAAACTTTGAAGAAATGTTAAAATAACGGTATGGTTTTAAAGAGGAATGTTGCAAAAAGTATGCAATTTCGACAGCTACTCAAGAGTAAACTAGATTAGCCTATGCCACAGCGAGAAGTATTAGCTATAAAGTGCTGATGCGCATACTGGGTATTTAAAATGCCAGTTCTCATTAAATACTGTTGCGATTCTTAAACCATAACAAAAACGAACGGTATTGAACATAATAGCATTTTCACATGTGGTCTTAAAGTGCAAGTGCTTTTGAAACCACATAATCGTAATTCCATCCAAACGTCTGAACTATCCTCCGCTCTGCGACATTTCACATCAGTTTTTTGTTGGTTTTATTTCAAAGCAATCAAAGTGCCGTTTTTTTCTGTGGACAGGGTCATCGTTCGCGCCGCTTTGTGTAAATCACTGGGAGAACCACCAATAGCTTGTAAGAGATAGAAGAAAAAAAAATCTTTTGAACGCTATGCTAATGCAATGTGTGGAACAAACTACAAAGCTGAAAGTAAAACATGATTATTACAGGAACTGCTGGTCAAGAAATGCCAGTTGTCTGCCAGAAATGCGATTATCTGCCAGAACTCATCCAAGAGGAAGCGCAAAATCTTAATGAATGTGAAAAAAAGCATTACGAAATTAGAAAACATGACACAAATCGGAGCAGAACCCTACAAAGATACGTATTTGGGAACTTGCAGCAAGAAGAAAGTGAAACAGCAGAACAATTTATTACAGCTCCGAGGGGTTTTAGTCAGAACCTGAACTTTGGGCAACTGACTGATGAGACTACTGGACCAATTTATGTTAGAAGGCAATGAGATCAAAATAAAAGAATAATTGTAATCAAAGGGCAATTCAAAATTAGAAGTACTACGGATAGTCAAAGAGGTACAACACACCAAGTATGTGAGACCTTTGGAAAAAAATACTCCGATGCAGTAACAATATCAGGGAAGAAAATGGAAAAAAGCACAATAGACAAAAATGTGACCATGAACCTGCAGTCCAAACCTATAACGAAAACTCCCACTCTGGGGAGAACATCCTTACATTTCAGTGCACCTGCATTTTCAGCCAGTATTGGCAAGGAACCAGATAAACACTCGGCAGAGCTGTTACAGATGTGAAGTACCAGGACACATCACTAGTAGCCCAAACTGCCTGGCAATTAATATTGTTTGAAACAAATGTAAACGTAAAGGGCACCTAGAAAGGTGATGCAGGACAAATACAGAATTGAATCTAGTAGAATAGATGTACAATGAACCAGAAGAGGCTGTTTTCGCAGTTGGAGAGGCGGAAGAGCTGGATGAACCAATTTACACTGTGTCCATAAACAGCATACAAGTGATCATGATAGATTCAGATGTTAAGTATATGCTTCTCCCAAAAACAATATTCGATTCAGCGCTGAATGGCGAGACACTTAATTAAGTTGACACCAAACCGGTGTTGTATGGGGGAATAAAGATATAAATCATGGCTTGATTCTCAGTAGAACTGATGTTCAAAGGCAGGCAAGATTTATGCCACCAAGAAAAGAGCCCCCCTTTGCTCAGTTGGCCACACCTGAAGAAATTAAAAATTCAACTGAACCTAAATTCAGAAGAAACGGTATTGTGTTGAGAAGAACTGACAGTTTTAAGAGCATGGTTTGACACAGAGTAAAAACAAACATAAGCTCAACAGGAATAGCATTGAATATCTGGGATATCTAAACTCTGCTAAAAGGTACTGAACCTTGAAAAGATGCAATTAAGGAAGCACCAAAACCAAAGGAGACAGATGAACTGTGCTTGTTTTTAGGTATGGTGGAATACTGCAGACAGTTTATCTTAAACTTTCGGATGAAACCATACATAGGAGATAACCAAACAAGTACAATACACATTTTAATTGGTCAGACGCATGCAACAGAGAATTTGCTATAATAAAAATCAGCCCTGGACCCAATCACTACAGAAGTTCAGATTAGTGGAGAAAAATTATTTATTGCGCTTGGGCAGAAACCAAATACTCGACTGTAGAGAAGGAACTGCTTGCTGTCAAGTGGGCAATACACCAGTTCAGAACCTTTTTTATGGAGTCTTCCATTTGAAGTACGTGTAGACCAGAAACATTTAAAAGAAGCATCGAACAGGCTAGACAGATTATCAGCAACAATTAGAAGACGGGTGACACCATTATAAGAGTACACTTTCAGTGTTGAATATGTACCGGGGAGGAAGAACATTCGATCAGACTGTCATGGTTTACAGTGGAAGAGTAAAAATATCAGGGTGGGGAGGGCTTAGGGGGGAGCAGAATGAAATGTGTTGATGCTTGAGCGGAAAGTGGTTTCTAAAGAGGTCCAAGATGTAGGTATGAGGAAAGACAATAAGGAAGAACACTCTAATTGAAGGTGTCTAGAAGGAGTGCCGATAGAAGGACATTTTCATGGGAGACTGCATGATACCCGCCTGTGGGTGTGAGAGTTAAAATAATAGAACTAGCCCATGAAGAGCACCAAGGAATAACAAACACTAAACAGTGGATTACGGGCTGACAATTGGCGGGCATGATGTGATTTTCAGTTTGAGGGAAGGGTTAGGAACTCCATACTATGCAACAACAGCGAGAAGGTCTTGACTACCCGAGAAATACCATTGACTAAAATGGCAGTGCAATAGAGACCATGGGAAAGGGTGGATATGGATATTGCGGGGCCTTTTGCATAATATTAACAGATCTTGTACTGAGATGGGTAGACTAGAAAATAACAAGAGAAACACTACCATGAATACAGTAATAACATTTTTAACTGAGGTATTCCAAAATGGAAGGTGACCCGAATATATTACTTACCGAAAACAGTCATCCTCCCATCATCACTTAAGATAACATCTGGTGCGATAGCGTCCAGGACACTCATTGGAAAAATTAGCCATCTACAAGTCAAAATTAATAGTAAGCACTCCCATGTGACAGCACCCCTGCCACCACTCGCGCAACCAGAATCAAACCTGGACATCCCACGTTTACAATTCCAACCTATTTCAGTCTCTGACCTGGGAACCATCATCAAGGGTCTTAAAACATCCTGCTGTAAAAAGGACATCTGTCCAGCCTTCATTGTCAAAGATTGTGCAGAGCCGTTACTCCCACTCATCACAGCCATCACAAACTCATTCTTTGCAACCTGCTCGGTGCCCACCGCCTTCAAGGAATCTTGGAGGTCTCCCCTGCTAAAAAAAAAAAAAAAAAAAACATCCTTAGCCCCCAAGATCCCCACCAACTACCAGCCCATCACAACTGTCCCCTTCCTGCTGAAAATCACCCACAGAGTTGCCTAACTCCAGATCCGAGACATCCTTGAATCCCACAAAATCGTAGACACCCGGCAATCAGGCTTCCGCCCCAGACACGGCACTGAGACAGCCCTCATCAACTTAAAAACAACTGGATGATGCTATCGACTCAGGCAAGCTCTCGCTCCTCCTCCTTCTTGACTAAACAGCTTTTGACCTTGTCGACCACCACACACTTTCCCACCAACCCTGTGCACTTCTCCCCTGAAGCCGCCAAAGGGATTGCCTCCTTCCTGTCCAACAGAACATCAAGAGTCTTAGCTGGCGACGCAGCAGCCACCCCTACTCCCATCATTGTGTCTCACCCACCTAGTACAATATTTACACAAAGCCTCTCTTAGACCTCCTCAACACATGTTAGACAAACTAAGTTGATGACCACTCAAATCCTCATCCCACCTATGCGGCAACCACTCCCAAGACACAGCCATGGTAAATGTAATCTACGAGACCATTCAAAATGGGATGGCTACACACAGCCTTGGCTTGAAAGATGAAAAGACAGAATTACTGATCATTGGCTCCCCAGCCCGCCTCACCAATCTCGATAAGAGCTTCAAATCTTTCACTATTGACGACAACAACATCCCCGTTGCCTCTGCAGTAAAAAAAAAAAATAGGGTTCGGGGGGGTTCTACCTGGATGCTACCTTCAACATGTCACAGCCGATCAACCACATTGCCTCTACGTCACAAAGTTGATCAATGCCAGCAAGCCATTCCCGTCTACAGAAAACCGAACCAACAACACCCGAGCATTCATTGGATCCAAACTGGATTATGGCAACCCTCTAATCTGTGGCACTTAACTGCAAGTGCTTCAGCATAATGCCCTCAGAGCAGCCACAGACCTAGACAAACATGACCACATTTCTGAAATGAGGAGATCCCTTCACTGGCTCTCGGTCAGGGAGAGAATTTCAAAACACTTTCTATCAGTCACGCATGCTTAGCCAGCCATGCACCAACATACCTTATCCAAAAGGTAAAAAAACAAGCCCCCACAAGACGGCAGCGGTCTCCCAACAAACACTGCCTGGAGACACCCAGATACAACCACAAAAGAGCTGGAGGGACAGTTTCCTAGTCCGGGCGGTCACCTTCTCAAACAATCCCCCCCCCCCCCTCCCCACCTGCGGGTTGAACCTTCATACCAGACGTCCAGAAAGAAGCTGAAAAGCCACCTTTCAATTAACATCTACCGCTCAGTCATCCTTGGTCCTTTACTGTAACTAGTGCCTAGATGCCCCCAGGCTACGTGCACAGCTATAAATGTATAATGTGTACAGTACAGGTCAATAGAGATGAAACAATGCATCAAAGAATGGCTTTGAACAAGGTCTTACCTCGGATTACTGTCCACAAACGAATGGGACAAAAGAGATTTAACAAAATAATCAAATATTGACATATATAGGCATGGGTGGTTAATCAGGACCTGCAGACCATTTTAGAGAGTAGTGGCTCACAGGGTTATTATCCCAGTCTACCACGAGAGTGTCACCATTCGAGATGAGCAGGAGGAACCACCCCATTACCAAACTGTGCAGTGGGCAGGTTTGACCCATTTGGAACTAGAAACCATGATATAAGCAAGGCTTGACACGAAGATAAAGTGTGGTGTGAGAGAAAGGGGGTAAAGGAAAGGATCCTAGAGGTTGGAGAGCGGGTGAGGATAAAGCTGCCCAGAGTTCTACAAGGAGGAGACATGAGGTTGTCCAGGTCAATGAAGGCTACTCATCACAATGCGGTCTGCACAGATGGTAGAGTGAGGAACATGAACAGAGTAGGTGGTCTTCCAAACATGGAGGAAAAATAACCTGCAATAAAACTGATGAGAATCATAGGAGAAGAGAGACAATAAGGACAGAATAAACTCACAGGTAGACATAAATGAAGATTGGAAGAATGGTCATAGGAGTCGAGAGAATTCATGCAGGCAGAGAAACGCATTTAGCAGACCTCATAAGTTTCCATGCAAGTTTGTGTTGCATGTCCCACAATCTTGAAACCTCCCTACAAGCAACAGAGGGAAGAGATGTAGGAAAGGATTGCAGGAGACCCAGCAGACAAAGCAAGCATTTAACTGGTTTGAAGGATTATGTTGCTGATGGATAAAGGGCAGATGTGTGGTATGTATTAGTTTTAATCTACAAAATGAATGAAAATGTGAGTGAGAGAATGTGGAGGATTTGAAGGGTGTGGAGCATTGTAGGACTGATGAGGCCGTTTAGCGGGAGATATACAAATAAAGAGACATTAAATAAATACATACAATCTCCTAGGCGGTCACTTCAACATACATACCCGTTACTCCCTAAAATAAAACAGGGCACAATTCAACAGATATGGTCAGATCAGTAGCACCAGCAAAGCACGGACACAGGAAGGAGATGTAATATTTCGGCCTGTTCCGAAGAGAAACCGTAAGGTAAACTGCATCTTCTATGCTGCATGAACTGCTAGGTGAAATAAGGATAGCTTAAAAGGCATTCTTCTTTCATTTAATAGTTAAAACACATTTTTACTCGCCTGAAAAATACCCCATTCGGAATGGAAATTACTCCTCCCCCCCTCCCACCAAGCCACCCAAAAATAAATACACATTTTACTCCCACTACTTAACTGTATCTGGAACCCAGATGCAAAACAGCATTGATTGGCATACATATGAAGGACATGCGTTTCTACTCCCAAGCTGTTGCTCCTCTATAGAACATTTCAGGCCCTACTGGAAAAAACAGCTTGCTGCAATTATACATTCACCCGTCTCAACCAAACCATAGTTACACTTCGAAGAAATGAAGTACCAATCACAGCAAGTCACACGTTACTGCTAGCTTCCCAAATGATTGCATTTAAGCCTTTCTTCTATGTCCAATTTACATATTATTGTGGCATGCTCCCACAGTTATAATTTTAGGATTGCAGTGTACAAAACTAATCACCTCTTACCAAAGCAGGCCAAATCTCTTGGACGCGCCTTCAGAGTAGCACTCATACCTTACCTTGTGATTTTAGAATCTCTGTATGGGATGTGGCTGCTTTTCCTTTTCGAGTCCCCCAGGGCACTGATCACGTTGCCCAGGGCCAGAAGTCCCGAGTTGATCTGAATGCTCTCCTTCAATCGTTCGCCTGTATTCCCAGTCTTCATAATGCGCTCCGATCCTGCTAAATCCACAAAATGAAACTTGGATGAGAGCACCTGCCCCATGTCAAGAACTGGACCATGATCCTTGCGTGTAAGAGGAGCAGCACGGCACATACCCCTCCTTTGTTCCATGGTGACAGTGAAGATGGTATGAGAGCGACTAGATTTTGCATTGATCTGAGTGGCACCTGTATGTTTTGCGGTGTTGCCCATTTCCAAAAGGCTCAATACCTCATCCAGCCCCTCCACTTCAATGTCTTTAACGCCACATAGCACTAAAAAAAGGAAAAAATAAACATGGCCTTAATGTACACATCAGCAAGCTATTAAATATCTAAAGCAGATTAATGTGGTTACTTCTTAGACTGTGTGCATTTTGGGGCTGAACAATGGCCCCTAACAAATTCCAGGAACCTTAAACTAAAGTGGCATCAATTATTAGAATCCATTAAAAATGAAACAATTATGTATATACACGATTGATTGGTTAAGAAAAACACATTTAAATGTTGCCTAGTTTCTTATTTTATTGCCTGTTCTCTCAGGATAAAGAGAGAGGCGCCATACTGAGATTGTTACGACTCACATGAAAAGTATTAATGAAAACACATCCAGTTATCATAGTGGACTGGATGTTTTCCTATCATGTGAGTGAAGAAAGTCTAAAATCAGGGTGAAGATTCTCACTCCAGCATCCAAGCCAAAACCTTCCAAGAATAAATTTGCTATCACCAAACATGGATACAGATTAGGTTCACAGTGAGGAATGTGTGAAGGACAGCAAATTGTAGGCTCTGAAAATTGGGATTGAACGTACAAATGTGCACAGAAAGAGGAAAGCCCAGAGTCATTACCAGTGTTTCCTTTGTCATCCTCCCGGATCTGAATGTCCTTGCTGGATGTCTCCACTTCAAGAAGATCCTTGAACTCCTCTTTGTACACTTCTAAGTAGGACACGCGGACTAAGTAATCAAGCAAGTCCTCCTCATCGATCAGCTGGAAGATTTCAGCCATAGCACGGGGTATAATGCCCTGCTCATCCTCACTGATAGATGCTAATGGAGAGTAAGGAAAAGGAACATAATAAAAAAAAAAAAACAGTCTAACTGGAACCAACAACATACATAAATTTCCAAAGAATGAATGTTCTTTGACAACGCTATATTTTAGGCATGGACTAGTGCCCGTTTTATGCATGAAAAGTTACATAATTACAATCCTCTTTGCACAGCAGCATCTTTTCTCCTTTTCAAACTGCACTTCCACACATAAGGCAACATACAATAAATATTGACATAGCCAATATATTTGGTTTATCAGCATTTTCCGATTACAGTCGCCCCCCACCCTCCCATGACCCCTCCTTTGTGCTGTCAGTAGTGCACTCTCAGATTTTCTCAATTTGTGCTCACCACTGCATCATACCAGCCAGCAGGGGGACAGAGAACAGACTCTGTGCCCATCTCCTGCAGCAGCTTTCGATGAGAGAGGCTCTAACCAGCCTCTTGGAGTACACACTCGTAGTGTTACATGCAATGGGTAACTTCTTGAACTGCACTAGTCAGCATGCAGACAGACACTGAGAAACCTGAAGGTGTCCCACCCGCTAGTCCCCAGGTATCTGCCATCCAGGTGGCCAGTACACGGCCATCACTTGCCTGCGTGAGGGGTCTCCAGGGAGTGAGACGCAATATCCCCCTTCCATGTAACGCATTTTCCCCATCCTACCAAGTAGGATACTTTGCAACTCAACCTCCCTGCCCTGCCCCCTTTACCAACACAAACACTTTCTCACGGACAGCTCACTGTGAGAGAAAACCAAATAACACCCAAGCAATATACCTGACAATTACTGATCATTACACACACCCGACTTCCATCACACTTCCCCACACAGATAAAAGGCAGAGTACGAAAGCACACTCTGAGCAAGCTGAAGCACACGAGGAAGCAGCAGTTCCAAGATGGCAGTTTAATACAAGGAGAACAGCAAGACCAGAGAGGGCTGCAAGGAGGGAAGTGCCCTTGACCTTTTCAGAGGAAAACCGTTATTTTCACGAGCCTTCGAGAATAAGAAACATAAGACCTGGAATTAAAGCTGAAGAAACTTGCACTGTGTCTCGGAGGTACCTGGGGCTGTCCTGGGTCGATAGCCAAGGCGGAGAGGAGCGTTTGGGCTGTGGTACTGTCCTTGGCTCCTACAACAAAGCAGCGCCAGTAAAGTCAGCACAGCCGGTGTGTCGGGGAGACTGATACCAGACCGGTCTGTGTTAGAACCAAGGTTTCAAGCGGCCACATTGTATGGAGAAATCTGAAGATAACAGTATGTGAAGCGTATGTGACGAGAGACGTGAATATTATTGAACAGCAAAGGAATGACTGAACTTTTGAAGCCAAGATTGATACCATGTATAGAGTGGTCCGGCGCCACATGGGTGCTCATACGAAGGTCTCGGTTAGGTATCCAACTGACTGGTGGCAAATGTAAAAAGGAATTGTGAAATCGAAGTGGTCCTGCAATGGGTCAAGCTAAACCCAGTGCACATTTGAAAGTCTTCGATAGTTAATTGGAACCGAAATTGGACCAAGCCCGGCTGAGGGAGACTAATTGTGCAACAGCTAAGGGGGATCCGGGGTGAACCGCGAGTCACACGAGAAAGACTATTCTCTGAACATTGAAAAGTGGATCTGAGCCTGGAAGAGGGGCATCCAAAATAATGATCACTGTATAAAAAGCGATCTGAGCCCGGCTGAGGGGGATCCAGGGTTAAAAGTGAATTACCTGAATTGAAAAGAGGAAAGGAACTTTGTTTTGGTACATCAGGCCCTCTGAATCAAGGGACTTTGAGGAGTAAAGGGACCTGGGTACAGAAGGCCCTGATGCTAGTAATTTAACTGTATCCTCGTGCCGAAGAAGCCAGAGAGTGTGCTATGCTCGAGTGAACCGCCTGTAGGTTTAGGATTAGATGAGCATTTAACACACCCTTGTTGAAGTTCAGTAAACACCCTTGAACTGTGGTAACTTGTGTGTCTTACTGATACCAGGCCTTCCTTACAAAACACACAGCAGACATTTGGGATGGATATGTAACCCAGCTTCTCCCTTATACATATATGACAACACTTGGCAAATGAGTTTCTCTGCCACAGAGTCAAAATAAATAAGCATTGCCAAAACCACCAGTTTTAGCTTTTGTCTAGGAATGGGTTAGGCAATTGTCAGGCATTGCCATAATTCTATTACATGGCTATAAGATGGCAACATATAGAACATCTTGTGATTACCTTGGAATATACAATAGTAGCGCTTGGCAAATGCCTATCTAATAAATATACACAAGTCAAAACTGTTAGCTTTGTTCACACAGTTTCACCAACGATTGCCCACTCATAGCACCAGGCACATCCAAGTCTGCGCACGCAACCCTCCTTACCTACCACAGCGCACACACGCGTTCTGACCGCGTAGAAATTCCCCCAATGCCCACCGTAACAAGCTTCCGTCCCCCTCTACCTCCGAAGATACATCAGCATCTGCCTGTGAAGAGACGAGCCGGCTCGCTAGCCGCCTCTTCTCTACACACACCTATGAGTCATCTATGAGCCCTACAAAGCCGCGCCTATACCACTCTTCCCAAACCTGCCTACAGACCACCAGGTACGCCATCCCCCTACCACTGATCCTCATGCCCCAGCTACTCATGCCACGGCCGATCGGCCACACACTGCCATACCCGCATCATGTAAATGGTCCGCACCACCCAACAAGCTAGTCCACAGCTCCTCTACCGTCCCACCTCCAATACACTCGCATGAATGCTCCAATCCACACAATACACCTCCACAATCACTCATCTCTGCAAGGAACGCCAGATTGTGCGCTCGCACCACCAGAGACACACCCACACACCTCCCAGCCTCTTGTCTTCTTCAGAAACTCTCACGCAAGCACTAGATGCAGCACCAAACACCAACCACAGGCCTCACTCTTAAGTCAGCACCCAGTTCACCCACTCACATACATATACCAACTACTTTATCTTCACGCCACCGTCCCAACCAAGTCCCAGACAACTCCCACCCTACTACCTCATCAGGACCTGTGACCGTAAAACTAAAAAACAACGGCTGCCACCATTCCTACCTTAGAATCATCCTCTCAAACATCCCAACCACTCCAGAGCACCCTCATGAAAGCTAGGACATTCCTGGCTCACGCCCTAGACATAAATGACCTCATCACTGCCGAAGAACTAGACCTCCTAGCCATCAGAGACATGGCTCCACCAGGCTTCCAGGCCGGGCACTCTCACTAGCCCTTACACCAGGCTACACATCATAAGGTGCGACAGGCTAAACTCCCGAAGGGGTTGCGTCACCCATATCTATAGGGAGTCCCTTCTAGTTAGACTTTGTAGCAACTCCACAGAGGAGCACTGAGCACCTTGCAGTAAAACTGACCACATCCTCAACATACTCCATCACCCTACACATCCTCTACCGGCAACCAAGACATACAGTAGCTTTCAATTAACATATCAAACACATGCTAAGCAGCAACATCAAATCCACCACCAGAGCCATAATCCTAGGTGACTTCAACCTGGGCCTACACAGCCCTTCTGACACAGTAGGGCAGCACTGCAGCAAATGCACTTTCAGACCTTGGCTTCACACATTGCGTATCCTCTCCCACCCACGACCAAGGCAGAAGACTCGGCTGGATAGCCGACCTCTGACCTAAACAGACCTGAACAGCCAGGTCACCATCAACTCCAACACCCCATGCCCATGGTCGGACCACCACATCATCAGCTTCTCCTGCCCAACTCTTATCAGCCTGTCACCTACACTCCCGCCTACTCTGTGTAGCTCGAGACTAATCACCAAAGACTCCATCTCCCCTTCACTCATGCCCTTTTAATTCAATACCTCCACAGGTAACCAACCCCAAGCCCTAGTTGACCGATATGCCATCACCCTCACTAATGCCATCAATCTGGTTGTCTCTCATCCCCAGAAAGGCTAAGCCCACCTGCCACCTCAACCCCTGGTTCACTGCAGACCTTCAAACCTTGTGCAGTAAGAAAAGACAAGCAAAAGCACTATGGAAAAAACAGCCCACAAAGATGCTAAAAACAGACTAACAAAATTGCCACGCAATACAAGCAAGCTATTGCAGCTGCAAAAGCCCAATTATACAACACTAGAATTGAGAATGCCAACTCAAACTCTAAGGACTTGTTCAAAATCCTCAGAGAAGCCACCACACCACCTAATCCCACTGACGTCGAAACGTGGTGCACAAACATTGAGAATGCTATACGTGAGAAAATCTCCCTATTACAGAAAATAATTGATCAGAAAGAGAAGAAACAACACCCCTATCCCCTCAGACCCCTTCAAAGTACACCCGGCACCTGCTTTCAAATTCAGGCAATCATCGAAGGCCGAAACAGCTAACATCCTAAATAACCTTAAACCCTCCAACTGTAAGGGTGACATCTGCCCAGCAGCTACTATCAAAGACTGCTCAGAGCACCTGGGGCAATTCATCACAAAATATATTAATGCTTTCTAAGCCAACAAGACTGTTCCAGTGAGCCTCAAGGAATCCTGGGTCTGCCCTCTACTTAAGAAACCGTCATTGTATGCTGCAGCGGCAAATAACTACCACCCCATAACGACAGTACCTTTCCTGCTGAAGGTCTTAGACAGAGCAGCATACAACCAGATCCAAGCCCATCTCGAATCTAACCACATCCTAGGTATGTGACAATCAGGCATCCGTCCCGGCCATGCTACTGAAAAAGCACTATTAGACATTAAAATCCAACTCGATTACTTCAGAGACAAGAGCAAACCAGCCATCCTTCTCCTGCTAGACATATCGGCTGCCTTCGACCTTGTAGACCACCCCACTATGTCACCACCTCATCACTTCAACCAATTTCTCCCCAAATGCCACATCTTGGATAGCCTCCTTCTTGGAGGACAGAACCATGAGAGTCTTCTCAGACACTGGCAGCAGCCCCACATCCCTATCCCCTGCGGCATCCCCCATGGTTCCTATGTCTCCCCTTCCCTCTACAACATATTCACAAAACCTCTTTTTGACATCCTGGATGAAATCGGCATATTCTACAACTATGCCGATGACACCCAAATTCTCCTCCCCTTGTCAGGCTGCTACGAAGAAGAGACGTTTGCTTAATAAAATCTATTTCCACGATACTATCATGGATGGCAGCCAACTACCTATGACTATTACAAGGCCGAGATCCTACTGACAGGCCCACCTGCAATGCTGCAGAGACTCGGGTCCCCAATACATGCCTTCAACATAGACGGTCTCCAGATCCGAGCATCAGCTGCAGTAAAAACACTGGGGGTCTACATAGACTCTGAGTTCTCCCTCACCAAACAAGTTAACCCGATCGCCTCATCAGCAGTTTACACAGCCAAACTTATCAACGCTGCAAGAAAATTCTTAACCCCACAGAGCTGCTTAATCATCGCCAGAGCAACGACAGGAGAAACTTTGGACTACTGTAATGCTCTTTTTGCAGGAACCTCAAAAAAGAACATTAATAAACTTACACATAATCCAAAAAAATGCCCTTCGAGCGGCCCTAAGCATCCCCAAAGTCAGATCACATATCAGCCGCCAAGTGC
The DNA here is from genome assembly GCF_040938575.1 of Ambystoma mexicanum. NCBI lineage: Eukaryota > Metazoa > Chordata > Amphibia > Caudata > Ambystomatidae > Ambystoma > Ambystoma mexicanum. The sequence goes on from NC_090934.1 coordinate 1,066,335,849, forward strand.
ATTGGCTCCCCATTAAAGAAAGGATCATTTTCAAAACGCTATCGATGGATCACAAATGTTTGAGCAACTCAGCACTGCAAAACCTAGCCCAGAAAATTGAGAGATCCAAGTCCAATAGACCCGTAAGGTCCACCTATGCCCAATGCCTCATCCTACCAAATACCAAAAGAGCAAAAGGAGGAGGGGCGAGCTTCCCAATGATAGCAGTTAACCACTGGAACTCTCTCCCCACTGAACTAAGATCTGAGCGCTCCTACTGGACATTACGCATAGCTCTAAAACATAGCTTTTCACCGAACCGATAAGCACCCACTCTGGCCTTCTGGCCTCTGAACACCGTTTGCAGTCCTTAATCTGCTATTCATGCTATTCTATCCTTTAATATGAAATTTACTATTTAGTTCGCTAAGATTGTATCATGTAACTGGTCTCACAACAGCGCCATGGTGCCTCAGGGTTTAGGCGCTTTACAAATGTAAACAAATAAATTAAAGAAATAAATGCTTGTTTTTAACATGAATCTCCTGCTAGGAACAGATATACATCAAGTGGCCGAATGCACACTTAGGGCCTGATTCAAGTGTTTTATAATGGCACAATCCCAAATGTTAATGTTAAAGGACATTTGTACCGCGCACTATCACCACAGAGTGGTCCCCTGGCGGCTCTGAAAGAGGGAGGGAGAGGTGGTTAGTGGGTGAAGGCTGGAAAAGTGCAAGATTGCAGTGATGTGCTGTTGGCAGCCTTAGCCTGGTGGTTCCGTCGGCTGGGCCTGGGGTGTATGCGGCCGGTAGTCGTTGTGTGCGGATGTGCGAGTCTATGTGTGTTTTTGTTTTGTTGTTGTAGTGTAGTGAAGTTCGTGCGGTTTGTTGTGCTGGAGGTTTGTGGTTGTGTTTGGTTTGGAGTTTGAGAGGTGTATGCAGAGAAGGAAATTGTTAATGGTATTGGTTAGTTGGTATCTCTACCCTGGATTGACCAGTTGGGCTCGTGTAATCATACACGACGGGGTGCTTGCGCACCCTGTGCCTCAGAAGGTGCCGTTTTGCATTTCCATAGGAAAACGCTCTATGAATCGGACCCAAGAAATTTCGATTACACCAGCAGCATGTTTAGAGCTGCAATTAAGCCATTAACTCTCTGCAGACCAAATAGGAAAAGGAAAACTGGCAGGCCACAGTCTGATGTTACCACCCAATTGAACTACCTCAAAGAGATCCCAGGAGAATGTTTTTTTGGTTGGGGAAGGTAGTGGGTGGGAATGTCGGGATTAACAAGGCCCAGGGGACTGGCAGTCAATGGGTGGCTCAATATCAAAACGCCAGCAAGCTTGGTCTACCTGGTCACGTCATCTCCCTCCTAGCTGTACTTAAATGCAATAGTTTTTCCATCATTAATATTGGTATGAAAACAGTTTCAATGTTGTATTTGTGAAATATAATCAATACAATAATCATCCACCTTGTTAGAAAGAATGTAACATATGGTCAAAGATAATAATTGGGCAGATAAAGAAGTGTCATGATTCAGACCACAAAGCAGTTTAAATCATTTTCTGACTTCAACTCTTTTGGTGATAAATTATAAACTTGATCTATCCAAAACCATTCTCGCCTAGCTAATATCTTTAGATATCATCTCACATTTCTGGGGCTTCCTGCAACCTCTAACACCACAAATTGAAGCTGTGCTATATTGGGATGATATTGAATACGTGGGTGGTAAAAGAAGATATGGAATATATGCTCAAGTATCCAACGATGAAAACATTCTATTAAGAGTGGTTGACAAGGCATCACATAATAAATAGAAACTTTATTATTGAAACAGACTCCTCAATGACTAAAGGAGGCATGGGAATTATAAAAAAAAAAAAAAAAAGTGTAGTACCTTCCACTGCCTTGAATACCAATGCTGTAATGATGTTAAATAAGTCGAGATTATACAGGCACACAGATTTATCTGCGAGCATATGCAACTTGTGATACTGCAAATGTAATCTTTGCACTCTGATGTCCTAGTGGTATCTGCTATGTGGCTATGACAACACGACTTACAAAGTTTCGCTGGACTGAACACAAGTCTAATAGCAGAACTAGAAATAGGAAATCGGTTAAAACAGACTTTATTCTATATCATCACATTGTAACGCAACTTCAATTTGTGAAATAAGAGGTTGTACAATGCCCAAAATGGGGCGGTGATTTTAAACTTCCTCTCATTAAAAATCTCTACATTATCAAGGTAATTACTTATATTACTTAATAGAAGTATTGCACTGTATAAGGATTTTCAAAAGTTATCAACTGAACTTTAGATGGTGACTACACATATATTTTACAGTCTTTAAGGCTACTTAAATGAAAAATCCCCTGGTCTTGCAGTGAATGCTTTGTTAAGCCAAGTAACATTGACCTACCACATTTATCGTGTCAGACCCTCTCATACATTTAGGGGCTGATTCATGGAATTTGTGCGCCAAAAAAAACGGGGATTTGTGCGCCATTCTGCCTGCAAATCCCTGTTTAACAAATGGGGATTTGCGGGCAGAATGGCACACAAATCCCCGTTTTTCGGCGCACAAATTCCATGAATCAGCCCCTTAATCTCAGTTATGGAACCCTAGTGGAACAAGAGAGGTTAGCACTAACATTTAGTAACATTAAAATGGTTTGTTTTTGATTTTAGGAAGGCAGCAAAACAATCTCCTGAAGAGGGATTAGTATATATGTCAGAAACGCGTTTAGAAGTGTAGGGACATATTTATATATATATATATATATACACACACACACACACACACACACACACACACACACACACACACACACACACAACTCTGAGGATGTGAAATCTATTTTTAGTGATGTGTACTAAAACATTTATTTTGTATTATATGTATGAAATTATACTAATAAAACTTGGGCAAGGCTCATACTTTATATACTGTTTATAATTAACAAATGGTATAATTAAAAATACAAAAAAATACAAACATTACGGATATCCATACATTGAACAGTGTAAAATATTGTTCTACTTCACAATTAGTCTAAATTGCATCTATCGCAGATTCTAAATTTGTGTTAAGATTAAAAGAGCTTATTTCTGTTGCGAGTGCATGCCAATTCCCGAACCAACATTGATTCTGGACTAGCAGAAGCGCCATAGTTAATGAGCCACACATGTCACAGCGCCACCCGGTAACCATCCCTGGAAGCACACCTTCAGTTCAGAGCTACAGAGCAAACCACTATGGATATGCAGCCACTAAAAGAAGTTTGAATTCATAAGCCCAAAACTCAGAGAATACAACCACCACATACATGATGCAAGAGTGGTGGGGGACAGTGTTGCAGGTTATGTGCAGTCCGATATTCAATGCTTTCGCCAAAGAAGCAGTATATCAGGTCATGATTTCCATGGGTTGGGGGAAATCGGTGAATCCAGGAAAGGGTGGAGGTGTCACAGCAAAGGTTAAGATTAATTCTAAACTTTCCAGCCATCAATTATTTTGTTTCGCTTAGTCACCCCGAGTGGGATGGGTATGCCCAAATGTGGGTCCCGTGCCTGCTGGGCCTAGAGACCAAAGCTACTCCTCACTGATGTCTAATGAGGCTGAAACACGTCTGGGGATGCCTGGGGTTCGTGCAGAAGGGATGCGTCAAGCATTTTGTGCTGGACTGCCCCTTTTGTGGTGGGACCGAGCCCGAAAGCAAAGAGAACTAGATTAAGAAATAGAACGAAGAAAAATATGGGATGGTCTTGATACCAGTCTTATTCGTAAGGAACCAGTAGGGCCGAGGCCAGAAATACGATGGGATAGAACAGAAGAGTTCCTTCCGCTAAAGGAAGTAAAGCCAGGGGCATATAGAGATGAGTTAGACGAAGAAAGATTTGATGCGGAAAGCATCGGAGACAGGATCGATGAGGCCTATCAACAGTTGAGACGAAATAGCGAGCATGGAACTCGGAATGATGATTGATCCCTAATGCCTCGATCACAAAGAGAGGAGGAAAGCCCGTTCAGTAATGAATGTTGAGCATTGTCTTTAAGTAGACTGAATCTGGATATGGGTGAAGGGAATGACAGTCAAACTAGTTGGGGACAAGACATGTCAGACGAGGAAAGGGAATCCAGTCTTAGGTGTAGAAGGAGGGAGCGCGTGCACCTCTGAAGGATGCCTGTAAATGGATGAAGTAAGATGGTCAGATCTGGAACAACCTAAGGATAGGACGGCAGATCCCATACCATATCCAGAACGTCCCTGAGGTTTATCATTTAGTGAGAAGGGAGAATTGTCACCATATGGGAGCAGGTTAAGGTTGCTACCGTCAAGGAGATGGACAGGGACGATCGTCCCTGCCATGGATAGACTGATGGGAACCGACTGTGAGTTGGGGTTTAAGCAGTTTCCCTTATTGGAAAAAGGGGGAGCAAGACCACAGTATATTCCATGGCCGCAGATAGACAAGAATAATTTAAGGTGTAAGCTCCCGAGTTTGACTTTGGGCGCTGGGAAATGGATATACAAATTAGAAAAAAATTACAGGGGGAATATGCTGGCCATAGGGGACATAAAAGGTCTCCTGGCAGCTATTCTTGGGGAAAGAGCTGCTGACATACGGAGGAGAGCAGGATATTCACGTGTGACAGCACAAAAACGCAGCACATGACGGAGCGCTGTTTAATAATTGTAGAACAGACGTATGGAAGGCTCTCAGGGTACAGTACCCCAATACAGCAGTTATGGGTGGAATCATGACACGTAAGATGAAAGAAGATGAAGACCCTATTGCTTATATTAAGGACATTCAGGAGAAATGGCAATTTGAAACTCGTGAGTCGTGGGAAAAAACAGTGGCATTATTTTACCACATTTTATGCCAGGGATTGATTGCCTGAGCCAGTACAGAGGCAGATGAAGAAACAAGTGGAGATGGAGGCGAGGCCATGGGCTGAGATACAGTTGACGATAGTGCATTACTGTTGGCTATTGCAAGAGAAAAATAGGAAGAAAGATGAGACTAGGAAAATCGAGGAAGCCAAGTTAGTTCAGAAATAAATTGTCAAAATTTGCCAGAGAAGGGGCAGTACTGACAAGCGGAGAAGGAGTGGGGATGCAGGAAGCAATGGGTACATCGCATGCGAGTAATCAGAGCCCGATGGATCAAGGTGGATACGGGTTTGTGCCACAAGGTAGAGGCATGGGCTAAGGAGGAAGATTCCAAAATAATCAAGGTGGGTTTCAGAATACACAGAATGAGAAACAGAGTGCGCAGGGAAGATATAACCAAGGGGGACTTGTCAAATGGGCACCCCCAGTATGTTGGATTTGTGGGATGACACAGCAGATTTCATGCGTATGTGGGAGCTAAGGGAACAGAATGCCAATTTTCAAGAGGGGTTGGGGGGGGCACAGGTTATCCTCCACCATATAGCACACAATTAGGGAAGCGTTCGCCCAAGATCACACATTGCATCAGACAAAAGCGCAGCGAGTACAGCAGGTACAGCAACCAGAACAAGTGCAAATGAATCCACCAGAAGGGCAGTCACAACAGGCCCCTATGCAGACACAGCAGTATGCAAAGACAGAAAAACTGCTGACACCCAGAATAGGAGGCGTCACTGTGGTAGGAGGAGATCCTTTCACAGGGACGAGGATGAGCCTGTACCCACAATAGGACAGCTCACAGGGTGACTTGATGTGTTCAGTACTATCTGTGACACCGGACCCCCAAGAGAAACCAAGGGTCGATGCGACGATAGAAGGTAATCTTTTTCTTTTCTAGTAGACACTGGGGCTACTCGTTTTTGTATACGAGAGGGAAAATATCCAATGGCGGGAATTGCCACGAATGCTCAAGGGTTCCCTGGAGCTACAAGTCGAGTTCCTTTTACTAATGAATTACCAGTCTCTATAGGAGAGTGCGATATGTCTGTTCCTTTGTTATATTTACGACAGACACCAGTTAACATTATGGGAAAAGATTTAATGACAAAGCTTAACATGACTATTTCATTTACTGATCAAGGAATAGTGTGCTCCACCCCAGGAATACACTATTTAAACATGGGCGAATTTATACTGGCGTTCACAGGGCAAGTGGCTCTGCGAGGCATTCCAGTAGATCCAGAGATTTTTCAAAATAGAGGGAGCATTCTACTGACATGGCTACCTGGCTTAGTGGGAAAGATTGTGACGATAGCTGATAAGTTTTTGTTCAGACCACGAATACCTATGAACAAAGGCAAGGGACACACTATCCCTATAGAATTAGAAGCAGCCATAGTACGAAGGGCAATGGCAATGCTTGGAGTATATGATGAGGGCAGACCATGGAGAACTAATAGCTCTCGAGGAAGGGTACAGATTGACTGACATAACTGATGGACATGTTTAGGGAAGACCAAACAGACAAAGGTGTTCTTTATGCGCATCACATACTAGGTAAGGATAGAAAAGAGGGAAATCCCACAGAGAATGGCGATACTGCAGCAGTGTCCAGCATATTTTCAGGAAGACTTGGAGAAGGTGCCAGGCATACTTTGGACCACAGACCCTTATGATGTAGGTTTATTCAGGGGCGTGGCCTGGAGCCGATGGCGTACAGAGGCTGAATAGCCGAGCTCCGGCTAAAACGCCGTTTCTCAATCCTTTTTGCTGGCATAAGAAGTGCCTACGACCACGAAAAGCTGATGCAGAGGCGGGAGAAGCTGACCCCGATACAATCTGCTTGACCAGCCTGGAAATCGGACCCTCTGGTCGGCGAAATTGTCCTTGAATCATACTCCCTCCCCAGCTTCCATACGCATCCAAGATGGCGCCCCGCGCCACTTAGCGGAAACTCCGAGAAGGAAGCCGCCATCAAACGGCATCTGGGGATTAAGGTGGCCAGATCGAGCAGAGACACCACGACGGAGCACGATCGCATGCAGGACATCGGAAGGGAGAGCCCTCACCCTGCTTCTCACCGCTGGGCGAGGCCCGCCACAGCGGCACCTGGACACCGCTCCCGTGGTACACTATGCGGGGTCAGCCGTCGCTGAGGACGGCCCGCTGAGGGCGCACACGACCACCGGAGATTCCTCCCCAGCGTCGCCCCGGGGCGCAGGACAGCGAGAACCAGCAGCAAGAGCGCTACTACGGCGCCCCCAGATCTTCCTGCCCCGGCGAGTCGGACGGTCAGAGGTAAGGGCAGCGACCTCAGATATAGCGGCGGCACCTCTACCCCCCTGCAGATTCGGATTAATTGACTTTTGACACCTTGGGAACATCACTCATTACTCTACACACGGGGAGACGACTGATACCCCCACCGGTAACTCATCTAAAGTGTCCCAGGGACAGCATCACTGAGACCCCAAGATGGCTGCCAGGAACAAAGCGAAAGCAGCCACCATGGACTCATTTGTATCCGCCAAGTCAAAAACCCCTACACAGGCTCGCTCTTGTAGCCCAGAGATTACCCACATGAAAGAGGGGGAAACCACAGGTAACCACTCCCAAATACTGGAGGCTATTGCTTCATTGAGGACACACATAGACTCTAAGATCAACGAATTTAAAATGGACATTCAACTCATGCGTCAGGACGCCCGCAAATTAACTGAGAGGGTGACAAACACAGAGACTTCAATAGAAGAAACGGCTGGGGCCACAGCAGCCTTGAAGTCCAAGGTTGCAGACCTAGAGAAGAAAGTGGCTATCCTGGAGCAGAGGTCCGAGGAGGCCAAAGGTCGGGCTAGACGGGGCAACATTAGGATCCTAGGAGTATCAGAAGGAAACTAAGGAACTAAGGCCCAAACACTACAGCCTACGTAGAATCCTTGCTACAACAGGAGATTGGGGCCCGGAAACTGTCGCAGGGTTTCGCGGTCCAAAGGGCCCACAGGTCCCTCCAGAAGCGGCCCCCACCTTGCTCATTTCCACGACCAATAATTGCTAAAATTCTAAACTTTCAGGATAGGGAAATTATCTTACGGCACTCCAGGGAAGAAGGCCCCATCGAACGTGGCGACTCTTAAATAACCATTTACCCTGATTACACTCAGAAAGTGCAGAGGGAGAGGAACCCTTTCGTCCCAGTAAAAGCAAGACTTCGACAACTAAACCTGAAATACAGGCTGGTCTACTCATCGCGCTTGAAAGTCATCTTCAACGGGTGTGCCATATTCCTAGAAAACCCAACGGCCGCCAACATGTGGCTGGAAGAATTGCAGATGGTAAAGAAGCTCCCCAGATGGAAGATTGAGGCTCTCAGACCGTCGGCATATGACACACGCCGCCATAAATGGCCACAACAAGCACAAGCAACCGGACCTCAGAAGGTCATCCAACTAACAGTTAGCTACATAGAAGCGGCCCTCGTTCGGCCTCTCCGCCAGACACCAGCCCTATCCCCCGCAGACAATCCGGGTCGGGTCAGCCACCTGCCCGACCCAGTTCGCGCCCGATACCCGGATGGGTCTAGACGGCTCGAGAGCGCCCCGAGCACCACAACGAAGATGTAGTCGCTGGGCGCACCAGTTCAAGTTCTGCTAACAATTTTGTTAGCTATACAGTCTTCATACCACTACCGCTGAAGAAGCACAAAATGGGTGCATGCTGCAAGCCGGGGGGGCGAAGAACCCGATTACTCACCGTCAACAGTCTCATAACCTCGGATCGGCATTACTACAGGCTCCAGAGGAGGAGCTGCCAGCCGGGCTCGAAATATTGAACCTATGGCGTCACAACTCAAAGGGATGACGTGGAATGTGAGAGGGATGAGCTCATACCTGAGACGAAACCGAATACAGTCCGATCTCCGCAGGAAAAAGGTTTCGATTGCGATGTTGCAAGAGATGCATCTTACGAAGACACCATATGTCCAAATTAACAGATGGATGGGCTGGGACCGGGAGAGGATCCCCCTACTCTAAATACTCAAGGGGGGTGTTCACATGGGTGAACCCGAATGTGCCCTTCCAATTGCAAGGATTCGAGTCCGATAAAGAAGGAAGGTATGTAATAATGTGGGGCACTATCGAGCAGACTCCAATTTGCTAAGTCAATTTGTACTTCCCGCAACATGGAATACCATCACACCTTAGAGGAATATGCTCACGGATGGCACACTACCGAAATAGGACCTTTATATGGGGGGGGACTTCAACTGTGTCATTGATGGCTCTATGGACCGGTCAGCACCCCCCACCCATCCAAGTAACCCCGCAACATGCGCTCCGATAGAAACGCTGCAACAACTCGACTTGGTGGATATTTGGAGGGAACAGCATCCTGCTGAAAAGATCTATTCTTACTATTCAGCCCCGCACAAGATCCACAGAAGAATCAATTATCTGTTCATCGACAGAGAACAAATACCATTGGCAGAAACCACAGCATATTTAGGAAGATCAATCTCAGACCACTCCCCACTGATCATGCAATGGCAATTAATGGGGCCTAGACCACCAATCCCCATGTGGAGGATGCCGACTGCGGCCCTCGCCGACCCTGAGTTCAGAGAGGACCTTGCTGAAAAACTAGAAGAATACATTGACATTAATAAAGGCTCAGTATCTACCTGGAGCACTTTGTGGGAAGCCATGTAGGTGGTGGCTAGAGGAGAAATAATATCAAAAGCTGGAGGCACTCGCAGGCAATTGAGGACTGAACTCGAAGCACAAGAGGAAGAGATCTCCCGTCTAGAATCCACTCAGCCATTACTCCAGGTCGAAATGAAGTTGAAGGAAGCCCGCGAGAAATACCAGTCTTCCTGGGACAGATTACAGAAGTTTGACTTCGCAACATACACTGGCCTGGCTGTGTAAGCGTGAATGCCCCAGGCACCTCCCAACGGAGATACTGGACGAAAACGGGATACGTCACAAGACACAACTAGAAATTAATGAAGCGTTTGCCAAATTCTACTCCAGCTTGTACTCCCATGACACACAAATAGACAGAGATGAAATTAAAGAAACACTGGAAGAGATAGGCCTCCCCAAAATATCCAGCGAACAGAGAGAGGCACTGGAGATGGAAATCACAGCAGAAGACGTGACAGGAGCAATCAGATCGCTGGCCACCTGTAAGGCTCCCGGAAGTGACGGCCTCCCGCCTGAATTTTACAAAACATACAAATCCACCCTCACCCCTATCCTCCACGAGGTCTACCTAGAGGCCTACGAAAACGGGGTCTTACCTAACACTATGAAAGAGACAATAATTATTCCCATGCTCAAACCAAACAAACCACCCACTGACTGACTCCTATCGCCCTCTGGCCATGTTAAATTATGACAGCAAGATTCTCACCACTATACTGGCCAGCAGACTCGCTAGGGTGGTAGGGTCCCTAATCCACGAAGACCAGAATGGTTTTGTTCCAGGATGTAATACCACAGCCAACCTGAGAAGGCTTCAACACATTATGGCCGAAACCTATGAGAATGAAGAAGACCTAGCAGTACCATCACTCGATGCCATCAAGGCCTTTGATTCAATCTTTTGGGAGTGGCTTGTTGAGGTGCTGAGAGGGTTCGGGTTTGGCAAGGGCTTTGTCAGATGGATCACAGTACTCTATAATTCTCTTGTTGCAAGAGTTAAAACCGGCAGAACAGTGTCTGAATCCTGGAAAATACAAAGGGGCACCAGACAAGGGTGCCCACTGTCGCCCATGCTATACATATTGGGCCTGGAGCCGATTGCCATATATTTTAGGAAACAGTTCTTTGACGCTGGCATCAAAGTGGGCAACGAACATAACATAATATCCCTATACGCGGACAATGTCCTTTTATACTTGAAAGATCCCCAGGTCAACGCACCAATCACATTGGATGTACTAGACAACTATGCGAAATACTCTGGGATCAAATTCAGTAGACTGAAATCCTCTGCCTTTCCCTTGGCTAGCCTGAGAGGCCTAGAAGAAACTGATCTCCTGGACATTGGGATAAAGTAGCAACTCGACACGTTTCGGTACCTAGGAATTAATCTGAGCCACACCCCGATGCTCACACACGAGCACAACACGGAAGTAGCAATAACCAGCCTTCGCAGATCCATGAAATTTTGGTCTAGACTCCCACTTGCAATGGTAGGCAGAGCAGCAATCGTTAAGATGATAATCCTCCCCCGATTTCTGTATTTCTTTGTCAACATATGCCACTATGTCAGACCGCCCTTTTTTAAGAAATTGGAGGCACTTATCAAGTACTTCCTATGGGGACCTACCAGGCATAAATTGACTTTGGCTACCCTATCCCTCCCATACAAGGAAGGGGGAATACAACTCCCAGACTTCCAGCTGTATTATCTTGTGTCAAAGCTTAGCCACGTGATAAAGTGGCTCTCAGACGATCCATCAGCCGAGCTGGGACTATTGCTACAATCTCCCTCCAGAATATTCCCCAAAGAAACTCTTTGGAACCCTCTACGACAATCCCCAGATGCCCCCCTGATCGTCGAACTCGGTAGGCAGATTTGGACCAGAACCTGCTACATCAGGCAGGTGAAACACCCTTACTCTCCAGACAACCCCATTCTGGTTGATGTGTGCAGATCGGATCTCTCCACAGCTAGGAGGTGGGAGGGCTCTGGAATTTACACATGGGGGACATGTTTGAGGAGGGCGAATTCAGGGATTGTGAGTCACTGCAGGCTAACTAAGTGCTATCAAGCGGCCAGTGTCTCTGGTATCACCGGCTCAAACAATACGCCAAGAAGATCTGGTGCAGCTGGCCGGAGGAACCCACCCCAGACCCACTGTTACAGGAGATGCACGACCTTACGGATGGCTGGAAACCGGTCTCTCGACTCTATAAGAGGCTCATCGAAAAAACCCAACCCCAAAAGTGCGACACTGAAGGCGAAATGGGAACGGACCTCGATACTATGCTTACAGACAAGGAATGGGAAAGAACGTTACTATACCCCAAGAAGGTGTCGAGAAACTCCAGGTTCGGTCAGATACAACTAAACGTCCTATATCGGACGTATATGACCCCACACAGGGTGGCCTCTTTCAACAAACAAGCCTCCCCGGCTTGCCCATGGTGTGCGAATGACAAAGCTGATCTGATCCACATGTTCTGGACTTGCACTAGGACAATGGCGCTGTGGTCCAAAGTTAAACAGACCTGCACTGATGCCGGGATAAGCAGATATGAATGGACACCCGGGGAATGCTTATTGGGGGTCTACCCCAGACCAAGCAAATACAAACATGTTGTTAAGTTGATGGACATTGCATGTACCCTTGCCAAAAGAACTATAGCCATGGCATGGAAGACACCAGGGGGCCCTAGACATGAACGCTGGATGAAAGAACTAGAGCGATGGACTGCAGCAGAAACCAGAGCCTGGCAAGATGGAATCATCTCTAGCGGAGACATTGCGAGTGGCACTCTAGACTCTTGGAAGGCCCTCCTGAGATATACACTTCAGTGCAGACCATAAACCCCCTTGATAAACCCCCACCACTTTGCCATAACTGATCCCTCGCGCTCGCCTGGATATAGTGATCTTCTTGACCGAGATCCCTCCCACTTCCCGTAACATCGGAACCCCTATTTGCAGCCATGCCCACCTAAGTAAGAGGAATCGCATGAAGACTGTTGTTTATGTTTATTGTTTTAGTTAATTTTCTTGTATTTGTATGCATCTAATACAAATGCCAATAAAATATGTTTAAAAAAAAAAAAAAGATGTAGGTTTATTCAAAGGGAATATGGGAAGTTAAAATAAAGCTGAAGCCAGGAGCAATTTTACCTCAAGCAAGACAGTACCCCATGTCTTCAGGGGCTGGTGAGGGTATATTTCAGACTATCTCAGCACTGATGAAACAAGGGATTTTAGTGCCATCAGAATCGTTGTGTAATACCGTGGTGTATCCAATCGTAAATTCTAAAGGACGGTTGTGGAGATGTATACAAGATATGAGACAGATTAACCAGATTGTAGATGCAGAGTTTCCTTTAGTTCCTAATCCGGAAACAATACTGTGCAGTATCCCAGGGAAGATCGATATTTCCTGGTGATCGATTTGAAAAATGCATGTCTTCTTGATCCCGTTGCACAAGGATTCGCAAGACTTGACTTCCTTTATGTTTTACCAAACTCGACTGAAACATACTTGTTTGTCCCATCGATCTTTAACAGAGTCCTACAGATGGATTTAGGCAATATTGATCTTAAGAGTGCAGTGATACTGTATGTAGATGACATTTTAATTTGTAGCACCAAGGAAGAGGAGTGCATACAAGATCCTTTTCAGTTGATGACTATTCTAGTCGACAAGGGATACAAGATAGACAATAGACAAGGAGAAGTTACAATACTGCCAGTAAGAGGTGTTATACATAGGGCAGTTGATTTCACATGAAAGAAAGAATGCAACACCTGAAAGAGCTGAGGCGATTATGAAAACCTCAAAGCCAAATACAGTGAAACAGATACAATGGTTTGGGGGATTATGTAACTATGTTAGAGCCTAGGTGTTCGATTACAGTTGAACACGAGATCCCTTTTGTAAGCTTTGAAGAAAGCATAAGTGGATAAAGTAAAAACAGAATGGACTGAGGAAATGGAGGAAGGGTTTGAGGAGTTGAAGAAAGCAATTTGTACAGCCCCGGTTTTAGGAATTCCCAATTATGCTGAGGAATTTTATTTCTTTTCACATACAGATGGGACAGTCATGACGGCAGTGCTTACACAGAGAATCACATTAGGGTGCAAGTCTTAAGTGCATTACAGTAGGATTTTGGACCCAGTTATGAGAGGACACTTCCCTTGTACAGTCATTGGCAGCTGCTGCGTTCGCAATTGAGAAGTCTATAAGTATTGTTATGAGCTGCTCTATGACCCTCTTTGTGGAGCATGCTCGGTTTGCCATTTTAGAGAAACCCAGAGGGCACATTGACATCACAAAGAGCTTCAGCTTATGAGCTAATGATTTTGAATCCGACGATTAAGATGTAAAATAGTGAATCCTGACACGTTTATAGCTGAGCCAGTAGAAGAAAGCAATGTGCATGACTGTGTTAATTATGTTGCATTTTATGATGATATACCCAGTGTGAAGGAAAATGCTTTAGCAGGCAGGGAGCTTCTCTTCATTAATGGTTCTTTGAACTTTGAAAATTGAACAGTCTAGTGGGTAGAGGCATAAGAAACAAATTAAATGGAGAATTTGAAGTTAGTGGCGCTCATTGTTGCGCTCGAGAAACACGAAGGACAGGAAGTGACGGTGTACAGCGACTCTGCCTACATGATGTCAACCGTACATGCAGGATTAGCAAGTTGGAAATGGAGGGGCTACCTCTGTGCGGACAGCACTCCAGTGCAGCATGCATCCCTATTGGACAGGCTTATTAAAGCACTATAACTCCCAATAGCCATAGCAGTCATTAAATGTGCAGCGCACATTTATTTCTTGTCGGAACAAAGCCGCATGAGCCAAAAGGGTTGCATATTCCCCAGATATTTTGAGTTTCGATACTGAGAGAATTAAAGAGAAAGTAGTTGCCCAACATCACGCGGAGTTGCAACTCCCTCACCTGATTTAAGATGGCTGCCACACCAAAGAGCAATCTTTATCTTTTTTAACCAGGTTGCCTAGCAACGAGTCCACATGACACCCTCATAGCCTATCAGGGCTGCCGAAAGGCAGAAGCCGGCCCCCACCCCTAATGCCCCCCCTGTCTGTGCCTGTCAATGCCGGAAGAACGGCAGAACGTGAACGCTCCCCTCTACAAACTTCATGAACCACAGATACCCTGAAATTCAACACCTGAACAGAATCTCCTCAAATTACCCATCCATCATCCGTGCCAACTGGTTTTACTCGCATGCAGTGACAATTAGCAGTGCTCGTAGATATCAAGCCCTTTTCTTACTTCAAGGTAAGACACATCGCTATTTAGTGTCTTCTGTCTAACTATGCCACAGTACTTGTTACCTTACACTCTAACGTTCATTCTTTACACTGTCTTAACATCTGCGCCTGTGGGCATGTACTCAAGCCACAGATGAAATGCATAATGTATGGCAGAGATTGCTTCTCGACTCACACGTCACCAGCTAACTGTAGTATATATGGTCAATGCATTGGCAATGATAAATGTATGGTCAATGCATTGGCAATGATAAATGTAATCGCTTAACTACCTCCTAGCTAGGATGGAGTCGTTTCTGATATTCATTGTATGATTTGTCTACAGCGATTAACGCCACCCAGAGTGTCACAGTATTGATTCACTTTGCATTACCTGCAGTCTATGAACTGGTAGTAGATCAAACACCACCATGGTGCCTCTAGTCAGGATTCTATATAATGTCTAGGTTCTCATCATATAGCCATAGCCGTTGATCCTCCTGCTTATACCACTACTAAATTAACAACAGCTACCTCCACACTAATACAAGTATGCCAACCACACTGATCAAAATGGCTGCCCTTAATCACCACACCCATGTAAGACAGATAATGAAATGGCGTAGACCCAGATTACCCCAAACCATAGCCATGCCTCTACAACTTGCAGACTCCCTCTCCATCTTGCCAACCTTTTTTCTATCGGCAGCTCTCAACCATAGGACACCCCAAAGGAATAACAACCTAACTGATGATACTGACAAGTGCAGATCTGCAACCCTGTCCACTGACACTCAGAAATAGCACCAGAACTAAGTTCATGATAGACATCCTCTTCAACAGCGACGCCATCGTAGGAAGGAACTCACTTTTAACACTCCGAACAGCTCGCACAGGTACTCAATGACCTAAATTCCACCAGACCAACGCCACAACACCACACTACAACATGTTATGTGCACTCATCAACGCCATATCCATACCAGCCGATGCACTAGATCTAGCAGACATCATTACAACTCAAACTAGACTTCCTGGCCATAAGTGAATCATGGCTCCACGCGGCTTCAGGTCCAGCCCTTGCCTTGGCAATGCCAGATATTTACACTATCTGCAAGATGGACAGACCATCAGCTAAAGGCGGAGGAGTAGCCATAATTTCTAAAAGTGCTTTGAAACATTGAGAGAAACACCTAGCACGCCTATCTCATCAGGAGAACTACTATCAGTGAAAATGTCACTGTCACCTACTGCGACATTGAATATCCACCTTATCTACAAACCCCCAGGGCCCTGTACTCAACTTTGAGAATTATATAACACAAATCTGATCCGCAAATGCTAAACCAAACTCACAAACCATTTTACTGGGCGATTTCAACTTATGACCCACTTGACAAAAACGCTCTATCCCTAGCCAAGACTGTCAGCACAGGACTTTTCGCACCGGATCCAGAATCCCACACATGCAAAAAGCTGCACGCTCGACTGGCTTGCGGATATCAACTGCTATTCGACTATCTTATCCAACTCTCGCTGTCTCTGGTCAGATCACCATCTCATAACTTTCAACACTAATACCAAGATCAGCCGCACTAACCTCCCTGAAGCTGGCCAAAATGACCAAACAGTACAATGAAACCATATTGGCCGCCATAGACAAGCTTGTGCCACTTGCCCTATGCACAGAAGAAAAATAAAAAAACTGCCCACTTAAATGGCTGGTTCATTCACACACTAAAAGCATCAAAAAATGTGAAAAGAAAAACTTAATTGCAATGGGAAAAAAGATCGCTGTCAGATAAAAACAAACTAGAATTCAAAAGACCTGCCGAGGAATACAAATCACAAGTCATCCTAACAAAAAGTTCACTGTTTAATGAAAAAATCACTAAAGCCGAAGAATTGTTCGCAATCCTCTGGGAATTAGAAAGTCCAATTCCCCCAGTGGAAAGCTGCAACAAGGACGCAAACTGGTGTCTGAACATACAAAATGCTCTACAAGATAAAGTTGCTCAACTGCAATCTAAAATTGAAGCTAAAAGAACCTTAGTCACACTATCTGATCACCCTAGCCACCATGTGAATCTCCCACTACCAATGAAATACTGAAATTCGAATTTACAGAGGTCACTAACTCAGAAGTACTCCAAATCGTACTCCAAATCATCTCCAGTTTAAAGCCCTCATGGTGCCAAGGTGACCCGTCCCGGTAGCAGTCATTAAAGACTGCGTCCGCCAACTAAGTACATTTATTACGTATCATTAATGGGTCATTCAAAAATAATTGTGTCCCTATTGACCTTAGGAACGCCTGGATAGTACCCCAGCTAAATAAAACTACCCTCAACCCAAACATACCTACCAACTACTACCCAATGACAACTGTACCTTTTCTCTTGAAAATTCTAGATAGGGTAGCCTACCTCCAAATCCAGAAATACCTTGAAGCTAACACACAGGACAGAAACAGCACTATTGGACTCCAAATGGACGACCTAAAGGATAAAGGGAAACTAGCCTTACTTCTGCTCCTTGACCTCTCAGCTGCTTTTGATCTCATGGACCACAACATATTGTGCAAACACCTGACCTCTGCAGCACATGTCTCAACCAACACTACCCAATGGATTAAATAATTTCTAACTGACAGAACCATGTGAGTCTTCTCCCCCAAGGTGGAAGCGCCACCATTTCGCCAACATTATACAATACAGGGGGGGGGGGGGGCGTAGCTTGGTAGCCATGTAGGAAGACGTGGGTTTGCTGTGTCTCCCGCCAATCCTACACAGATCCGGACAAATAAACTACTAAATGCGGCCGCAGAGGATCACAACTACACGTATGTGCTTATGAAGGAAGCAAGCACGGGCAGGAACAGCTGTAACTAGCGCCACGCAAGAATCAGAAGTCATGCCCAAGTGAAGTTCTCTACGAAAATAAGCAGACCGGTCCCAAGATGGCAGCGAGGAAGAACAAAGGGATCAGCTGCAGTGACAACAGCTGATCGGAGATCGCGCTCCGATATCTGTTTCGCTTTCACCGGCAGCACTACAAAGCGACCCCGCACTCCCAGGAGCAGGGAATAGGAGGCTGGACGCCGTACCATCAGCGGGTCCGTGAAGGTAAAGGGGAACAGAGGTTGCGACACCTCAGACGGCGCTGGGTCGCCGAATGCGGAAAAACTGGCACCGGCCCGCTTAAAGCTGGCGGGGCTGGGATCGATGGGTCTGCACTGCATGATACTCTCCCCTCCTGGGGAACGAATGCCAAGTACACACATTAGCAGTGAAAATCGCAGGTGGCAGAAACTGACGAGGACTCCGCCGAACTGGCCATCCCCGCATAGCAACACGTCCTCTTGCAGCCGCGCGGAGAGCAGCTGCACGCGTGTGCCTGCGAGGGGAAAAGCGTGGATGAAGGCTGCCAAGCACAGACCTTGGACATGATCCGCATAGACGGAGGAGCTGGGAAGTCCATGACACAACGGATTGCGTTTTCCAAAGCCGCGGGATCCAAGAACAACGGGACCCGCCACTGTAAAAGCAGCTGGCCGGGCACAGGCTTGGCCACTCATAACACACGCAACACGCCACAAAGACAATCAAACTGTGACACCGTAGCCCCTGTCTACCACAGCTGAGACCACAAATTAAAGATCCCAGCTCAAACAAGATAACGTGCCCCGGATAACACTGAGCATATAAGACTGGCACCAGCAAATTGGAACTGCATGGCGAACAGACCCTCTGAGAATCTACTTTCAAGGTGTCTGATCAGAATTCTGGGTTCCCACTGCTACAAGGGACGGGAAAAGTAACACACTAACAAACTGGGAGCTACAGATGGTGAGGGAGCATGGGGAAACAGCAAGGCCCGGTGAGCCGGAAGACCGGGTAGAGGTATACCCCCATACCAAAGCGAGCTGGACACGGACCTTACGGCCTGGCCTATAAAGACCAAATGCACAGGCGCTGCGCCAACAGGAAGTGAACTCCTGCTCAACATTGCGTACACACTGCCTACACGCATGAGGTTAGCGCCTTGGAAGACAGTGACAGGACCCACAGTGGATGTGAAGCAGGAGACCCGAGTTGGCGGAAGCCAGCACAGGTGGTGTACCCTGACCACTTACACAGTGGCAGCAAGAGGTCATGTAACCCTTACCAAAGCACCACAGATCATACGTTTGGGTAAACACAAAAGACCTTAAAGCCCCACCACATGATCCCTGGGGCAAATAAATCACCTATGTTGGAACCCCTCCCGAAACGCTGCCAAGGGGGAAACAGATCTGAGTGTCTGAGACCAGACCATCGCTGGCTATACCTAAGGCACGGGACTGCATTCAGATGGCAGCCAAACAGGGCAAGGCCAAAGGGAAGCAACCCACACTAGAAGAATTTACAACACCACCACAGGCATCGGAGGGGGCCAGAAGCAAGGATAAGACCCCGACCAACGGATGCGACTTTGGTACGCAATGATCAACAGATCTTAGAAGCAATAGCAGACCTGAAATTATCGTGCAAAACTAAACTGGAGGCAGCCATGGCCGGACTAAAGACAACATTGGAACTCAAAGTGGGCGCAGTCCAGGAAGAAGTGAATCTGCTACGACAAGGTGTAAAAACACTAATGGAACGCATAGGCGAAACAGAGAAAGAAGTGACCTTAAATACGACTGCTTGTGATGCTCATGCCTCGGAGATCCACATATTGAAGCAACATGTAAGCAATCTGGAAAATAGAGCCGAGGAAGCCGAAGGACGCGCCCGAAGAAATAATATATGCATCATAGGGCTCCCGAAAGGCGAAGAAGGGTCTAACCCAACAAACTACGTTGAGACGATGCTACTGCAGGAAATAGGAGGAGGCACGCTCACCCAAGGGTTCACGGTGGAAAGGGCACACAGCGCCCTATCACGGAAGCCACCACTGGGGGCCCCTCCGAGACCAATAATTGCCAAAATATTGAACCTTCGGGACAGGGAGAAAATCCTGGAATACTTTCGGAAGGGTGGCACTATATAGAGAGCATCCACTGCAATGACGGCATACCCAGATTATACACTATTGGTACAGAGACGGAGAATGAACTATGGAACTGTGAAGAAGAAATTGCAGGGCGCGGGCTACAAATACGTGCTAATGTACCCTGTGAAACTGAAGGTGTTCCACGGGAACAGGACCCTGTTCTTCGAAACTCCTGAGGATGCAACTGAATGGCTAGACGCCCAGAACTGCCAGTCAGAAACAAACAGCCAGAAGGAAGGCGGAACAGATGCAGTAACTAAGGTGCTGTATATTTTGGACATTGGGACTTCAATATAAGATAGGGCAATGCCATCTGGAATATACAAGCTATGTATTGAATAAAAATAAGTGATCTGACACGGCGCAATAATGCAAAGTGCGGGAGGCGCGATGGACCGTGCTCATACCCCTAGAGATAGTATAGTTGGGTTACCGGTAGGTGGTAACTTCCTGCGGAGTTCCGATTACCGGCTGCCGGGAAAGGGCTAAAAATGCAGGCGAGCCGGAGATCCAGGGATGGAGCTGGGCAACAGTTGGGGAAGGGGAGGAGGGAAACGGGAAGGGTTTGCAGAGAGCTAAGGTAGTTAGGAGGGTGTTCTGTTTTGAGGGAGGGATTAATTATGAAGATACAGAAACTTAACATGGAAGGTTCGCAAGCACAACTATATCTGTTTAGAAAAAGGTGGGGGGAGAAAAGGACAGGCAGAGTAGGATATAGCGGAGATGGGGGACCTTAAAGTTGGGACCTAGAATGTACGCGGGTTAAACACCTATATCATACGCAACAAAGTTATGATGTACATACGCCGACAGAAGATTGACATAGCAATGCTACAGGAAACCCACTTAACAAAAGAGAAGCTGGAGTTGGTGAAAAGGATGTGGCGGGGGACCATAATAGGAGCCACATACTCCTACTATGCTAGGGGGAGTCCTTATATGGATAGCACCCTGCGTCCCTTTCAAACTGTTGCAACAGGAGGTGAGAGAAGATGGGAGAATGGTGCTAGTAAAAGGGATAGTGGGAAATAAAGTAGTCAACCTGATTAATATCTATGCCCCGAAAAATGATACTGCATCTTATTTCAGAAACTTGTATGCCACTGTTAGCCTATACATGGAAGGGGCAGTAATAATAGGGGGGGGGAGGGCTCAACTGCACACTAGACCCCAAGATTGATAGGTCAGACAACAAAATAACCAAGCCCAATCTGGCTAAGAGGGCCCGGACAACCTTCATATGAGAACCCCAGCTCACTGACATATGGAGGAAGCTCCACCCCAACTGCCGGGGGTATTCGCACCACGCGGCCCCACATGACCTATACACCAGATTAGACTATATACTAGTGTCCAGCTCTATGGTGAAAGAGATCAAAGCAGCAGTACTATCAGATCATACACCACTGTTGGTGACATGGCAGATCTCGCCAACCAGGCCTAGCATCCCGACATGGAAACTTTGTGCAGAAGCACTAGCAATACAAGAATACTTCGAAATAAACACTGGAAGTGTTGGGTCAGCAGGCACACTCTCAGCAAAAGATAGCAAAGTCGACTGGGATGTTGGGGGGTGGGGGGAATAATAGCAGATCTACAAGCCACAGAGAAGGAGATTGAGGTTAAAATGCAAGGAGGTCCAGACTCCCCAGAAAAGACTAAAGCGATAGGACACCTGACCAAAAAAGCTAAAGCTCTCTGGGAGAGATTGTGTAACCTCAACTACAGGAAATATGTAGAGACACAACATGCGGAAGGGGATAAACCAGGCAGATTGTTAGCCTGGTTGTGCAAAATAGAGACCCGAGGCTGGTGAGCCGGGAGATGCGCCGAGAGGATGGTGCACTCGAGGACACACAGGAGGAATAAACAAGTGCTTCCGGAGATATTATTCTAAGTTATATACTGATAAAACAGAAGCAGAAGACATTGACATAAGCGAAGTGCTGGAAGACATCATCCTACCTAGGCTAGAGGCATCTGATAGAGAACGACTTGAGGCTCCATTAGAATTGGTGGAACTAGAGCATGTAATCCGCAACCTACCTACCAATAAGGCGCCAGGAGCCGATGGCCTCCCAAGTGAATTCTATAAGACATACATGGCAGATCTGCTACCACCATTGTTGGCCATGTTAAATGAGGCGTTCGAACGGGGCAAGCTGCCAGAAACTCAGAGAAGCGCTTATCCTTCCGCTCCTCAAGCCGGGCAAAATAGACATCGATTGTGGATCCTACAGACCGCTGTCGATGTTAAATCAGGAGGAGCAAGATCACAACGTTAGAGATGAACATAGGAATAATACAGAACTGGCAGTTGAAGGGATACAACGTAGTACGACATTCTGGTCGAGGTTGCCCTTAACCATGATGGGGAGAATGGCATTGCTTAAAATGATAGTACTGTCCAGGCTGCTACACAACTTCGCAAACGTCCCGCACCTGATACCTAAACGCTATTTTTTTAACAAACTCCACAACATGTGTAAAGGGTTCATCTGGCAGAATACTCGAAACCGGGTAGCCCTATGGAAATTACAAAACGCACACGACCGGGCGGGTATTAAACTGCCCAACATTGAGGTGCACTACCTAGCAAGCCAATTGCAATATGTAGTCAGATGGCTCTCTGAAGACAACTTCGGAATCCAGACTGCTGAGGGCTGAATGTACACCATTTTTTCTTAAATGAGTGGATGTGGGTCACGGAGCTCCCAAAAAGCAAGAGGGCGGCGCTACTGACCCTGGGGAGGAGGATCTGGTTTAGGACATGCGTAATGCTGGGAAGCTGGATGCCATGGCTCCCCGCAAGTCCCCTTGGTGACATTAATGGGGATAGATGATCAATCTATCCCCGTGGGGGTGACAACAGTAGGGGATGTGTGGCCAGGGGATGTCAGAATAGAATTTGACAACCTAAGCGAGAACACGGGCCTACATGGAGGGCAGTACATCACGTATGCAAGGTTGATGGCAATATTAAAAAAGACGTGGTCAGAAGAAGTACTGACCCAACAGCCAGACGAAACTATAGAAATGTTCCACTCGGTGTCAGATGGGTGTCACGAAGTCTCCAGAATTTACGATATATTGATGTCTAAAGTGGGAAAGGAGGTGGTTCAGACGAGGCGAGACTGGGAAGAAGAGAGCGGGGAAAATAAGCGATCGGCTGTGGGAAAGGGCACAGAGGTATCACAAAAAAGTGTCGAGGAATGCACGACTACAACAGATTCAATTATACATTACCCATAGAGCATACATGACGAATCGCTAAATTCACAAATGCAGCTCCACAACGATGCCCGAAGTGTGGAGAAGAAAATGCTGGGATGGTACACATGTTTTGGGCCTGCCCCGAAATAGCAAAGTACTGGAAAGAAATAGCAGATCGACGGCATCCAAGGGGATTGAATTAGTGATAGACTCCCTGTGGGCATGTATGGTGGGAGGCTTCCCGATACCGCGTAAACTCAAGCATGTGGGCAAACTCAAAGTCCTGGCCTATATTCTAGCAAAAAGAAGGATAGCCATGGGTTGGAAAGCCCAAGCGAGACCCAACATAGATACCTGGTGGAGGGCGAAACAGTGGCCTGGAGGGAGGCAGCATGCAAAGATGGGGGAAGAGGAAACGGAAGCCTATATGGCGTGGCAACATCCGATTGCATCCATGTCGGGCTTCGGACCCAAAGAATTGGACACTGATAGCTCTTTGGATAATGGAGAAGAAGAGACAAAGAAGAAGAGACAACAATGGACTAGTGAACCGTGTTGGCCTCTTGTGTCGACGCTGAAAAGGGGGTGGGGGGATAAGGCAGGGGGGTTGGGGTTTGAGCAGTTTTATGCACCATGTTTAGGTGCACTGTGTGTTTGTTATGAAACCAATAAAATGTTTACCAAAAAAAAAGCATTATACAATGTCTTTACCAAGCCCCTATTTGACCGTCTGGACGATCTGGATGTCACCTATGCCAACTACACAGATGACACCCAGATCCTCACACCGATCACTGGGGACCATGGTATCAACACTGCCACCCTCAATGCCATTTACCTAACCATCCAAGCATGGATGACGCATCATGGGTTATGTCTGAATGACGACAAGACCGAGTTGCTCATTATAGGCTCTCAACTCAGGTTGGCTAAACTAAGTGACACCTTCAAATCTTTCCACATTGATGGCAATACCACCAAAGTGTCTAACGAGGTAAAAACACTAGGTTTCTACCTGTACTCCTCGCTCACACTGTCAAAACAAGTTAATGCTACGACATCAGCCACAACTTATACATGCAAAGTCATCAATGCATGTAGACAATTCCTCTAACCAGACAGCTGTATTACTTGGCGAGAGCCTCAGTCCTGACCCGACTAGACTACTTAAATGCCTTTTATGCTGGCACCAAAACCTAGAACATACAAAAGCTTCTAGTCCTGCAAAATAACACCCTTAGATCGGCACTCAGCATCCCTAGATCTGCCCACATCTTGGCAGCAAGACAGAAAACTCACTGGCTACCTGTAAAAGAACGAATCATTTTCAAAACACTCTCACAAATGTCTTCTCCGGATCGCCCCCTCATATCCATCGGACAAGATATCAAAACCTCATCTTACAAGATCCACCGGAGCAGCCTACATGCACCTTCGATTTAAACTACAAAAAGCAGGTGGCAGTAGCTTCCCAACCATAGCTAGCAAGCAGTGTAACACCCTGCCTGTCCAGATCAGAGCACAAGAATCCTTTTGGACTTTCCGTAGACAACTAAAAACTCACCTCTTTACACAAAGTCTGGGCGAACAATGCTCACTACTTTAGTAAACGGTATAGATGGAAACTGTCGCCAGTAGACTCCTCCCTGTAACTATGTAAATAATGTATCATCTGCTGTACACATAATTGTCAAAACTGTTGGATGTATGTAACCATGACAACAAATGTAACTTTTCTCTGTAAAACAGCGCACAAATGCCTTTGGGCTTGGCACACTATATAAGTAACTAAATAAACTATATTAATGCAAGAAGGGCTTAATAAAAACTGTTGATAACCCAACTAATGGAGATTCATGGGAGGGCACTGCAGGAAGAGCAAGATTTATAGAAGCGAAGTGGGTGCTCTTTATCCCCCACTGAAGCATTAGGCAACAAGACAGCACCGGAAAGCCGGTGATGCCAGCAGCATTATTAAAGGTTGCGCTTGAACAGCTGCATTACCCCGCATGTAACTGGGGAGAGTCTTGCTGCTACGATTGCGGAAGACTAGTTAATTCCGAATGTGTTGTAATGAGTTGCACTATTTATGGTTAACTGCATCGTGTGTCAAAGGGTTACTTCTTGGCATACACTGAGAACAATTAGAGGTGTAATCCCTCGAACGAATGGTCAGTTTGAACATTTAAATATTGAATATATCAGATGGTGTGGATGTTGCGGATAGAGGCAACACCTGTTCCCCATGTTGTTGCCATATATCTGTATCCCCATATATATCTGTATCCCATAGATACCTGTATCCACCCTGTCGCTTTATATCTGTGTGTCGCTATGCACATCCCCACCGTCCTGCTCACGTGCCTAGTCTCAGGTGCTTTTACTGATAACCACCATATTACACCACTATGCTTACTCTGTACTATACACTATCATCCAACTAGAACACAGCTATACTCCTGTTAATTCGCCCTATCTGTTCACATACGAACACTACTCTTTGATCACCTGCTCACCCTAATAAAACGCAGCTAGCTGAGCACATTCCGGCTAGCTGTTAGCATAGGCGTTCCTCAGACCTAACGCAGCCAGAACCTAGTCTGGGTGTCCACCCACCAGACTGAACACAGCCAACTGATTTCCTCAGCACCACAACTATCGCTAGGAAGCAGCTATCATCCAACATCTACACCAGCTGCACACATATCCGGTGCACCCACGCACCATACCACACTCCCTTTCTCTACTGACTTGAACTACGGTTCCCGAGGGCGTTCAACCTACCATCGCTTTGAGGTTATACCAATGATATATATAGGCACTATATAAATGCCAAGCTACATAACTGCAGGTGTGTAATGGATGTAGGTCTTTTTTTGTGGTGTGTTCCTTCTCTAGGTGGATCGAGGCAAGTATGTGTACACACCCTGATGCTACTTGTGCAGCTACGTTTTTAGTGCACTGAAGTCTTTCCGAGATGGGGTGTGTGTGAAGTGCTGAGATTTGACAATGGGCCGCATTTTGTTAATGAGCTATTTGGGTCACGTCCCCGGTCATGAAACACCGTTCTAGCAAACTCTCCCTAGGTTCCCACTTACCTCTGCACACCCGACAACGGCAGTTGGGCGACAGGTCCCGGCACATCCAGAAGAAGGGCTTGAATAGCAGTCCAGGACGGATTCCCTTCCTCCACTGGCAGATACCATGGCGTCTTCCCACGCTGCACCATAGGTATCGGCATCACTTGGAGACTCGTAGTTTGAGACATCACGTGATCAGGAAGTAACTCCTGTTGTGGACGGAGCACGTGACACAGAACATGCCTACGTGATCCGATCATGTGACCGTCCTTTGCATTCAAAAGAAACAAGCGGACACGCAAACAATGCTTCACAGCTGCTTCCGGCAAGTACTGTTTGGCGTTACCATAGTTTTGCTTCCTTCAGATGCTTTGACCACAGACTGTTTTCACGGACTTATGTTGCCTCTCCTTGGTATTTCTGCACAGTTTGTCTTACTTGGAACTTACGACCCTTGGCCTGTCAACTGGATATTGCTCTTTGATTTTCCCCTGCAATCAACGTTACCTCTTGGCTCCTGACCCCGGATTGTGTACTGGACAGTGTACGGATCTCCCTGCCTTCGCACCTTGCTCAATTCTTCTGTGCCGATTCAGGTGTGCACCCTCCATCCAGAGTGCCATTCAAGTTGCCATCTGTCACCTACTGCCGCCGGCTATTGCAGACCCCTGCCCCATTGCTACATCCAGGGCATCCTTCCACCTGTATTAGGTAAGCCTTCCTGGGTACCCTCTTCATTGTTCCAATTGGAACTGCTTTTCCATTTTCTAACATCGTTGCTTGCCTTCCAGTGGTCGGGGGGTCCTTCCGGCGTTCCTGGTTCCAGGCTGATGGCACACTACACCTGTGGCCTCAAAGATTGCACGGACAGTTGTCTTGATATCTGCCCGTGTGGTACTTGGGGACGGAGGTTCCATAATCTACACAACCATTAAGTCTTAACAGACTGAAGCCTACTGGTCGTCCAGATTATGGAAGCCTCAGCCGGGGACCCCGTGGCCGCTCTAATGCAAGCCGTCAGAGCCCTTAGGACGGATATGGCTGCAGCTACAACTGCAATCCACCACCGCCTGGACTCCTTACAGAGTGCTCGCCATCCATCCATTACCGGCGGACTCCGAGTTCGGTGATGCCATGCCCCAAAAACCCAGGTCTCTCCACCTCCTGTTCCCGTGGTGATTCCTACCCCGTTCCATCCAGCAGCCCAGGAAAGGTATCAGGGCGATTGCAAAAGGTACCGTACATTCCTCAACCAATGTAAACTCCACTTCCTCTGCCGGCCCTAGGCGTTCCCTGACTCAACCACCAAGGCAGCCTTTTTGCTTTCCCACTTGACGGGTGTAGCTGCCACCTGGGCGAACCAGTTGTTAGAAAGCGATCACCGGGCCCTCTACGATTTCGAGCTCTTGGTGAGTGAGATGGCCAAAGTCTTTGACACCAGGTATAAGGCACAATACCGGGACCTAGAGTTATTAGATCTCGCTCAGGGCAGACATACTAATAGAATACATAACGCGATTCAACCAGTTGTCTGCGGAAACATACTGGCCCGAGAACAAAAAGGCTGTGGTGTTCTATAGGGGTTTGTGCAGTGCTATGAAAAATGCCCTCTCGGTTGTTCCATCTCTCCCAGTCCCAGCCACTTATTCTGAAATGGTCGATCTGACACTTCAGGTAGACGCCCGGAGAACCGAGTGTCGGGCAGAAGCCGGCCTTTCTAACAACCAGTCCCTCCTTCCACCAGATGCTACCAGTGAACCCATGCAAATAGGAGGGATACGTAGTCCCATAACTCATGCTGAGCGAGAACGCAGAAGAACAGGCAATGCCTGTTTTTACTGCGGTCTCAACGGGCATTACATCAAGGAGTGTCCTCGTCGCCCAAAGAACAAAAATACGGGTTTTCAGAAGGCTCGCCCTTGAGATCGGGGGTTAAGGCAAGCTTTTTACAAACCCCCTCCGAAGTCATCCCTGCTTTCGGTCCTATAAGACCAGTCATAGTCCATGCTCTGCTACACCCCACCAGGGAGTGCTCGCACTCTGTACACATAGTGATAGATTCTGGGGCTACCAGTTGTTTCATAGATATCACATTGGCCAACACACTGAATCTAACACTGATTTCAAAGAAGCACCCTGAGCCCGTACAGGCCGTCGATGGTACCTCCCTTGCATCCGGCCCGATCAAACAACAAACCGCCCCCATGGAGGTAGTCATTCTAGGCACCCATAAGGAAACATTGTCCTTCGACCTCATTTCCACACCATAGTTCGGGATCATTTTAGGCATTCCCTGGTTAAGAAAACATAATCCGCTTATTAACTGGGGTACAGGCCAAGTACTTTTTGAGTCCGAAGTTTGTCAACACTACTGTTTGGTGGAATCTGAGGGTATGACCAACCCTGCAAGAGCCCTTGGGGCGTTGGCTTCTTTAGCAATCGGGGAGGATGTAACACCTGGGACTCCACATACGGTAGGGGCAGTCCTAGCCGGTATACCCTCAGTATATCATGATTTCCAAGCTGTGTTTGATAAGGCCTCGGCTGAGGGTTTGCCACCACATAAACCATATGACTGCCCCATTAACTTGGCTCCTGAGGCGTCGATACCAAAGGGCCGTATCTATTCCCCGTCACCATCTGAAGAACTGGCCCTGAAAGAGTACGTCCAACAAGCCTTACTTCTGGGCCATATCCGACCCTCTTCCTCACCCGCAGCTAGACCCATATTCTTTGTTCCGAAGGAGGGGGATCTCCGTCCCTGCGTGGATTATAGACGGTTGAATTCTGTCACCATCAAGAACCGCTACCCCATCCCTCTCATCTCCACTCTCTTAGATAAGCTGACACATGCATCTGTCTACACCAAGCTGGACCTCCGGGGGTGTACAACCTGATACGCATGCGCAGATGGGATGAGTGGAAAACAGCATTCTGCACTCGCCAACCACTGCAAGGCAAGCAACGATGTTAGATAATGGAAAAGCAGTTCCAATTAGAACAATGAAGAGGGTACCCAGGAAGGCTTACCTAATACAGGTGGAAGGATGCCCTGGATGTAGCAATGGAGCTGGGGTCTGCAATAGCCGGCGGCAGTAGGCGACAGATGGCAACTTGAATGGCACTCTGGATGGAGGGTGCACACCTGAATCGGCAGAGAAGAATTGAGCAAGGTGCGAAGGCGGGGAGATCCGTACACAGTCCAGTACACAATCCAGGGTCAGGAGCCAAGAGGTAATGTCGATTGCAGGGGAAAATCCAAGAGCAACATCCAGTTGACAGGCCAAGGGTCGTAAGTTCCAAGTAAGACGAACCGTGCAGAAATACCAAGGAGAGGCAACAGAAGTCTGTGAAAACAGTCTGTGGTGAAAGCATCTGAAGGAAGCAAAACTATGGTAACGCCAAACAGTACTTGCCGGGAAGCAGCTGTGAATATACTGTGATGCCCTTCGGCTTATGTAATGCTCCGGGCACCTTTCAGCGCTTTATTAACGATGTGTTCAGTGACATCTTAGACATCTATGTTGTGGTACATTTGGATGACATACTTGTGTTTTCTCCTTCATTGGAGGGGCATATCATCCACGTCAGAGAGGTGATGTCCCGACTCAGAAAAAACGCATTATTCGCGAAACCCGAAAAGTGCCAGTTTCATACGAAAGAATTTCTGGGATTCCATATCTCTCCAGGTGGATTGGCGATGAATCAGTCTAAGATTCGTGCAATCACAGACAGGCCGGTGCCAGGGAACCTTAAGCGGCTACAATCCTCCCTAGGATTCGCAAATTTTTACCGGCGTTTTATCGCGAATTTATCTTCTATTGTTGCCCCTCTGACAGCCTTGACAAGCCCTCTCGTCTCATTCCACTGGTCTGCCGAACATCAGGCTGCCTTTGAATCCCTTAAAACAACCTTCACCACAACCCCGGTCCTCCAACACCCGGATCCAGAGCTCCACTTCATTGTGGAGGCTGACGCATCTTCATTTGCGTTGGGTGCAGTCCTTTCCCAACCCTGTCCAGCGACTGGTCATCTGCACCCGGTGGCAGATCACTCACAGAAATTCACGTCAACCGAAACACACTATACGGTCACAGAGAAAGAGCTCCTTGCCATCAAAGACGCGTTTCAGGTCTGGAGACACCATGTTCTGGGGGCTAAGCACCAGATGGTTGTGTACACCGATCACAAAAATCTGCAGGATCTAGCATCACTCAAATGTGTTAACAGCTGACAAGTTCGCTGGCATTTGTTCTTTGCAGCTTACGACTTTGTGGTTAAACATAGGCCGGGGTGGTCCACGGAAAAGCAGATGCTTTGTCCCGTTCACCAGAGGTGTCTCTCCCGTCCTTTCCAGACACATTGTTAGAACAAGGGCAGGTAGTATGTGCTTGCACTCCCTCACAACCCATGTTATCTGCCATACGCCAATGGGTCTTACATCATCCCCAAGCATTGACGGAGTGGGACCCAGTGTTTCAAGATGGGTTGCCTTTCGTACAAGGGAGGCTGTTTTTGCCCACTAGTGACACACGTAATCAGGCCCTAGACTGGTCCCACAGTGCCATCATCAATGGCCACCCAGGGCAATGACGCACTTTAGATCTGCTGAAACGTTGGTGCTGGTGGCCGTTGATGAGACGCGATGTGGAGTACTACGTGAACACCTGCTCGGTGTGTGCTCAGTGCAAGTCACAAAGGGGCGGCACGCTAGGATTGCTACAACCCCTACCGATACCACCTGAGACCCTGGCATACGGTCTTGATGGACCTAATCACTGATTTGCCCCGCACGCAGGGATTTGACACGGTTTGGGTAGTGGTGGATTCTTACACCTAGATGGCTTGTTTTGTGCCTTGTAATGGAATCCCTTCCGCTCCTCCATTGGCCCGAATGTTCTTCAAATCTATCTTATCTGTTTGGCTTACCGCAGGTTATAGGGTCAGACCGTGGATCTCAATTCACGTCCCGTTTTTTGGCAAGCCCTTACCAAGCTTCTTGGCATCGATGCTCGTTTCTCCTCTGCCTACCATCCTGAGAGCGATGGGCAGACAGAGAGGGTGAATCAAGCATTGGAATAATACTTACGTTGTCTGTCTCTCCAGTATCAAAACACCTGACTTAGTTCACTACACCTTGTGGAGTTCGCATACAATAATGCCCTGCATTCCTCCACTGGTTTCTCCCCGTTCTACTCCCTTTATGGTCAACACCCTCGCACTCTTCCTTTTCCCGACTTCACCCCCACCGGTACCCCTTTGGCTAATGCCGGTGTCTGTGATCTGGCCGCGGTTCATGCCCAGACCCTCGGCCATCTCCATGAGGCCCAGTCATCTATGAAGGCAGCTGCTGACAGGAAGCGGGAGGGTGCTCCTGCTTACCGCGTGGGGGAGCAGGTTTGGTTGTCCTCTCACCATTTACACATCCCTGGTTGCCGTAAACTACTCCCGCGGTTTGTTGGTCCCTATCGGCTGTCCAAGGTCCTGAATCCGGTAGCTTATCGCCTTGCAATCCCCTCTGCCTGGCGTATATACCCGGTGGTCCATACCTCGCTGCTCAAACCATGCCCTGACCCGACCCGACCCGCATTATGTCCCCTCCTGCCCCTGTTTCTGTGGTGTCCCCTGATGTGTTCGAGGTCAGTCCAATTCTGGGTTCTCGCCTTTTTCGGGGGCTGTTGCAGTACCTCGTGGACTGGTTGGGGTACGGTCCAGAGGACCGCTCTTGGGTTCCCTCTTCGGATGTCCATGCCCCGTTGTTGGTCGCCCGCTTCCATCGGGATCATCCTTCCAGCCCACGGGGTTGTGGGCCTTTGGGGGGCGGGAGGGCTCCGTCACGTCCCCGGTCATGAAACACCGTTCTAGCAAACTCCCCCTAGGTTCCCACTTACCTCTGCACACCCGACGACGGCAGTTGGGAGACAGGTCCTGGCACATCTGGAAGAAGGGCTTGAATGGCCGTCCAGGACGGAGTCCCTTCCTCCACTGGCAGATACCATGGCGTCTTCCCACGCTGCACCATAGGTATGGCATCACTTGGGGACTCGTAGTTTGAGACACCACGTGATCAAGAAGTAACTCCTGTTGTAGACGGAGCACGTGATACAGAACATGCGTCACATGATCCGATCATGTGACCGTCCTTTGCGTTCAAAAGAAACGAGCGGACACACAAACAACGCTTCACAGCTGCTTCCCGGCAAGTACTGTTTGGCGTTACCATAGTTTTGCTTCCTTCAGATGCTTTCACCACTGACTGTTTTCACAGACTTCTGTTGCCTCTCCTTGGTATTTCTGCACGGTTCGTCTTACTTGGAACTTACGACCCTTGGCCTGTCAACTGGATGTTGCTCTTGGATTTTCCCCTGCAATCGACATTACCTCTTGGCTCCTGACCCTGGATTGTGTACTGGACTGTGTACGGATCTCCCCGCCTTCGCACCTTGCTCAATTCTTCTCTGCCGATTCAGGTGTGCACCCTCCATCCAGAGTGCCATTCAAGTTGCCATCTGTCGCCTACTGCTGCCGGCTATTGCAGACCCCAGCTCCATTGCTACATCCAGGGCATCCTTCCACCTGTATTAGGTAAGCCTTCCTGGGTACCCTCTTCATTGTTCTAATTGGAACTGCTTTTCCATTATCTAACATCGTTGCTTGCCTTGCAGTGGTCGGAGGGGGTCCTTCCGGCGTTCCTGGTTCCAGGCTGACGGCAATCTGCACCTGTGGCCTCAAAGATTGCACGGGCAGTTGTCTTGATATTTGCCCGTGTGGTACTTGGCGACGGTGGTTCCATAATCTACACGAGCATCAAGTCTTAACAATTTGAACAAATAGGACTTCTATTTAATATAAAGCACACGTTTTCTTCTGCAAGCAAACAGGATATGTGAGAGACTCAATGGCCTCCTTAAAGAAAGGATTGCCAAGATTAAATTGACTTTGAAGAAGGAATGGCTATTTTGCCTGCCCCTAGCGTTATATGCACTTCGGAAACAGCCTGGATCAGACCATCATCTCACCCCTCACGAATTAATGACAGGGCGGTGCATGAAAACATCTCTTACACCTCCATCTAGGAGTAGAAGTGATGCCCAGAGTGTAGCTAAAACCTGAGGAGATGAATTGCATGACTATTTGACATGTATGACCTCGAGCATCTCTCTCATTTCAGATCAACTGAAGCGCCAAGGGGGTTCGGGGGGAGGTTGGTCTCAGAACACAGAAGAAGACAATTCAACAACCAACCCAACTGAACTTTTATCAGCACCTAAGTTATATGTTGTAGACATCATTTTGGTCAAGAACTATACCAGGTTTGGCATGAGCCAGGTTTTTGCGTTGAAAATATAACCCCTTCAGATGTGAAGGTCCAAGGGACGAGCTTGGCTTCACTTAGAGATGTGAAAGCCTACAAAAGCTGAGACCCCTACCTCCCACCGTTGCAGATCCAGAAGTAAGGCAAGAAGAAGAATTGACTCGATCAGTGATGAAGAAGGACGATAAGGCCCCTGCCATTGGATGAGATCGATTTAGCTTGGACTAGAATTCGGAGGACACTCCTTATAGATACTTTAGCAGGAGTGCAAAGACTTGCTGAGAATTTTAATAGGCCAAACATGAACTTTAGAAATACATTGACGTATCAAAGTTATGCCTAAACGTCAGTTCCTGATCAGAAATTGGAAACGAGATCAGTATCCAGATTCATTTTGTGGTGCATACCTAAGCAGTTAAACATATGGTAATTACTGCCAGTGATGTTCATCGGCTTGTGCTTGCTATTTTTATATTTATACTTCACGCTTATCCTGCTCTGATCAGAATAGACGCTGATATTCACACTTTTTTAAAGAATCCTAAGAATAGCCCTGTGATTAGAAGGCTTCTCTCATAGCAATAATCAAGCAGATTTTACAATTACAGGTGTAAAGAAATGTGAGGACTATTAAAAATTAGAAATACAGAAGCTGGTACAGTTCTAGAGAATTATCAAGTGCAACAAGTACAAATATGGTGCAAAAGATGGATGTCTATGTTTTTGTGCATAATATATGCCTGTACGATTACTCTCTTTGTTCCTCCTCGTTCACAGTCTCTATCATACTAGCACTCCCACTGAGGCAGAAGCCACTATGGTCCTCCCCACTACGAGAACTGCTTTTGATTTGCTTACTGCTGCTAAGACAGAGGCACATATAGTTCTCCCCAATGAAAGATCTGCTTTTGACTTGCTTCATGAGTATTGCACAACCTTTACATTTGGGAGGTATAGGAGAGATGCAGAGGAAGTAATGAGGGGATAAATAGATGATGCAGCACACTTGAGTAATAACGTGGTATCAGCACATGAGAGAATTGGGGGCAAATCATCTAAAGAGAGTTGCTACAGTTGCGCTCTCATACCCTATGCCATGAATACAGTGCAAACGTTCATCTCCAGATAACTTCCAGCACGATGCCAGATGCCTCGTTCATCTTGCAGCATGCATGACCAGGGGATAATTCCAGGGAAGTTGGGCCACTTTGCGATCAAGATTGAAAATGGTTGTTTCGATTCCAGGATTATATCAAGACTTCACAGATGGAAAAGGAACCTGGAGGGGAGAGCAATATGCTTGTGTATCCTGCATTAGGATGGGAAGAGGTAGTCATTGAAGATATGAAGAGAATGGATTGCCCTGATATAACAGAAATAGCCAGATCGCCCGGATCGCCTAGATGTTGGGAACAAACTGAAGTCTTAGTCTATGGACGAGTAAAGACCAAAAAGGGATGGGAAAAGAGGATTAATGCCCTATGCAGCTCATCTTCTGAAGCCAGAATATGTGCAATAGGTGCAGAGAGTGAACAATGGATGTTTGAAGCCAAGCTGTCATAAACCACCGAATACGCCCTTTTTGGACTTCATGGTCCATGATGCACTGCGGCATGAATTCAGTGATCCTTCCAACATGGCCGACGGGCCTGAAATGCTGCGCTCTAGCCCTTGCGCGCAATGCTCGATTTCCTAGAAAACAGACACGCCCCCGCGGCTCTGCGCGTCTCAACGCAACTGCTTGGAGTTGCTAGACGTGCGTTTCGAGTCCGCTTCCCGTGCCATCTCCAGTTCCTTACCTTCCTTCTTTTCTTTTGTTTCCTTGAATCCCGTTCAAATCTCTCCTTACCCGCTAGCCCGTATCCTTTTCCTGGATTCGTCTTGTGCTCGGTCCTGCGGTGTCCGGACACTCTCCGAGCGTGGGACTCTTACCTCCTTCCTGAATTCACGACTACATTCCTGGATACTGAATGCCATCTGGCCAAGGACAGCTGGCTACCTCAAGCTGGAACCTGAAGACTCGGACCCGGCCTGTACAAACCTTGGACAGTGAAATAAAAAAAGGAAGTTGCACCCAAGAAGGTCACAAGCAAGGAAAAACAGGTGAAAAAGAGAGAAACTTGTGACACAAGCGGCTGACATGGGTAGAAGATGAATCAGGTCCAATGGTTGTAGTCCCATTTGAGAATGCAACATTGCACTTCCAGAGGCACGGGAAGAAGCATTTGAGAGATAACAAAGGCTTCACAACTACAATTGATGTTACTAGGATGGGAGCAGGGACAGACGTCCTAATGGATCGATATTGGGCTTGTGGGCCTAGTGCCTACATGAAACTGCCCAAGCATTGGGGGGGGCGTGCTCCTTGGTGCTCATTCATCTTCCAGCAGTAGTGATTCCTCAGAGTGACCTGAACATTGGATAATTTCAAAAAGTAGATGCCCGTTTGAGGAAGAGAAGATCGCTTGAATTTCTCAATAGAACCAGAAGAGGGAATTACTTCTCAGCCAAATCAATAGAAGCATACGACTCCATTCCTTACGAGCACAGGTTTTTCAGCAAGACTGCTTCAATATTTACGACTATCTTCATGCCTGGGATCCAGATGATGCCAAATGCCAAATGGTTGCAGATTACCAGATGGGAGCTCCTGCAGACGATCAACACCACCATAAAAGGGATTCAATGCTATCAAAGAAGAGTTGAAGGCCATACGACTAATGGCCCTGCAGAACAGATACATCCTCGGCATGATCACAGCGACGGAAGGAGGAGTTTGCGCCAAAATCGGGCCATCATGTTGCACATCCATACCTTCTCACGATGACGAGAATAGGATCTTGACAGAGGCTATAACGCTGCTGACAAACCTGCATACCAAGATGAAAGACAAGACAGAGGACATTATAGATGACAGTTGATTTGCGTCTATATTCTCATGGATTCCGCAGTGGAAGGCAAACCTCTTCAAGTTTCTTGGAGCAATACTGGTGGTGGTGATGTTTGGATTCTGTGTGATCAGGATGTTACGAAATTCTCTCGCCTCGGTGCTTCCGCCGTATGGCAATGCTGGAGGTTACCATGGAGACAGGGACTCCCAATCTCGCAGTTCCGATTCCGTGGAAGTCACGTGACTTCAATGTCACGTTTACGGCGGGATAGGCCCCGCCCCCATACACCTAAGAGGTGTTCAAAAGAAGCCTGCGTAGACCCAAACGCTGCTTCTAATTAGCGTTACTTTGCCGAACTTACTTACCTTGTGCTGATCTGATATTTGACCGTGGAATTCCTTCATCGACCCTTCTTTGCCTGTTCCTTGGATTTGTCGACTTGGCTTCTTCGACAGTGGTCTCGTCCGCCTGCCGAACCTTTACTTCCATTCTACACTTACCTTCCGGCTGGCTCGGCAGTGTATTTCCTAAGCACTGCACCCCTTCCAGCCTTGCGCCAGTGGCGCTGTGAACTCCCAGCCGGCCAGAAGCACTGCATCCCTTCCAGCTTTGCGCAAGCAGTGCTGTGAACTCCCAGTTCCTCAGTTTCATAGCTGCCTGAGAAGAACTGCTTCCTTTCATCCCTAAAATAAGACTGTTCCTCTTTTATCTATCTCTTTATGTAAAGACTCTTGTATACTCCTGGCTTGGGCATTTTCCTCAGGATTGAGATCGACTTGCTGTTCCTGCCCTGCTTTCCATTGGATCAACTTAACTGGAATACTTCAACATCATAAGTGACTACTGTGCACTTGAACGCTATCCTGACCCAGTGCACCCTCCCGGACCTAGTTGCGTCCCTCGTGCCGTTCGGGGTAGCACCCCATACTAATTACCCTATTTTTTATTTTATCCTGACGTTGATTTACCTAAATTCTAACGCTCTCCTATTAGGGTAAGCTGTCCAACTATTTTGTACATTTTTTGGGATTCTGTACAGGTATTAAGGTTAATCCAACCTTCTTTTCCTTTTCTAGTAGTTGCATCTCGACTACTCCTCTTGATACCTATACAACTCTACCAAGCCTCATCAAGCCTCTCTTTCAGGTACTGTTGTCTCTTGCAAACACCATACTTATCGTGTTACCCAATCATTACCTTGTAACAGTGTTTGCTTTTTCCACAGCTTGGTGTTGCGGTGTGGGTATCCCCGCTCTTTTGGGTAACCAATTCCTTTGCTTGTATTAACTCTAACAACAAAGGGGTGGGTTGCATTAAAGAGCTCGTCAGGTTGAGGAGGTCTGGTTCTGGAGAGTTCAATATCTTGAACATACCAGCTTAGACTGAAGGCTTACCGGAGCTGCTCCCTCTACCCTAGTGTTCGAAGGTCGAGCAACGCCCCGACCTGTCCAACTAGTGGTGAGTAACACAGGATAATAATTGCCCAATGCAAGAAGACAGCAAAGAAAGACGTAGGAAGGATGATCAAGATTGATGTCTAATCAGGGTTTGGGCCAAAGGAATTGATTGATGAAGATGTCAGAAAATACATAGAGGCCAGCATCGTAGCACCTGAAGGAACGAAGTTCCTGTATCCAAAGAAGTACGTAGGACGGTGGGTCTATTGTAATCCGAATGGACAGTGCAATTACATGACCTAGAGTGTGGATGAACATGTTAAATCAGCCGGCACCCCGAGGGGGGTGATGAAGATCTGGATTTTGAAGAAGCACTTCTACAAGAGAAAATATCAAGATGTGGAGACCATTGAAGAGGTGGTCGATGACTCGAATCAGAGGGGGGGAATGTAGAGGAGCAGTTACAAGCCTATACAGGAAATCCCGCCCCCCTAATTCATGTATGTTGGAAACCTGAGACCGTGCCATGCTTGACACCAGCAGTTGTGACCATACCAAGGCAAATATTCAAAAGAAGATATCCTCTGAGAAAGCCCTTTCAAATGTATCCCCGAAGAGACCACAATCTGAGGAAGTAACTCCCTGAAGGAATATGAGAAAGAGCGAAAGAGGAGCTGGTGACGACAAAAGACGAGCGTGACGCACTCAGAATACTGGCTGAAGAGAATATATGGACCTTATAGAAACTGAGTCGAGTAAACTTTCATATGCTAAAAGAAGATTGCATGCGTGTGACGCAATGCAGAAAATGCAAGCTGTTCAATAACCGTGCAGATGCTGTATTGCAAGCAGTCTAAGAGATCATAGAAGCTGGCTATACGTAGTGAATAGATTGCAGGTGAAGCTGCCATTGTATAGAAGCTGGACATTGGTGACATGACTTTAGTAAGACCGGACCCATGGAGAGTAAAGACCAAGAACTGTGTCGCTAAGAATTAGCTGAGATCGTGGATACGAATGGCGAGGCTGTCTGGCCTGGTACCAAAGCTGAAGCAGGCAAGACCGGTTATTGTTGAAGGCTGTGAACGTGAGAAGCTGAATCATCTCTTGTTAAGGTGCAAAGAAAGAACACCAAGCGTGTCAAGTTTTATTCAATGAAGACTTAAATGCTGCAAAATTGACCAAATCGTGGTCTCCTTTCATGTGAGCCAAGAATAGAAATAGAGTTGAGCATGGAGTTCCAGAACTACGATAGTGCGTGCTCACACTCCATTTCCAGAGACAAGAATACTCTGCAAGGTCAAGTTCAAAGACAATCTTCATGGCAGAAGGCATAGCTGATGAGACGTTGGGCTAATTGTGTGGGATGGTAAAATCAAGTCCACCTCCTGGCACCTGGGTCTGGAGCTCACATGCTGCTAAGTGAATTGAATATTCCAGACATGGCACGAGTGTGCCAACCAATTGTAGAGGGCCGTACAATGAAGGGCCTCATAGTTTGAAGACCAATGATATACTGTGTATTTAATAGTTTTGAAGAGGACTCATTTTAGAGGTAGGCATAAGTTGTCCACCCGACAGATATCCAATCACAATCCCAACCCTTATAGAAAGTATACTTATATGTTCCCCTTGAGCCTATCACAACCCCTCATAGGTTTTTCCTCATTTGCCATGTAGTAGGACGTCACCTCTGACGAATGTTTAGTATATAAATGTGTTTTATGAGATATGCGCCGAGAGCTCGAGCGAACGTCCGTTGATGTCCGTTGTAACTACCTGTTTTAGATAATTGTTAATAAAACAGCAAAACTTTGCCATCTTCCTGAGTTGGTTTGATTATTTGGTGTCAGAGTTTGTCTGCATCCCCACTCATTGCATGCATGCTATCCAAAAGGCCACATGCTCAGAGTCATATTTTTTTTCCATAGAATACGAGTATTTAGAGAGAGAAGACCTAACTCAAATCTTAACGCAGCCGTTGGAATCGAGGTTGGTAAAGAGCACCCTTTTCCAGAGTAGGCTTTCCATTACAGTAAAATCAAAATACTCCTGCAAATGGTAGATCTCTATCCCATATATCAAGGCAGGCAATGCCTTAGCTTCATAGAACATATGTACCGGAAGAAGTGAAAGTTCCTAAATTTATAATGAAGTGCTTCAACCGAGTTGCCAAACTTCTTGCTTTTTCCTTCAAATGATTCACTGGACTCTTATTTGGTTGAGCTGTTAAAGAATCCTAGATATCTAAACTTCGGCACCACCTCAATGTTGCATTCACCTACCCACAATGCATGGCTTTTCCTGCACCCTTCTTTAATTAAATTACTTTAGTTTTCCTTAAATTGATGTTCAAATCATTTTCTTTACAAAACAACTCAATGGCCTTCAAAAATCTTTGCAGCCCTATCTTTGGTCTATCCATTATGACAATATCATCTGCGTGGGAAATCCATATGGCCCGTAACTATTTAATGACAGGCCGGGGTAAAGGCTGCCGCCTCGATACATTTCCCCAAGATCCGCCAGCTATATACTGAATAGTGCAGGAGCCAATATGCACCCCTACCGCAGGCCACATCTGGTGGGTAGATGTTGCGTGTATTCTCCCTCTTATGGTGGTGTCTGTGGCAAATCAACTTCCGGGCAACAGTGGTCCTTGCGCGACTATTGGTTTTCTAAAACATCAATCAACCCAACACCTCTA
Source organism: Ambystoma mexicanum (assembly GCF_040938575.1). NCBI lineage: Eukaryota > Metazoa > Chordata > Amphibia > Caudata > Ambystomatidae > Ambystoma > Ambystoma mexicanum. The sequence goes on from NC_090934.1 coordinate 1,066,376,357, forward strand.
ATACACCACAAGGGATCCGAACAGATTGGAATAACAAGCAAATTATAAACCTCCTTGTCCAATTTTGTTAACGTGGAAAGAACGGCAGGCTTATCCCTGAAGGTTTGTAATCATTGGTTAGTTACAACACAGCAAAAATACATTTATTACGCTATGATAAAAGGGACTGTCCCATCAAGTTTGTATAGAAAAATAGCCACTTTATATCACAACAGACAGTTTATTTATATTGCGCCAAAGCCTGCAAGTATCAGGACGCAGAACACACAAACATCAACAATTATGAACATGGGCAAAACCTAGGAAATCCTTTTCCAATGACATATCCACACAAGAGGGCATTATAAAGACCTGGTTGTTTGAATAAGTATATGTTTCTTAAACACCGAGTGACATGTCTCTAGGCATAAGCTCGTGGGTAAAGCATTCTATGCTTGGGCCGCAAGGATGACAAAAGAGTCTGAGGCCTCTTCATTATTTTGATCTTGCCACTGTTATTTGTCCTTGGGTATTGGGAGGCAGGTGTCTAGCGGGTATTTATGTTGTTATACGTTTAAGATATTTAGGAACACTCCTATGGATGCATTTGTGGGCCACAGAGAGTGTCTTGAAATGTAATCTTGCTGACACTGGCAGCCAGTCGAGCTTTCTCCTGGCCTGAGAGATTTGTTCTCTATATGTTTATAATATTTAGGAGCACTCCTATGGATACGTTTTTGGGCCACAGAGAGGGCCTTGAAATGTAATCTTGCTCACAATGGCAGCGACAGAGCTTTCTTCTGGCCCGAGAGTTATGTTCTCTTTTAGGGATATTGTATATAATCTGCACCGCCTCATTTTGTAGAATTTGAAGTCTGGTTATGCAATGTTCGCTTGCTCCTAAAAGGAGAACGTTGAGGTAGTCCAGCCGAGGCACGATAATGGCTTGGACCAAGACTTCACGATTTGTTTGAAACAAAAAGGACTTGCCGTGTCTTAGTACTCCTTCAACATGAGTTTTAGAGTTAAGGTAGGCTTCCAGCTAGACACCCAATGCCTTGACCTTATCCAAGACGCCTATGTGATTCCCATCCAAGTCCATGTGTGTGTATTCAGGGCCTAGTTTTGCTCTTACCGTTGTGGAGGCAAAAATCAAGAGTTCCGTCTTAGAGGGATTTAGGCACATGCCAAATTGACCTACTCCAAATTGATCTAATTTCTTTGGTCGAATTTAGTAGGTCAATTGGTACATTTTAATAAACAAAATAGATGTGGGGTGGGGTAAGGGAATAGATTAAGGTTATGGGAGGTAGCGGGGGGGTATCCCCCTGCAGTAGGTCATTTTTTTTGGTTAAAAAGAAAACCCATATCCTTTATCGCGCCATAGATGGAACTCGACCTGACTAAGTCTTGTAGTCTCCACTTAGTTCCATCAGGAGCTGAGTGTCATCAGTGTACATGGCAAATAGACACCCAGAGTGGTTAACAGGTCACAAAAAGGCTTCATATATAAGATAAATAAAGCTGGTGACATACAGGCTCCCTGCGGGACTCCATAGATTATTTGTTCCATGTCCAAGGAAGCAGTTCCCCAACATACCCAGGATTCCCTTGCTCATAAAAGAGCTAATCCAGTTTGTGGCTTTTTTAGAACATTTCCCAGTAGTGAGTAAAGCATTCAGAGGACGTTTATAATTTAACAAATCGAAGGCGGCTGACAAGTGCAAGAGTACTGGGAGAAATCTGAAGGTGTCTCCCTAGCTAGTCCCCGGGGATCTGTCATCCAGGTGGCCAGGACACAGCCATTGCTATTGAATCCAGTTCCTGGCCTGGGGGTGGACCAGTGATGGCGGTGGGGGGGGGGGGGGGGGACCTTAGGGAGTGGGAGTGGGACACCGACTAGTGAGACGCGATATCCCCCTTCTTTCAACACCTTTTCCCCATCCTACCACGGAGGATATTCCGAAACACTCCCCCCCCCCCCCCCCGCTTTTTTTCATATGCACACCTTCACACAACACGAAAGACAAGGAACTAATGCCAGAGCCGTTTACCGGACATGTCCCAATACAGTGGTCGGGCAAAGTCCAGCAATTGACTGACCAGAATCACACACACCCTTCCCCACAGGAATAAAAAGGTGGAGCACACAAGCCCAAGGGAGGCAAGGCAGACAGCACAAAGGAAGGGCTAACGCAGCACGGCAGTTCAAGAGGAGGAGAACAACGGCATAGATCGAGAGGGTGACAAAGAGAGAAGCGACTTTGCCCTTTCCGGCTAAGGCCCGTGAAGCCTCTTCAGAGGTCTGTGAATAATAGGCCAGTGTGTATTGCCAAAGATGTCTTGGTATGCAAGACTCTCCTCTGCTGATTATTAAGCCGGGGAGAGACGCTTGTCTCAACCTGGACTCCAAGGAGAAAGAAAGCAAAGCAGTTCATCATAGCTGGTGAGAGGGGAGTATCGATAAGAAACCGAACTGTGTTAAACGAAAGTAGCCAGTGGCTAATTTGAACTTTGAAAGGCAAAAGATACTTTAGTTGAAAGAGGGGGGAAAACCAAGAACAGAGGAGTACAGCACCACATAGGTGCTCATGCAGGAAAGTCTGGGCGATTACCCGATGGTAGAAAACTACCATAAACAGGAGCCCTTGGGAAAAGGCGAGAAGAGGTCAAAGTGGTCATAGAGGTGTCCTGTCGAATCCTCTGTATCTGTACCGTCGAAAGTCTTTGACCAAGAGATGATTGAGAAGTTAAGGGAAATGAATCCGCTTGGTGAAGCGAGCGCATGAATAGTATGTTTAAAGGTTGTCAAGAGTGAACCCTACCGAGGGATGCAAACGAGAAGGGGCGAAATCTAAAGTCCCATTGTGAACTGTTTTCATAAAAGATTGGCAAGGATGAACCCGACCAAAGGATGCCAACGAGGAAGGGGCGAAGCCGGAAGTTCCTACGAATAGTGCGATAACAGAAGTAAACCCTACTGAGAGATGTCCATAGTAAAGTGCGTTGGAAAGGTGGACAGAGTGAACCCAGCAGAGGGAGACCGACATACAGGAGTGAATACTGTACCGTTTAAAAAGACATTAAAACTTGTGAAAGTAAGAAGCAGTGAAAGACCAGGAGAAGTGAAGTGCCTCCTTGTCCTTTGGGGTCCAAGCCCGGCCGAGGGAGATCCTTGGGTGAAAAGTCATCACCCAAAGTTCACTCAGAAAGGAGAGGTTTTGATTTGTTGAAAGTTACTTGCGAGGGTTCAGCACCCAGGAGAGGTGGACCCAGGGGTGAAGCCATCACCTAAAGTATTCATGGAACAGAACTTGTGTTTGTTTGTTGAGAATATCAGGCCCTCTAAGGCAAGAGACTTTTATTGAAAAGAGACTTAACCATCGAAGAACCTAATAGCTAGTGATGTACTGTCGGCTTGTGCTGGTTAAGCTCGAGCATGTGCTGTGTTCAGGAAACCCACCTTGTCTTGTGTTCAAAATGTGGGGAAGGGAGAACCCTGGCAATCACATCCTGACTTATTATTTGTGAACACTTTTTTCCTTTAATGAAACCCTATCCCACACTCCTTCTCTAATTACTTGTAAGGATTTGACAATTTTATTTAAAAAAAAAAAAAAAAAGTTTAGTATAGGCCTTTTACTTTGACAGGACACCGCAAGGACTGCCTTATTTTTCATTTGATGGTCGATGCTTGTTCCCATCTTAGGTTTAGCTTAGGCGTTTTTCCACCCTGCATTTACAGTTTAAGAAACACCCTTGAACGATGATCACTTGTGTCTTTATTGTTACAGTACAAGCAGGCCAGTTTTACCCTTTTCTAAAAACTCAAACATATGCGACTGAAGATCCAGTAAGGCACTTTCCGTGCCATATTGCGTACAAAAGCCAGATTGCATCAGGTGAAAAAGATCACATTTTTCGTAGTGCTGTTGTAGGAGGATAAGTTGCTACTTTATCAATGATCTTCTAAAGGAATACCAAGTTTGTTTATAGGGCATAGATTATTTGGATCTTTAGGATCTAGATTTGTTTGGTTTTTTTCGGCAGAGGATACAATATTTTATTTGTATTGCGCTCATACACAAGTGTTTCAGAGCACAGGAGTGATTACTACCTGTTTAATTACACCAGGGATGGTGCAGTGACTAAAGTTGGAGTTTACAAAACGTACTTAGAAAGGTACAAAAATACTGGGATTGCCTAGACTCAATTAAGAAGAACTTCACCTTGACAATGCACATGGATTTAAGAAGTGAGCACATTTCACTATCAGTTATTGGTTGGAAGCAAAGGAGAAATCAGTGTCCTCCTTATTTATAGGCTGAGTTTTATGACATGTATCATTGTCACACACGTTGGCCCGCGCGGAAGAGATTTTTTTTAGCAAACGCCTGCTGTACCATGATAAAGTCGGATGACATATAGGACTGAGGTTGATGCAATGGTTTTTCTAAGTTTTGATACATTTTTTAATAGTGTTTTGGAGTTGTTCTCTGCCATTTAGATTTCCCCGTTAAATGTTTTTTTGCCTCCAGGATTTTGGTTTAGTCGTTTTCTGCAACATTTTCCAATTGCATTTATTTTCATTGGTTTGATTTTTCTCCCAGAGATGTTCTGCGTGCATTGTTTCTCTTTTTAGATTTGCCAAATCGGGGGTAAGCCATGATGGTTGGCAAGTTTTGTCCCTAAACAATTTAAAGGAGCCACTTTGTCCAAAAAACTATTTAGCTGATGGTTATACGTATTTAGTAAGACCTCAGATGGGTTCATGTCCGAAGTGTTCCCCATTACATGATTACGGCTTTCATGAAGTTCATCAAGATTAATCCTTTTTAGATTTCTGTTAACAAGATAGGTTGCGAGTGTTCCTTGGAATACTCGGAAGGTGCATAAGACACTCCACAAAGTGGTGGTCGGACCAGGCGCAAGGTCTAGAATTTGTAATGTCCGCTGCAATATTTCTAACAGCAACCCAGTCCAAGATGTTTCCACCAGAGTGTGTTCGTTCCCTATTAAGAATGTTAAAGTTTACATTTCAGATGTCTTTCTAGTTCTATAGCCTCCTTATCCTCTCGGTTTGCTAGCCATCTGTTTTGGACACCGAGAAGTATAGTGAAGCTATTTGGCTTGTTAAGGGGAGCTAAATGATGTAACAGGTCCTCATTAAAACCAGTCATCTTGTCTGGTGGTCGATATACCAGAATGAAGTTAATGCAGCAATTATTATTGGGAAGAAACGCAAGGTGGATCATTTCAAATAGGGGTCTCAAAGAAGTGCAAGTTTGACCTATCCAGAAGAGCCACTCCTTCCCCTATTCCCAGTTCATGATTTTCACCAAAAAAGCTAAACCCAGGTGGTATGGCCATGCCCATGTTCGGGCCACTAGGATCTTTGAGCCAGGTTTCAGTCACACACATCAAGTCTAAGGCCTCTACCGGAGTATAGTCATGCATATTAAATCGCATGTTTGTTTAAGGAGCGGTTATTTAATAGGGGCAGCTTGGTAGTGGACAGGTTCAAAGAGGTCTGTGTATACTTAGGATCCCGTGTTACCTTCACGTCTTCAAATTTGACAATGTTTAACTGTGACGTAGGGCCTCAATATAAGTTTGCCGGTCCAGTAGTAACCGTTACTACCAGACCGGAAAACTTTAAAAATTGTGCTCGCGGGTGCCTTCCCGCCCACGAGCTTTGAGCGAGCAGAGAGGCACCCGCGAGCACAACTCGTCGGATGCACCAGCACCAATGAATGGTGCCGGTGCAACCAACCTCCTCATTCCCATTGAGCCCTATGGGGCTCAAGTGGGAATGGGGAGTAATGAATACCATCGCCCGGCAATGGGGACGGACCGAGTCCGCCGGGGTCGGAATGCCCCCGTACATCCCCATTGCCGGGTGCCCGTAATTTCCTGAGTTTGGCGGCAACCGTGTCGGTTTTACTGGCAAGGCAACCGCCAAACTCGTAATGAGCCCCATAGACTTTAAGGAGCACGAGATGTCTAGGGTCTTGAGCTTTTGGAAGCCTTGGTCTATGTAGTCTGGGTCATGGCCGGGCTCTATGGGGGGAAAAGAGTTTGGTTCTGTGACTGGGCATTATCATCAATTTCACAAAACTCTGGTAGTAGTAGAGAGTCAGGGTCGCCTAAACAGCCGGAGTCTGTTACAGTGGTGTAAAGGGACGGGTTGGTGGAGGGCGTGGTGGTCCTCCAGTGAGTGGGGCTCAGTGAACACTAAGCCTGGGATTGTGTTAGGAATGTTGCAAGATCTAATTGAAGCAGTGTCATAAAAATCTGTAATTTATTTTTCTACAATTTTCTCACGTCTCAATCTTTGAGCAGCAAGTACTAACGTGAGCTCTGGATAGAGTCCCATACTGTAGGAAGGCAGTCAAGGACGTAACAAGTAGGTGCTGAAGGAAAATCAACAAAAAAAAATTCGAAAATTCGCCTAGATAGCTTTAAGCAGGTCCCCTGTTAGCAAAAGAAGACAGTGGAAATCAGAATGTTACCATAAACGGGAGCAGAGCTTAGAACCGCGTATCCTAACACGGGCCACTGCACGGACCAGCGAAGACCGACTAAGCCCAGAAGTTTCCATAAGAGGCCTCTAAGGAAGCTGGGAAACGTTGTTCTGGAGGCAGAGCAATCTGCTCCGTACTCTGTGAGAATGCTTGATCTCTCTGCTTCAAGCTATAGCCAAATGATTGTCGGGTAACCCATGCAGACAATGCAAAAAAGGTAGCAGGCGCCCCCCTCTCTCGAAAGAACAAGGCATGATAACCTGTTCAGTGGTTATTAACCACATTGAGAGTCCGCAGCCATTGCTTTTTGCTCACTGTACCTTCACAGATGGGAAATATCCATTTGCATATCAGTCTTTGTCCCGCCCACAAGGGCAGTCCAGCACCGAAATGCTATGGCAATTCCTCTCTGAACAAGAGTACCATCAGCAACCCCATACACGTGTTTCAGCCTTGTTGGGCATCATCAGTGAGGTGAAGCTGAGCCTCTCTAACCCATGCAGACAAGCCCAAGTTCGCTAAGCACACTGACAGGCCCAGCAGTGCACAAATTAGCAGATGTCAAACAAGTCACACAAGCAGTCAGCGTTCAAACAAGAGTCCCTCTAGTAAGGTTCTAGCAACACTACAAAATACAACCCACCCTGTAAAGGAATGCACAGGACGGAGAGTTTCAAAGAAAGAAAAGGGATGCACTCTGGATCCTGACAGGAGAGTAGTTGGTATGGTTAATAACCACAACAGTTAAAGGTTTCTTGGCTTCAGCAAAAAGGAAGCAATGGGTCTTAAAATGTCTCTAGAGGCCTTCAGGGAAGGACCAGGGTGACAGAACCACAATGTGCTTTGTACTATAGATGCTCTTGGTGCGCGACAGGGTCCAGTCGGCTTCAGGGAGCTTTGAAGGCTTCTATGAGAGAGTTTGAGACGTGAGTCAGCTGTGGCTAGCAGGCGGCAAGGCGGTCAGGAATCGTGGTTTCAGTGCAGTTCGGCAGTTCTTAAGCGCTGGTCGAGACGTCTCCGATAGCTTGAAATGACTGCGGCTTGACAGCAGTCAGCATTGCAGTTCATTGCAGCTTGAGTAACTCGACTGGCTCCAAAATGTCCTTTAAGGCGGTCGTCCCTAGATGCTTGTCATGGCACTTCTCCCAGATTCTTCAATGGGCTTGCATCGTCCTTAAATGTGGAGGGGCCCACGTCTGAGGAGTGTGTTGCAGGCAGCTGCATTGTCCTCAGTTTCGGGTTCAGACAGCTTCTGGCACCTCCTACCTAGGAAGCTTGCTGCAAGGCCTAGCAGGGCACGCTGTGTGCTGGCTGGGTACCGGTTCTGGATCAGCAAGAGGGTCTACTGGATTCAGTATCTCCCTCTGTTCCCTGGGAGATGCTTAGGGGAGGGATCTTGCTTCCCTCTTTGGAGGTCATGGCCTTCCTTCACTGCAGAAGATGTAAGGCCGACTGTACCTTCGTCCAGGTTCGAATGAGTTCTTCTTGCAAAGTCTTCAGAGGATCTGCCAAAAGAGGGGCTTGGCCCTCTTTTAAAGACAAATGGGCCACAGTGATTGGTATAGGCTAAGCCTACATTAATGAACCAATCCTAGGGTCCCTACCAACAATCTTCTGTATGCATGAGGTGATAAACAGAGTGCTTTGCAACAGGAAAGGTAAAGGGGTGAAAACGTGTGATTCTAAGTCCCACCCATGTTCCTGTATGTTGATCAAAGAGTTTGACTCGCCTTGTGGTTCCTGATTAAAGTGGCAGGTCTCCCTTGAAGCTGCGGCGAGACCAGGCTCTCTGGCTCCTGCAAACCAGTGTTGTACCTTATGAATGGGATCCCCCTACCAGGGTGGACTACTGTAAACACGCAGTCCCAGACTGACTGTTCACTGTCATCGATATGGATAACGGGAGCCTGCTTAAGATTGACACAGTTACATATCAAAAGGTTGCTGTGGGATCAGGTCTCCTTTGTTAAGGTCTGCAGCCAGGCACTATGTGGGCCTGTTTGAAGTACCTTTTAATTGGTATGCTAACAGCCAATACCAGTTGCAGGGCCCAACAAAAGAGCAGGGCAGATCCATGGAGCCTTTGTTAATTAATCGGGCTGGCCTTGGCAGGGGGAAGGTTGGTCCTCCCCTTTCTGGAGAAGGCATAGTGTACGCCTGGCTGTCATATCCCAACCAAATATGTCAGGGCGAACTGTGCCTGGAGGCTGTGTCCACCCAGAGTACACAATGTGTTTGTTGTGGTGAGAGCATAGGAAAATGTGTGTGGATTAAGCCCACACATTTTCCTGAGGTTGGTATACCATCATTCCACTGTGCGGATGGTCGAATTCCTCATAGTGTCAAGAGTGAAGATATACCAGAATTTTCCACAGGCCCTTCGGGAGGTCTCAATCCCTTAGCATAGTCCATAGCCAACCTCCATTTACACAGTCAAACGCAAGCAATAAATCGATCATGGCTGCCAATATGCTATGATCTTTGTGCAGCCAGGCCAACTTCTGCACCTGGTCGATTACATAGCCGGCCAAAATTGTGCTCAACCCCGGCCAAAAGCCCACCCGATAGGGCACAGAATATGGTTTGCTTCCACCCAGATGTTAATTTCCCTCAAAATGATAGAAGCAAAATCCTTTGAATATACATCAATGAAGGCTATCGGGCCGTAATTTAGTGGATCAATTCTGTTATCTTTTTATAGATTGTCACTACATTTGACTGCTTCCAGCATTCTGGAGTTTGTTCAATCTTGACAATATCTTTGAACAGATAAAACCATATTTTCCCCCATAATTTAGGGTCGCCATTGGGCCCCAGGGCTATAGACTTACTACTTTAATTATGCTCTTCTCAATAAATTACTGGGTAATGTCTAATTTCCACTTCACATACTCCATATTCATTTCTTATTGCCTCTATCATGCCGATCTCCATATAAATGTGTGAAATGATTTACCAGGTTAATCCTTTAATTGCGTTGGGCTGCACCAATGCCATTGTTTTTCTCGTTTATGCAGGCCAACATACTTTCAATATCTACCTAGCAATGAACCAAACATAAGTTCTTAATTCTATTTTTATAGGTTTGCTTGGCCTTCTTTACAACATACTGCAGCTCTTTCTTATCTATAATGTTGGTCTTTACCCATCTTAAATTCTGCCTGTGCAATCTTTTGAGAGCTTGAATTAGTTTGTTGTAAACGCGTTTTACTCTTTGACATTTATTATCTCCCTAGACAAGCTTCAGGTGATTTTAACATAAGGTGGAAAGCCCCCTTGATTCCCATAAAATAACTGCTTAAGATTTAACATTGCTTCTACAGAATCATTTATACCTTGATTAATTGCCCTGATCTTCTTCAGGAACCAGTTCAATCTATTTCTTCATCTGGTTACCAGCAGATGTACCTCTGAACATTGCTTCAATCCCTGCTGAAATTTCCCAAAATATAAACACGGGCATTGATGGTTGCTCGGGAACCAATCTTATCTCATAATGTACCATACGTAATAACTGTGTTTCAGATGCAGTTATGAAGTCAATACAAGACTGCTGTACTCTTGTGCTATGTGTACCCCTTGTTCTCATTTCTGGTGTTCTTATTCTGTAACAGGGATAGGTGCCATTCCTCAAAGAATTGTGCCCATTTCAATCCCTGTACAGATTGCTTCTTTCTAGGCTAACAAAGCTTTTGCGGAGGTACATTTCCCCCTCCTCTTCTAGCGACCTACAGTCCGCAAGGTCTCCAAATTGAATTATCTCAGACGTGTTTTCTACATACCAATCCTGCAAGATTCGTTCCATGAGCTATCAAACATTCTATGCCGTTATCCAGATTATTACAGTACACATTGATCAGTAGCATCTTTTTACCACTTATTTTTAGGCTTGGTGCAGCCTCAATGGCCAAAATTCCCGCTATCGAATTATCCCTTACAACAACCTGTGAGAATCTGAAAGTATGTACTAAGGACAGAAGGCCCCACCCCAGGCCCCGCCCCCCCCCCAAGCCCCGCCTACTATAGTGCCCTTTACAGCTTTTGGTAAATGGGACGCGTATCCATCCAAAACCGCTTCCTCCCCATCAGAGAAAATAACTGGTCATCAAATATGTTCTAATAAATTTATAATGAAGGTGGTACTCAACAAATGACTGTTCACCATCTATATAGGTCACCTTGGGAAATGTAGGGAAGTCAACTGCTGCAAGTGGATAATTATTCCACCTGGTCTAGAGCAAATGGCACAGGTCTGCACATGTTAGCCCATTCCGGCAAGACATTTCCAATTTAATTGAACCAATCCAGGGAGTGTCTGTTTTGAAATAACCTAGTCGCTGTATTTTAGGGCAATTTCCTGCCAACGTAAACGTCACCTGCACAAATGAAATGGGCCTATGTAGTATTTACTGTCACAAGAAAGCAAATCCTACAGAATTTGAATAGTAATGTTAGACTAGATTATGAAAAGTATCCTACTCAAAGAAGGATATCACCCATGGCCGAATAAAGGCGAGACACAGCGCCATTACCAGGGGTCTGAAGATTCTTAACGATGGATTGGAGATGGCTCCCTCCCTCCCCCGCTACTGCACATCCCCATCAACAACAAAAAAAGATAATCTAGTTTCTTTTTTTTTCTACGACAGCAGCTAAGTTCCTTTTCTATTTCTACGGTAGGAGCACGGAAGCCAGAGGAGGAATCACAGGTAAGCAGTTAAGTCAGAGGAGGTGGGGAGTGAGATGGAGGAGGGGGCATGTTGAGTTGTCGTGAGGGTTAGGGTCTAAGCAAAGAAAGAAAGATGGCGTCACACAGGAAAGGGGTTTGGGTGGCTGGGAGAAATGAAGCGTTCACTGGCAGATGCCGCCTGCATTCCCAGCCACCTCATTGGGTGAACACCCTTATTTGAGTGTGAACGGCTTATCTGGGTGTGAATGGCAATAAATGTGGGGATCATTTATTGACCCATAAGGGTGATGCTGGCAGTTAGTTTAATGGAATGTCCCATTGTCCCACCCGTCTCCAGCTCCCACTTTGAAACTTTTTTTCATTGCGAGTAGTCTTCTGATCTCGCTGAAGTTCACCTCTGGTTCTGAGCAACAACAGCAAGGTATTGTGGGTATGCAAGTTAGCTAATGCAATTCTTTTTCTCCAGCAAATTGTCTTTGTTTAAGAGGGTAGTGCTACTTTATAAACAGCTTAAAAAAAGGTTTGCATTTGAGCTCATTGGCATACCCACAATGGCTTGCTGTTGTGGTTCAGAACTGGAGGTGAACTTCCAGCAATGGCTACTAGGTGGCGTTGTGAAATGTGTGACTTGGCTCAAATGGACTTTCCTACTTTCACATTTCAGGTGAAAGGTTTTTTTTTTTAAAAAAAAAAACCTTTTTAAACCCACCATAACTTTCTTGATGTTTCTTGCTGTTGTGAAACCATGGCCAAATGCTCCAACCACAAGGCTGTCGGGACTAGGGTGAAACCAGGCATGTAGTTGCCGTGGCAGCCTTGCACATGTCTGTCTTGGGTTACGCTATGTATAACGTAGCACAGGCCTCTTAGACGAAGAATTTCTTGGAGAAAAAGGTTTGCATTTGAGCTAATGTGAGTATCCACAATGCCTTGCTGTTGTGGTTCAGAACTGAAGGTGAACTTCCAGCGATGGCTACTAAGTGGCATTGTGAAATGTGTGACTTGGCTCAAATGGACTGCTATTTTCACATTTCAGGTGAAAGTTAAACCCACCAGAACTGTCTTGGCGTTGTGTACATATACACAATGAAAAAACAAAACATGTTATGGTTACAAGCAAAACCGAAAAACACCAGAAATTCACCAGTTATGGTAAGCTCAGCAACCATAACTCGAGCCACCACTGTGCACTGCTAAGACTAATACCCAGGACATGAAAGATGATATCATGATGGCATCACATATCGCTGCCACTTGTTCTCGTTTCCTGACGTGATTAGGCTAGTTTTGTTTTTACTGACAATGAGAATTTCCAAAATTTAAACTGTGCTATATATCTACACATTAACCTTTTCATATGTTCTTAAAGTACTTTCCTTAGCGAAACATCTGTGCTCATACAACACATAAATGGGGAAATAAGCACGCCTCAAACACAATTAAGTTGTGTACATGATGATTAACTCTAATCTCCATGTCATTTTTTGGTGCTGTTTCTTTCTTCCTTACTTTAGTTTCCCTGTATGTGCCTCGAATTTGAATGCATTGTGTATTTTTATATGTATTATTTCTACTAACACAAGTGTGTGGTAAGTTTTCAATTGTTACCTATTTATTCCATTACTCAAAACTCTCATACAGGTAGCATTTATTATTTTACTATCAGAAATTACCAGATTAAAAATATTGTACTTCTATGGTGCACGCTGCAACCATTGCCTATATGTATGTATGATTAGGTTCTTCTACTAACAACAACACTAGAATATAATGATTTGTTTACATGAGAACATTCATTAATACATTAAGTAGTTCATGATAGTTTTCCCAATCACCCCTAACATCTTGTTTCCAACATTATAAACTCAACCCCGTGTAGGGACTGTTTATTAAAATTAATGTAATATGTGATTTCATCAATTACATTTGTCATGTCATCTTTCATGTCCTGGGTGTTGTCTTAGCAGTGCACGGTGGTGGTGGGGATTATGGTTGCTTGTTTCAGTGAATTTCATGGGTTTTTACAAGTGCACGGTAATTTCCTACAACTTACTAATATCACACTTATCCCAATATAGCAACATTTTTGTCCTATTAAAGTTTCACCTTAAAACTGCCCTTTCCCACCTTCTAGCATAATTTTTAACACTTCTGTTTGCAAAGTTTTCCACAGTTTTTGTGTTTGTCAATGTTCGCGAGCGTCGGACGTCATCGCAGACTTTTTTGGACAGTGTCACGTGACCACACGTGCAGCATCATGACGTGTCTGTGAGCGCGTCTGACCTTCGCAAACGGGTCCGTGCTTCGCTAACAGTTCGGAACTGCATTTTCAGCTGATCTAGGAACTTTGAATCTCAAAAATTACCCTTGCACAGCTCCTACACCTATTCTTACTCATTATCCATTAACAATCTAGCACACATCACATACTTGGAAGAACATTAGTAAAACTGCAAGTTATCTTAAAAATGGCATCAGCTATTGCCATCCCTCCTCCCCAAGAGCCACCACCAGCTGGGGGACCTACACAACAAAAAAAAAAAAGCACAGTACTTCAAAAGACAAAGAAGTAGTAAAGGAAGTGCCTACCTCTAGCACCCAGAGAGAATCAGGGGTGTGGCAGTTCTTTACCACTGTTGGGAATGTACCAAAGGCTAAAGCTACCAAAGTGAAATGTGCTTACTCAGTCGCAGACTACCTGGACACTACTCCTACGGGTCCACATCCATGCGCCGCCACACCAAATCGAACCACTGCAATGCTCTCAGAAAGGTGGTTCCTTTCTTAACCAGTAGTAGGCTGTCTTCCTCATCTTCCCTAACCAATACTGTAACCACACAGCCTACTTCTGTGGGACACAAAATCCAACCAGCTACCTTCCAAGCGATAAAAGAGGCTGTTGATCCAGATCTTTGGAGGCAACAGTACTCTGTATATACTGCAACACACCACTCTGCAGGAGGGAGCAATTTCGAAGTGCTTTTGAAGCTGTAATCAAGGAGCATGCGAAACACTGCCCCCACCTTAGATGTAACACACACGCAAAATCTTCCCCTCAATAACCAATAATCAAAAACACCCAAAAAATAAAAATGGCTCTTTAGGGAAACACCTTTCACAGTTAAAAAATAGAACTAAAAAAAAAAAATAATCTCATAGACACCATCTCCTTTACATTTCTCAGTAAAGTAGATCGAATAAGTTTCTCCAACATTTCCATTAGCATTTTGTGTTATGCTAATGGGAATAATGGACAATTGTATACTAGAGAAAAATATAAAAAGGACAGAAACAATGTTCTGTCCCAAATACTTTTCTCTCGCATACAACAAGGACCATAATCGATGGACCTTTATAACTATCTGCGGTCTCCACTGTCCCCTTTCCAGGGTATGGATTATTAAAAGACTCGATGGCATGTGCACACCATCGCACAGAGCAGCACTTCTTAATTTTATAAAATTAATACCATATAAGCTAAGTGCACAGGCTGGTACATTGTGGATATGTTACTTTATTTTTGTAAAATGCACATGCACAATACACTGTGTTTGGATTTTAAAAGATATGATTTTTCAGTGCAGAAGTATCATGATAGGTTCCCTCGATTGGAAATTCCTTAAAAATGATCCCAAAAAGGCCCCATCCTTTTGCGTTCGACTATCTACAAACATCATACACGGCGTGACCTTGCCCAACTCTGTGTCAATGAAGATATTTTGAGAGGTGGGTGTGGGAAATGATTTGCCATTTAAACACTCCATCCCCAAACATCCGGTTCTTTGTGATTTTATCGACAAATTAAAAACTGGTAAATTACATTGTGGTAATTTACGTTGTGTTTTTCCCTCCTTTTTTCTTGAAAGAAACCATCTTTGATTTGCAAATGATTCAGCACAGAGAATATCCCACACTCAAACTCAGGAGGACAATCTCTGCCCCTTGACCAACATTATTTAGAGTGAAGTCTTAGCAACCCAAAACAAAAAACAGATACCCTTTCAGTAGGCAAAAATGATCCATGTGATGATTTTTCAGTCGGTTTGGTTAATGTTACTTGACCTTTGTGAGGTGTTAAAACTATTTCACCAATATGAATGTATGACAGTGAATGTTCGAAATCATTAAACCCAACCGTTTGCAAAAAACATATCCGTTTTTCTTTACTATAGTAGTGATAAACACCAGTAGTAGTGGACACAAGAGCATTTGCCACTTACATCCCGATAGGCAATCCAAGTAATACCACCGATCACAGAAACATGCAGAGCAGCCAGGTACATGCAATGGTGCCTTAACTCAGAATTCATGATTGCTCCCTTAACATAATATTTATGTAGTGTCTTTTGTCATGATCACCTGTGGTCAAGCGTGACCCCTGACCCTTACCTCCACCCCAGTGGAGGCTGTGGAAAGTGGACACGGAGTCAGTAGTCAGGTTTATGATAATACAGACCGCATGCAGTGACCTAGCGCTTTGGGACATTTTGCCTGAGTGTTTGTGCCCATCAGCATAATTTAACCAATACAGCCAGGAAATGTGTGAAGTTCTTTAGCATCAAAGAGACACCATTTGTTACGCTCATTTGGTATCCACAGGGACGCCACCCAGCTGGGTTACTCACTGGTATGCTTCTCAGCTTAGCCCTGATGTGGTCTGCGGGGAAGGTTCTGCCTTGTGGTAGAATTAGGCGTGCTCTCCGTCCTGCCTTCTTTGCAGGGGCGCGTTGTCTTTCATGGGCGAGTGCGGTCCAGTTACTTCACCGACGCCGGCCCGTTTGATATTGTTCAGGTAGGTCTTATTGCTGTTCTTTAGTTTTGTTGCTATCCTGCATGCCTTTCTTTGTTTAAAATGTCTCTTTTTTTCTCCCTTAGGTATGCTAGCTTCAGCGCAGCGAACTGGCTTGGTTGAGCCCCGTTGGCAAACGATGGCGCATTAAGAGCGCTATGATGCGGTAAGTAAGCGATATGCGCAGTGCTAACATGTGTTTTCCTTCCTTGTAGGTCGCGGTGTTCTTCAGCGCGAGTGGAATGTCCGGAGTGGTGCCAGCCGAGAGGCGACCAGCCAGGTAAGCCTTTTGAGCAGTTCGTAATTTGTAAATGTCTCTACAGCTTTCTTTAATGTTGCCTCTATCTTCCTCTTTCAGGTCGTTCTGTCCGGGAGGCGTGCAGATTCGAGGAAGCTGTTCTCAGTAGCTGCGAGTGTTTAAAGATGAAGACTGCAGGTAAGATGCTGCTGCTAATGATGTTCCTTTTGTCTCCTTGCAGGTTCTGTTTCCCCGAGGTTCGAGGGAATAGCTGGACACGCTGAGCGTCACGTTGCAAGCTGCAAAGTAACACGAAGCATGTTCTGCAGTCAGGGTGTGGTTTATATAGCCCAGGGAAAATAGTTCCAGGGAAAGTAGTTCCAGGCATGCCACAGCCAAAACACTAGACCACATAGCTTGGTTCTTACGAACCAAGCTATGTGGATGCCTCCATGTTGGCTGACAATACAATAAAGTAGTTCCCAAACACATTGTTGTTCATGGTGTATGAGCCTGGCGCCATAGCCACAGGACTGGCCCCATGAGAGCTTTTGAAGAGGATGCCAGGCTCTAGAGGCCCGAGTCCTGACTCCACCTGACCAATGGGTTTGCCAGAGGGGGTTTTGGGCGATGGTCGTGACACCATTCTAACGCATTACTCAGAATTAGGAACTTAACAATGGGAGTAGTAGGTTCATATATTTTTAATAATCACACCCATCATCTACAATATCTAATTTGCATTGCACATGCCATAACAAAAACGAATGAGAAATAACATATCATCACACCTATGAAAAGAACTGCTATGCGAGCGAAGAGCATGGTTACATTACTGGAGAACAGAACAAGTGATCGTTTTAGTTTAGCAGCACGCATGACCTGAGAATTATGCTATGTTGTGCTATGTTATGTGTAAGATACTATTCCCTTAGTCTCAAAATGCACACAGCAAGACCCCAAATTTAACTCGCGTATTAGAGCAGAATGTGCTGCACCTGAACCAACACCTTCTACGTGCCTTCCTGTTCAGCTGGGCCTGCTTATCTCTGTCTCGCCTCTTCTATGGGATCTTCGGCAGACCTCACCCCAGCCCCCACGACTTGCGAGTCTGCTGCTTGATGGGTGAACCTCCCTCCCCCAGTTCAGCCTGCGCTTTATATGTAAAAAAGGGATCTGGACTGTAAGTCATATCCGCTATTAGGCCTAAGCTTTAGAGTTTCACTCTGTTTGTTGACCATACGATATTGTACATGCAAACTTATAAGGGACAAGTGTTGTCTGTGTTCAAAAGCTGTGTCCATTAGATTAACTGGGCTTTCTCTTTCACTGAGAGGATAAAGCATGTCACTTGCTTTTACACATGGTGTGAAGGCATCTCTTACCCCTGCTGCGTGCAGCTTAAGACAGGAAGTTACCACTTCCGGTTAGGTTCCCTGCTATTTCCTGACCGTCACCTTTCGTTGAAGCCAAGAAGCAAATGTATGCATCTGCTCTTTGTAAAAAGCATGTGCATTATTTATTCAAGGAACTATATTTTCTGAAGCAAGGGTCTGCGTCTGCTCTGTGCATGATTGGAACGCATGTGCCTGCTATTGAAGGTTTCCACTGCAAACAAAAAAACAAAAATACATTTTTAAAAAAATAAATAAATCGCCTGATGTGTGACCAAAATTGTCTTACCAGGCTCGCTATCCGTGACACTTTACCTGTGCTCCCGCGTGAGTATTGGGTAGAATTACGAGTGAAGGTGTGTGGAACGTGAGATGTGTTGAGGCTGGAGAGGCGGTTGGACTGAGTGGCGGAGGAAGCTCAGGGTCGTCATATTAGCTTTAATAAAACAGTTATAACCACTTACCAGATACTCCAGCCTCTGTGCTTATAGACACCACAGTTGACAACAAATTACCAACAACCCTGCAAGTGAGCAGAGAACCCAAGCAGTGAGCCGGGCTGAAACGGCGGGCATAGACGGCACCCAGGTTGGTCGTTGGCCAGCAACAGCTCTCTCCTGTTGAGCGCTAAGGAGGACGGGTGGGCCAATAAGCAAAGTGCGCGCACAGAAAGCGAAAGCGCATTAAGAGTAACAGACGTTTTAGCCTAGCGTGTGTGCACAGACTGCTTCAACAACAGCTGATCAACGCTGGGGTAAAATACCCTAAAGCATCACGCAACGTGCCGCCATCTCGGATTTGAGACTAGTTGAAGTGTGGGCAGTAATCCACATTGCTTCCAACACTCATTTTAGTCGCAGTACTCAAAAAAAAAAAAAAAAAAAAAAAAAGGAAAGAGAAAGAGAAAACATACAGAAAGGAGTATGGCCTGATTGGAACCAAGACTGGTACTGATAGTTAAAGCTTGGGAAAAAAAAAGAAAAATAAAATAAAAAGAGCAAAATTAATCATTTTTGGTTGGCTTGCTTTTCATCCCTAGTGAACTGGAGTGAGTTATAGCACATTTCAACATGCAAGGCATTACTGTACACCCACCAGAGAGTTTCTAGCCGAATCCTGGTAGGCCAGCCACATTGTGGGCAGAGTGCAAAGAATACTGGAAAAATTACATCAAGACAGTTGAAAGAGTGGGTTTGACCCCACAGAAGAGGAAGTTACTATTGATACATACCTTGGGGCCTGAGGGTCAATGCAAATACAGAGAACTACCATAATTGTCTGGGGACTTGGACAAACATGAACGGGCTTTGAGGCAGTAAATAAGTATTAGGCCCCAGAGAGTTGAGCATACACATCGGTGCTCGAAAGAAGTTAAGAATAAGAAAATGGAGGTTCTTCAAGCACAAACTAGAAGTCAGGCAGAGAAAGAGTCCTCAGAAAAACTTCTTGTGAATGCTGTAAGGATCAAGAGGGATAAAGTGGGTGGTGACGAAGCTGTACCAGACAAACACACACTTAAGATCAAAGGTGCAGGATTGCAAATAGGTCACGAGGGGAGGGAAGAATTCCGAGTTCAAAAGCGAAAGCAGAGGAAAAGATAGATTTTTTAGGTGCGGCAAGATAGGTCATTATGCCAATTCGAAAAGCTACTGCCATTAACCAAGCGTGTGCGATTTGCAGAATGAGGGGTCATTTTGCGGTGGGCTGTAGGAACAAAAAGGTGTCCTTAGTAAAAGATGACTCAGAAGAAGAGTCTGTAGTAGTAGGTGAGCCAATCAATGGGGGAATTGAAATGTCCCAGATGTGACAAAATGATTGAAAATAAGTTGTCAGTGATAGCTGACAGTTGTTCCCCATATATTATTGTGACAGCAGGATCATGCAAAAGACTTAAAAGCCAAGGATTGAGAACAAAAGGATCAAAGATTCATATCACAGGTTGGTTCAAAAGCATTGTGCAATTTAAAAACCGTCAAGCGGAAGTAAAAGTCTAGATTGCAAGGAAAGGCGTAAATGTCCTAGGCTGGAAGGATCAGGCTGCCATGAGGATATTGGATCTGTGTCAGGATGAGCTTGTGCTAATTGTGAAGAGCAGCAAATCAAGTGCAGAGAAAAGTTCAAAAAAGGATATCGATAAATTGTTCTAGCAAAGGTTGGGGCTATTGAGGAATTACGCTCATAGAATGATATTAAAACCCAGAGCGGTACCAGTGGTGCACTCTAAGGCGAGACCGATTCCCTTTACATTAGTGGAGAGTGTTGAACAAGAGCTACATAGACTTGAGAATGTGGGGATCATTGAAAGAATTGAGTCGTCTCAATGGGTGAGCCCCATTGTCATCAGTCAAAAAGAATGGAAAGTTGAGGAATGCGTAGATCTCAGAGAGTTAAATAAGAACATCTTGGTCGACTAGTATCTGCTGCCCATAATTTCGGAAATGTTGAATTGCATGGAGGGGGCAGATCTGTTCACCATGCTACACTTCTCTAATGTGTATAACCAAATCAACCTCACAGAAGATTGTAGGAGGTAAGACAGCCTTTTGTGTGCCCCTTGGAATGTTCCCTTACAGAAGAATGCTGTGGACTGGCGTCTGTAGCTGCGGCATTCCAGAGGGCAATGATGCAAGTTCTGAAGGATTTAAAGGGGACCTTGGTCTACTAGGACGACATCATTGTTTTTGGAAAGGGAGAATGTGAACATGATGAAAGGCTGTGCAAGTTACGCGAGAAAGGCTTAAAAGTAGAAGAGTAAAAACACGTTTAAGGAACCATAAATTGAGTATTTGGGCCATGTGATTAGTGGCAAAGGCTACAAACTTAAGGTTGATGCCATGAAGGCTATCAAGATTGCACAGGACCCCCAAAACAAAGAGGAGCTCAGGTCATTCCTGGGTTTATGTGAATATTATAATATGTTTGTGCAGAACTGTGCCAGATTGACAGAGCCTATGAGAAGGTTTCTCAAGAAAGATGTGAAATATGAATGGAATGATGATTGTAAGAAGTCTGCTGAGTGCATAAAGTATAGTTTTTGTGAATCATTGAACCTTGGAGGATTTGTGATTGGTAGGAAGACCAAGCTAACAGTTGATGCAAGTGGTATTGGACTTGGGGCAGTGTTTTCAGAGGTGATGGAGGATGGCCATGAGAGAGTTATCTGCCATGCTTCCAAAGCCACTACAGAAGTAGAGAGTTGATACTCAGTAATTGAAAGGGATTTATTGGCTTGTGGCTGGTTGGTGAACTATTTCAGGAAGTATGTGTGTGGCAATTAATTTACGATATGCACCGATCACAAAGCTTTTGTGGAGGTTCTATCGGTTTGCAGAATGTGAAAGGCAACGCCCAGGCTTGCGAGGCTGGGTTTAAGCCTACAGGACTATCACTTTGAAGTAAAGTGCATGCCTGGTAATTGCAATAAGGTTGCTGATTTGCTTTTCAGGTAACCTCTGAAGTTGGAGGGAGGTTTTCAAATTGATGAGTCAGCGGTATTAAAAGTGACCGGTTACTGATCTTGAAACTTCTCACTACTGTGTTCAGTAACAACTTTTTCAGGTTCGAAGCTCGCTACTTTGTTCAGATATCCGGAACCTCGATGGGGGTCGCAATGGCCCCAAGTTTTGCGAACATCTGTGTGTCCTACTTAGATGAAACTGAACTGAAGCCACCCCGGAAGTGATTCACGGTTGACAGGAGGCGGACGAACGCAGAACCCGTACGGAGTACCAACGAGAAAGTACTCCCGCGATTTGAGCGGGAACAGCGGGAAAGGTTCCATGGGCACCGATGGGAAGCGCCAAAACAATTAACACGACAGGAATTACACAGAAGTGAAACTAACCGTTCGAGCTTGGAAAGAAAGGTAACGGAGGCAATAAGTCCAGAGGCAAGGCGAATAAATGACATGTGGATAAACGCCATTGAAACTAGACGACCGTTTAAAGATTTCAGAAATGGAATCCACCTAACTGGCCAACTGTGATTGCATGCTCCATAGGAGTGAGACTACCACTTCTGTGTTCATTTACCTGCAGACAATATCAAGACCTTAAAAGAAGTGGATAAATATATTATAAAAAGGGTGGAGATTCTCTTCCAGGTAGACTGACGGCAAGGGTACTACAAACCCTTGGAGAGAAGACACCACTAGAACTCCAACAAGAATTGTTGAAAATGAAATGCTTTTAGTAGAAAACGTTGGGTTTTAGGTTATTACGTTTACGGATATGTTATGCATGTCTAACCCCTCACAAAAGTCCCTGATGAATTGCCGAGTATTGGTTACATTACATTTAAAGCAGTAACATACATGTCGGGCACTAGTTGTGGAATGAGATTGTGACAATGAACGCAGAAAAGGAGTGAATGGAATGAGATGAGTGAAATGTACCCAGTGAGGTATGGCCCAGTGTGATAAGCAACACAGCACAGTACACTTTAACGGTTAAGCATTTAAATTAACTGACTTAGAGATTGAAGGGGTTAAGCTCGTGCATATACCACTGTGAACATGTCTTCTAGACTTTTATTGCAGGAGACTAAAGAAGCACCTTAATAACACACTGGATGGTGTTCTTAATATTTGTGTGTAATTGAACAATAAAACGTGTATTTTTTACAAACTTGTGTTTAAATAGTGGTTTTCCTCACTTCCATAAGTGAATATGGTACTGGAATAGAGTCCACCCAGAGAAGGTAGCAACTATTATCACTAGCTTTGTGTTTGAAAGTGTTAAGGGTTAATCCCTTTATTTTGAGGGTATGCTGGTGATACATACCCCTCTATCTCTCCTTTTTGTTTGAATATACTACTTAGAGGAAACCCTGGTAATACATAATCCAAGATGGGAGACACACTTTGTGAGGTACACAAATGACCTCTTTGGAATATGAAATGGTACTGTAGAAGAATTGGAAGAATTCTTTCTATTCATGGAGCTTGCACCGAGGATCGAATTTACACAGAAATGGAGTAAAACATCAATAGAATTCCTGAATGTGCTAGTCTATTCCAAACTAAAACAAACTGGAGACCATGGTATTTACCAAATCTACTGATAAAAACAGCCTCTTGTTGGCATCAAGCTTCCACCCGAGAAGAACTACAGAGAGCATCCCCCAAGCCAATTCCTCAGATGTAGAAGAATTATAGCTGAGGAACGTGAATTTGACACCAAGTCGACTGAACTCAGAAAACATTCCTGGATAAAGGTTATAATAAAGAAATCAGTACAAACTCAAGCCACCAGAGTAAGGAATACATCCAGATCAGAAGCTTTAAAACCTAGCGTCAAAACGACCAACAGTGATCTCGTTTATGTCACTACCTACAGGCCTCCAGATAAGGTGGGTACCAATTCTTTTTACGCATGAAAATCTTGTAAATACGACAGCTTTATTTTTATGCTGGGTAAATTTACACACAGGTTTAGAGCAGAGGCCAGTGCAAAGTCAGGGTACTTGACAAAAACCAGAAGGCTTCTTTTGATGTTTATCTACATGGATGTAATTGCAAGCCACCTCTGAAACAGAATGCATTTCTCTGAAGCCTTTCGAAAAAATAAACAGCACACTGTGATAAAAGGAATGGTTTCTTTCCATTCTGCTTCAGAAGCACTGCATGTTTTCTTAGAATGTTAAGATTGTATAACTAATAAGATGGAAAACTAAGTTGCAATTGAGAATTCATATTTTTCAACAAGTTATGCTTTTTTCCAGTGAAAGCCAACCAGTATAGCACAATTGTATTTTTCAAAGTTCCAGTGCTGTGTGAATAATCATGCGGAGGCAGATCATTTTTGCACTTATAATTTACACTCTAATTATAAAAACAGTGTGTAAAATGATGACTATGCACAGTCTAGTTTACATCCATTCAACCTTGCAGCCAATGGGGTACATTACTATAAATGGTCAGTGGCAGCAGAGTCTTTGCTCAAGGGTGAGTGATTGTCATTACACTGATCACAGGTGTTCTAGCCTCTCAAATCTTCAGGACTACAATTAAAACATCCAAAACCTGACTCTCAAGGAAGTGCAAGCTCTGTTCATAAACAAACAAATTAAAGTTAGATTGGTAATTGAAATAGAAACTCAGCAAAACCTGTCCATGTGATAATCCAGATAGGTATTTAACTTTATGTAGCACTTCATGAATGGCTCATCGTACATCTAGGTACTGTGATTATTATACCTCAGTCGATATTCAGTTAACCAACCTCTGAAGGATCTTATCCAATAAGATAGCTCAGCCGGTTGAGCACTCGTTGCTGCAATCTGTGTGTTATCTGTAGGTTGGGGGGGTTCAAATTCCGGCAAGTCCAACTCAGCCTTTCGAGGTCAATAAAGGAGTACCTACTTGG
Source organism: Ambystoma mexicanum (assembly GCF_040938575.1). Classification (NCBI taxonomy): domain Eukaryota; kingdom Metazoa; phylum Chordata; class Amphibia; order Caudata; family Ambystomatidae; genus Ambystoma; species Ambystoma mexicanum. The sequence continues at coordinate 1,066,400,336 of NC_090934.1, forward strand.
GTTTGGTGGTAATTGTGATAAATATGTCCTATGCACAGCGCTTTGCCAAAAGAGCTATATAAATAACCATTTGACCACTAGATTAGATATAGAATTTAGCATAGAGTTCTTGCCTCTCTGCACTGTTGTATCATAACACTGGCATACCATTAGGTAGTAATAGCTCCAGGAAATTAGGACTTTCATTAAACACCAAAAGACAATTCTGCTATCGAATCTCAAAACACACAATACAATTCATGTTTGCTTTACTATATAATTTACCTTTCATTATTTCTGGCCATATGATCTCTCCTGTATATATTTAAATGTTGAAATTGTTGTTGTGATTTCAACATTTAAATATATACAGGAGAGATCATATGGCCAGAAATAATGAAAGGTGTATTCTGTCACAATGCAGAAAGCTGCTGCATAGTAATGATTTCCATACCGTTTTTGCACACGTCTGCTGGATGTCGCATACATTTTATTCTCTTGCAAAGGAGAAAAGTAATTTTTACTCTCTAAAATCAAATTTACTCTCAAAGTTTCAAAATCGAGAGTAAAATACTCCCACCTCCAAAATCTTATCTGGAGCACTGACTACCTACTCTCAACAGAGTAATCGTATTAAGAAAAAAGTCAAAAAGAACTGGAAAATGCTATCATTAGATCCAACTTTAGCAAACCTTTTCCCCAACCAGCCTCCGCCTACAGTAAAAGTAGGTCACTACGTGACCATCTTATCAAATCTGTTCAGACACAAAAGAATGAAGAAAACCTTCAGCGGAACCATTCCGTGCAATAATTGTAATTGTTGCCACAATGTAATTAAAGGAAACCACATTAATCACCCACATAAAGGACATCGGATTCCATTAATGCACACATTAACATGTGATACGAAGAATGTGATTTACGGAATCAAATGCCCCTGCGAGCTATACTACGTGGGCCTTACTTCCAGGAAAGCGAAAACGAGGAGGTGCGAACATAAGTCAAATATTCGATTATTATCAAAAAAATTACCTGTGGGACAACGCTTTAACCTACAAAAACATACAAGTGCACAAACTCAGTTTATAATCTTGGAGCGCGTCACCTTACCCAGGAGAGGGGGCAATCCAACCAGGCTCTTACAGAGAGAAATATACTGGATTGAGAAGCTTGACACAATGTATGCATGAGGGATGAATTTAAAATGGGACCTTAATATCTGTAAGTCGGACTTTAGTTAAATCAAAGATGGAATTGTGACATCTTGGCAGTTTCAGATAACTACACAATCCATATTGACTTTATTGGCTGTGAACACATTATTCACTGAAATAAACATCCATGTAGTTCATGGTAAAATACATTTATCAATGATGACCTAGTAGGAGATACCATGCAGTATTAGCTAATGATATTACAAGAGAGTTAGATTTTAAACACATATAGGCAGACATCCAGTCTCAGTTTAGCTTGAGACCACCACTTCTCTTTCATATAAAACATTGTCCAAGATAACGCTTGTGCGCCCCAGAGCCAACAGAGCAGACCTAATATGAACGCGCAAGCACGACAGTTGCTTAGCAATGTGCCGATTCGGATATTCAAGAGGCCAAGGCAAGCCGTCGCGAACACGGACACAGACACGACTCACATGCGGAGCTTAGGTAAGCAGGGCAACACTCTGGAACGGTTGTAAATATGGACTGTGTTAATCGTTATGATAGCAGCATTTGCGAGTAATGTCAACTAATATCAGTACATTACCTCATACAGTTAGAATCCTACAACACGCTGAATATCGCTAACACGACCGGAACAGTCAAACACCATTAAAGACAACACTATGGCGTCCCCTAGCATCCTACACTAGAAGCAAGGGAACAAAGGGAATACATTTCATCGAAAAGGTACGAATAGTTAAACGTTAGGGCCATCATGAGGAAATGTCATTATATAGATGTCTTTAATATAACAGTATGTCTGAGCAGAAGCTTTGTAGCAAATGCAACAGCAATACTCACTCCCTACCACCCTCAGAGCTGAAACTTCCATCTCTGTCTTCCGCAATAAACTCTAGACCACTCTCCTTAACTAACACTGCTACCATTTCCTGTGCCCCTAACATGTAATTATAATATAAACACACATGTAATATATTAGAATGTAATCTTTGTGTATATATGTATATATTGCACCCCTGTACTCAACTGCTCACTATGTAACAAATGTCGATTTCATATTTTATGTAACTAAGCATTGTCCTGCAACAAGTGCCACGATGCCCACAGGCTGTTGTGTGCTATATAAATACGAATAAAAACAAACAAACGTACGTAGCTAGTGCAATTGTCCACAGACATTGGAGACCATACTCTCTCAACGAGAGCGGCTCATCCAATTAATCATCTGACATGAAGCATACCTGCGTTTCCGTATTATGAGAACCTACTAGGTGAGTCATAATAATCAAAATAATACATGCCAACACTTGTAATTGTAGACAGTATCTAAGTGGGACCCAGCTTTGGATAAGTGACTGATCCCACTGGAGACCGTCCAGGTTATTTTACCAACAAATGAATGTTGACATATTTAAATTTTTACCTGCAGAACTGGCACACATGAATATCTCTACCAAGTGTGAAGGGAAATGATACACAGAGCACCATTTGTTTGAAGGTTAGAATCAGTGATCAATCTAATTTGATCTCTACTTACCAAATGAGTAAGAATTATACTGATACTCTGGTGTTTTGAAACACTAAAAACTGATTTTTTTTAAATTTTACTCTCAGAATAGAAATACAATTCCTGATATCTTTACCTGAAGAAGGGCGAGACAGCCCGAAACGTTTAGTAATTGATAGGAGATGCCAATCTGAGAGATCTCAGCTCCACAGGAACTGTAACATCAATCCCTATCAAGATATCTGGAACAATAAGACTGTTGCTTTGTACTAAATATTGATGAATGTTTTTCTTATCTTTGTGTACACTTTATCAAATTAATAATCAAAGACAGTATGGCCAATTGTCCAATAAATGTAAGAATTATATTACAAAATTGGAAGCACTGTGATGTGAGTAACTTCTTTGGGTAATCAACAATTTAACCTCACAAACTGTCGTACTTCATTGTAAATTGATCATTGAAAATATTACCTTTTTTTTTTTAAACCACTTTGAATGTAATGAGTTGACTTATGCTTTACAATTATACTGTCTAAAGTGTGCAATTCGTCTGCTCTTAGGTGCATTTCGATTTTCGAGGGACCTGTCCTTCCTTACACAGGTTTTCTCTAAGTCACATACACACAGAGTACAATTAAATTTATTTTTCACACAGGCGCCAGAACACACGACAATTTCGTCACTCGCAAGCTGCATCCACCAGAATGTAGACACTCAAAAGAAACAGGAGCCGTGGTATTGGAAATTGCCTGCACCGGTACTCACAGACACTCGCCTCTCCAATGGTGTAAGTCTTGCCAGAGCCCGTCTGCCCGTAGGCTATCACGGTGGCGTTGTAACCCTGGAAGAAGGCTTGCACCAGTGGCTGCACGCAGGCTGAGTAAACCGTCTCCTGGTCGCTGAGCCCTGGCTCGAAGACTTGGTGGAAACGGAATGTACGGTCCCGTCCCAGTGTGAGTTCCCGGGGAGTTGTACTTAGGCAAGACTGGTGTCCGCGCAGTATCTCCACGGGTAGCAACGGCCGTACACGTACAGCCACCCGCACCGGGCTCTCCTCTGCCGGCGGCTTGAGACCCATGGCGGGGATGTCAACTGAGGCGGGATAGGGAGCGATAACCGATCATAACATTCCTCCGGGAAGATGAGGCTTTAGACAAGAGGCAGGAGCAGATAAAGTTCCATTCCAAGACGATAGACATAAATGAAAGACTACTGGAATCCCTGGTCGGGGATAGGGGGAGAAAGCGGGGTGGGATGGAAAGAGAAGGAAGACTTCTCTGTAATCAGCCTTTACTAGAAGTGCGAGTGTGAAGAGGAAAGTAAACACGCTGTGTTCTTCACTGTTCTATGTGATAATGAAAGGGAGGCTAAAGCAGAGCACACGGCAGGGAGTACGGAGACAAATTCTTTGAATTGAAGTCATAGCTGAAATTACCTTAGAAATAGAATATGGACGTTATTGAATGCAATCAGTAGTCGGTAATATTGGGCGGATGTGATAAGAGTTTTCGTCAACAAGGGGAACTGAATTTAATAACCACTGTACTTTATTGTGTACTTAATATTACTGTGCCTGCTGAATCTTCGGATCTTTAATTGTAATGTCATACGTTTGCAGGATCTGACACGGTCTTAATCACGTCCCTTTATTTATGTCTCCTACACAAAATTGGCATTTGTGCTCTCAAACCACCACCCGACCAACATAACACTGCTGATATTGTGGTATAATGTATTTCATTTAGTCTATGATTAGAGGACCATGGGCCTCAGCACAAGTGTGACAACAATCCGGTGCAATTTCTGCAGAGTGGAAATAGCGTTACTGCAGGGTTGTGAGGCGGTATTAGCACCGCAGCACCAACTGGTGTGAACGCGGGCCCAACTCTAGCGGTAGCACTATTAGCGCCTGGTAGAAAGTGCACCAAAATAAAGGTTACTACCGAAATATCGGCGTATTAACGCTAACCCCGCCAACTCCAGTGCTATTAGCGCTAGCAGAAATTGCGTCATCGACAGGAACGGGAAGCATTGCGGTGGCCATTTTGAAAAACACAATACATCCACTAGCTCCACTTTCTGCAGTGATCTGGACCTGGAAACAAGCCAGCATTTCTTAGGAGAAGATCAGAGGCAAGATGGCAGAAAATTGTTTGAAGAAACCTAAGTTTAGTGAGCTGGTGGTCCCCACCGATGAGCTATATGGCATCAGTCAGCGTAAAACCTCAGCACAGAGCAGGACAGCCATCTGGCATTCCATCAGCCAGAAAGTGACTGCTGTGGCCAGCGTACACTGTGATGGGGAGGACTGTCAGAAACGATGGAACGACCTCAGGGTCAGGGTGCATGGACTACTGTCCCAACTCCACCAGGAGTCCCTGGCGACTAGAGGAGGAAATGTGGAACGACTGGTCCTTACCGCCGGGAGAAAAAGTGCAGCACAGTGCTGAATATGGAGGGAATATGATATGATAAGTCATTTATAACGCGCCTGTACACAAGTGTTTGGAGGCGCGACAAGACAAGGGAGGGAAGACAGAGGGAGGACAAAACAAATGACCTTAGTAAGCCATGTGTTATTCAGATCCTGCAAGTGCGAGAACAAGAAGTGTAAAGGGAAAGGGAGGGGAAAACAGGGCAGCAATGCTTTGAGTAAGTGCAGCCAGGGCAGCGCGGCTATGGGTACTGCAAGGAGAGCAAATAACTGTAGGGTTGCAGTTGCAGCCCCTATGTGCGTGGTAGGCCCGGAGGCAGTGCAAGGGTGACTGATCAAGAAAGAGCCTGATACCCAGTGAGTCTCTGAGGGTAGCCAAGCTACCAGTTTGTACAGCAGTCAGGTAGGTCAGCAGGGGAGGGAGAGAGAAAGCAGGAACGTTTTAAGCTGCTTCTGGAACTTCAGGTGGTCCGGTTCAAGTTTGAGAGGGGCAGTGAGGCCATTCCAGATGGAGGCACCTGCAGAGGAGAGAGATCTACCCCCCACTCTCTGCCTGGAGAAGTGTCTAACCCTTAGAGAGTTGGAGGGAGCTGAGCAAAGGGCTCGAGAAAGAAGGTACTTTGGAAGAGAGAGTAGGATGTAGTGCATGCCGGGCCCGAGAAAGCCTTGTGGACAATGCAAAGGGTCCTAAACTTGAACCTTGCAGCCACCAGGAGTCAGTGGAGAGATTGCAGGACTGGAGAGATATGGTCCCTGGGCTTGAGGCCAGGGATAAGTCTTGCAATCCTGTTCTGGATTAGTTGAAGAGGGCGTAGAGTAGAGGAAGGCAGATTGAGAAAGACGCTGTTGCAGTAGTCCAGCCTAGAGAGAACCAGGGCTCTGGAGACAGTGAGTTTATGGGGGAAAGTGAGAAAGGGAAGAGTCCCTTTGAGGACGTGCAGCTGGTAGTGAGACTTCTTGGTGACTTCAGAGATGTGAGGAGAAAAAGAGAGAGTAGCGTCGAAGATGACACTAAAGTTTTTTGACTCGCAGGAAGGCGAAGCAAGAGGGCCCAAGGCAGGCTGCCAGAGTGAGAGAGGGAAAGGAGGGGCCCCAATGAGAAGAATCTTTGTCTTACTGGCATTAAGGCAGAGATCGTAGGAGGTGCACCAATCCTGAATCGCAGATAGACAGTCAAAAATGAGCAAGAGAGGAGAGTAGGCTGAGGGGAGCCTGAAGGAAAGCTGAGTGTCATCCGCATAACACTGAAAGTTAGAGGAGAAAGTAGAGACCACGTGGGATAGAGGGGCCAAGTAGAGGTTTAAAAACCAGGGCGAGAGGATTAAGCCCTGGGGAATGCCACAGGTAGGGAGAGAAAGGGACCAAGTTGGACCTGGGAGGGGCTTCCAAGAGGACGGAGGTCAGCCACTCACAGGGCCTGATCCGTGATGCCCAGGTTGTCACAGAGTCAATTGATCAGGATGGCGTCGTTGACCATGTCGAAAGCAGAGGAAAGATCATGGAGGAGGAGGACGTAAGGGATGCTAGAATCAGGGTTAGAGATCAGATCTTCACGGGTGTTCAGGAGAGCAGTTTCAGTGCCTATGGCCGCTCTGAAGCCAGACTGATAGTTATGGAGACACCCAACATATTCAGTGTGGAGTGTAAGCTGGGAGATGGCCAGCTTTTCCAAGAGTTTGCTCTGGAAAGGGGTGATGGAGATTGGGCGATAGTTTGCTGGGCAAGTAGGATCGACAAACAGCTTCTTGAGGAGGCGGTGCACATGGGACTGCTTAGGGGGAGAGGGGAAAGTTCCAGTGGCGAAAGAGTGATTACAAAAATCAGCCAATGCTGGAGCGAGGGTGTCAGTATGGTCCTTGATGGTTCTGGAGGAGAAGGAGAGCACCTGTTTGGATGACACTTTCATAGATTGGACTTGTCTAGCAACGTCGTCAGGTGTTATCAGAGAGAAAGAGGAGAAAGGAGGAGGAGAGGGAGAGGTGGCTGGAGGAGGGCAGAGAGCAGTACAGGGAGAGGAAGAGGAGAGCGAGTACAGGATGTCCTGAGTTTTAGTGAGAAGTGAGAAGCCAGGGCCATAAACAGGACCTGGGAGGGAACAAGAGAGGTGGAGATTGCAGAAGGATTGGCCAGCTCCTTGCAGATTTTGAAAAGTTTGGCTGTGTTATTAGAGGCCGCAGAGACATGGGCTTGGGTGTGGACTCTCTTCTTGGACAGGACAGAGGGTTTGTATTGCCTTTGGAGCAGGCGGCAGGCCAGTTTGTCAGAGGATGCACCCAAAGACCTCCACTTCCTCTCAGCCACCCTGCACTTGTGTTTCAGGGCAGCGAGGTCAGAGTCATACCAAGAGTTGCACATGGAGTTAGGCTTCAGACAGATTCTTATGGCGGAGGCAAGGATGTCCAGATTGTGGAGGATGAGAAGATGCAGAATAGAGAGGGCTGTGTCAGGGTGTGAGTCAGCCGCAGGAGTAGGAGGAGTGCAGAAGGTGGTGGCAAAGGCATCAACTGACCCACGCTTCATGAGCCGAATGACCGAGAAGGTAGGTGGCAGTGCTGGGTAGGGCTTTGCCTGGGCGACAGAGAGTGTCAGGTGAAAGGAAAGAAGAAAGTAGTCAAGAGAGAGTAGTAGTGAGAGGGTTAGAGAGAGGGATGTCTGAAGAGATGTGAACATCCAAGGGGTGTCCGGCAGTGTGTGTCGGACCGCAGGGTAGAATGGAGAGAGAGAAAGTTGCAGAGATTGCAGAAGAGCCCCATGGAGGGATCAGAAGCATCCAGGTGGATGTTGAAGTCTGCGAGGAGGAGAAGGTGAGAGGTTGAGGCAAGGACAGATGTGGGAAGAAGAGGGCAACCTGGCCAGGTGGCCTGTAGATGGTGGCCATAGTCCTAGAGAGGCCAGGAGAGATAAAAAAGCTTGCAGACCAGACATTCAAAGTCAGAATAGGCCTGCGTAGGAATGACAAAGTCAGGGACCCACTCTGGAAAGATGATAGCTACTCCCCTTCTGGGTCAGTTGGTTCTGGTCACGGAGAGGAGCTTGTATCCATCTGGGAGGAGAGTGTCAAAACCCGTTGCAGAGGTGGCCGTGAACCATGTTTCAGTGAGAGCGAGGACATCCAGGTCAAGCTCTTTGCAGAGGTGGCAGATGTCAGAGGAGTGTTTGACAGCAGAGCAAGCATTGAGAGTGCTAAAGTGGAGCACATTGCCACATTTCAAAGACTTCCAGGGAGGGGTACACGATTGAGGTACACCCTGTGGAAGTGGCAGAGGTGGTAACAGGTGGTGGTATGGTAGCGGAGGATGGTGCCAGAGAGGGGGCAGAGGAAGGAGGTGGCAGATGGGCCACAGAGGTGCTAGTAGGGGTAGCAGGAGATGGCTATCCAAAAGGAGGAGATTGGGCTGAGGGCCATGGACCAAGACAGTGCCATTCAAGTAGACATTAATGATGGTCTTGGAGGAATGGAAGAAGACCAAGACAACCTCCCACTGAGTGCCACCATTAATGGGAGAGGAGGAGATAGGAGAGAGAGCCATGGCCATATGAGGGGTCCATAGGTCCGGTGAAGGAACGACAAAGAGGATGTCGGTGAGAGTCTGTCTGGAGGAAGCACCTATATAAGTATCAGCGGTAGGAAGGCCAGAGTTGGCAATACGGATGTCCCTCTTGAACTTCTTCCTTCCAGACTTAGTGAGGGCATAGGATAGGAGATAGAGTAGCAGTTAGAGAAGATGGGAGAAACAGAGAGCACCATGGAGGGTGCGAAGGAGGAGGGTGCGAGAGAAGAGAGAAAGAGATGCACAGCTCAGCACCACGCAATAGAGGATGCACAGAAAGGGGAGGGGGAGCCGGGGTCACAAAAAAAGGTAAGATACAATAGAGAAACACAGGAGGAGAAAGCAATTGACTCAAAACAGTACAGCGGCACCCCTTGCTGGGTGGGAGACCTAGAGAGTGGGTGAGAGCCTAATGGGATGTTCAGGGGGGATCACACAGTAGGGAACACACTGAAGGAGCAGACAGGTACACTCAGCAGTACAAGGGTACTCCCAAAGGGTGGGGACTTGGAGAGAGCCTAAAGAGACACAGTTAACAGTTCCTCAGTTACAGCAATGCAAAACACCCAGATTCAGCTTTCCTAAAAAGGGGGAAAAGGCCTCGTTTTTTTAACACAGCAGCAATACAAAACACCCAGATTCAACTTTCCTAAAAAGGGGAAAAATGGCCTAGTTTTTAAACACAGCAGCAATGCGTAACACCCAGATTGAAATTTCCTGATTTGTTGCAGCATGTTGACAGCCGCTAGTTTCCTGCTTCCCCTGCTGAAACCGACAGACACCATCTGGGGCTGTTTCTGTGAAGCTGTCCTTAGCCTTGGGGCCCGTCGCTGCAGTGGGATGCAACGGGCAGTGGGGCTGTCCTACTAAGTGGGCAGCAAGGCCAATCAGGGGTCCGGGGAGGGCTGGGAGGAGGGAGAAACCAGGAGGGGGCAGAGGGGATCAAGGGAAGAGAAGCCGTGATGCAGCAGCAATAAGGCACACAAAAGTTAATTATGGCGGGAGTGCAGGATGAAGGAGAACTCACCATAACCTTCTATAGAAAATGAGAGCTATGCAACGATCCGCTGGGCTAGGCACTCGGCAGTGCCTCAGGCAGTGTGCAGCAGGCCAATTCGGGGTCTAGGGAGGGGTCGGAGAAGGGAGGAAGGAGCAGGGGCAGAGGGGGATCCATCCCTGACAACATCTACAGGACACTCACACATCGGCAGAGGAGGACGATGGGGCAGGCCCATCTGGGAGTGGCGCATCCAGGCCTTCAAGGTGCGCCACCACCACACCACAAAGGCACAGCCAGGCTGACGTCGACTCCACAGCCCACCAGAACCACTGCAAAGCCCACTGCACTCACTCCCGCAGCTGGAGGTTCTGACACAGAGACCACACCTCCAGGCAGGCCGACTGTGGAAACACCGGAGGGCCACCAGCCCATTAACACCGCCTACAGAAGGGCCACAAACCCCTGTGCGCACTCACCGCCACCAGCGTTCACCAACACCAGAGAGCCCTTGCTGCTGCTAGTGCGCTCAGTCCCCAGAAAATCCTTGCTGCCGCCAGTATGCTCAGTCCCCAGAAAACCCTCACCGCCGCCAGCATGCTCAGTCCCCAGAAAGCACTTGCCACCGCCAGCGTGCTCAGTCCCCAGAAAGCCCTTGCCAGCCCCAGCGTGCTGAAACACCGGAGCCAGATATTGACACACCATCCTATGACAACAGCCAAAAGCCACTGCACAGCCCCGCTCCCATACGGCACTCTCCAACAAGCAGCACAGTGCTGCAGAGGCTGGCGGAGAGAAAGCAGAGACAGAGGGAGATCGAGGCAATAGGGCACATGCACTTGGACCACTTGCAGGCCACACATGACAGAATACAAGGGCCCACCCGCAGGATTGTGCAGGCCATCGCGAGGAATTGGGCTGAGACAACTGCCAGTATGGCCGGCTTGACACTATACGCCCAGAGGGTCAGGGAGATGAGCAAAGGTGTCTCTGCACTTACAGAGGCCATCCGCCAGAGCATGGAATTGACAATCCAACATGTCTGGAGGCCAGGCTCCATCCCTTCCAGTTCTACGACTTCCACAGATGAGTTGCAGCAAAGCACACCGAGGCGTCAGTCCCAGCGCCATATGCACCCAAGATCATTGGGGGCTGGCAGGGGGGGAAGAAGCCACAGTTGTAATCGACATCGAGACACTAATTGCCCTGAGTGGCCATGCTGGGAGTTGGTGGTTAGAGGAGGGAGGGGGATAGTGTATTGTGACTTTGGCGGTGGGAGGGGGGAGGGGGGATAGTGTATTGGGGAGTTGGTGGTGGGAGGGGGGATAGTGTGCTGGGGAGTTAGTGGTGGGATGTGGGAGGGGGATAGTGTGCTGGTGAGTTGGTGGTGGGAGGAGGGAAGGGGATAGTGTGCTGGGGAGTTGGTGGTTGGAGGAGTGAGGGGGATAGTTGGGGCACTTCATTTCATAAAAAGTGTTAAACTTCATCAATGCGAGGACATTGCTGATTGTGTAATTGTCCAGTTTATTGATAGAGGTTAGTGTTGCACAGTCGTGCATGGCTTGTGCCATGTGAAAGTGTCAGAAGAAGTTGTATATCAGTCCCTGGCAGGCAATCTCCCACCCTGAACATCATCTCTGGCAATGCGTGCATTTGCCTCTGCTAGAGGCACTGCATCCTCATCCTCTCTAGGTGGCCACGTCAGATGGTAGCGGAACATTTCTCTTCAGGCAGATATTGTGCAGCAATGCACACACACAAGCACAATTGTACCCACATTCTCTGGAGCGTACATCAGGACTCCACCGGTACGGTCGAGGGTTTATAGTGATAATATCGAAAACCAAAATCTCGAAAACCAAAATCTCGAATACAAAAGGCCGAAAAATAAAATATCGAATTTTTTTTTCAATGTGTTTTTTTTTTAAATGGGGGGGTTCCCCCCCAACCCCCCTTTTTTCATTTTTTTTTTATTTTACCCCTTTTTTTTACTTACCTGACCCCAAAAACATATATAAATAAATAAATAAAAAATTCGATATTTTTTTTTTCGATATTTTTTTTTTCGGTCTTTTTGTATTCGATATTTTGGTTTCGAGATTTTGACTGACTACCACGGTCGAGGTAGCAGAAACGTGACTTCATCAGGCAGGAGGTACGCTTGATGCAGACACAGGTCCTTCTGTGAGCGTGGTTTTAGGCATTATCTTGCAGTGTTTGTGGATCACGCACAGGGGTCATTAGCCAGGCCAGCTGTGGGTATCTGGAGTCACCTGCATGGGGGGAGGCATAGGCATTAGTCACGGTGTAAGGTGTGGGGGTGGCCTCACACAATATAAGGGCAATGGACATCTTGTGCATGCAAATGGGCCTTCTTTTCACATCATTTGTCTATTTAATGTCTGTGCATGCTGTGTCACTCGTGTCATGCATTGTTTCTGCTTCACATGAACCCTGTTCCCTTGCAGCATATGTTACATAAGGTGTCTGTCAGTGACATCTGCAGCTTACATGGTAGCTGCTGTTAAGAAGGATTTCTGAACTCTGTCCAGGAGGGGCAGAGGTTCAGAAGGCCAACCTAGTTTCTTGGAACAGGGTAACCTCTGGACAAGCCAGAACAATCAGGGTAGCTGTGGCAGGGGTCAAGACTAAGGGCCTCATCACGACTTTGGCAGTAACCCTTAAATCCGGCGGTAGCGCTATTACCGCCGGATTTAAGGGTCCGCCAAAGCAGGACTTCGGCGGATTTCTCCACAGCTCTGAGCTGGGGGGAAATCTACCGACAATTTGCGCTATTACTGCCGGCGGGAAATCCACCAGCGGTATTAGCGCAAAATTTCCCCATTGAGCCCAATGGGGAATGGGGCATTCCCGAATGGGCTCAATGGGGAATGGGGATTGACATTACCGCCGAACTCGTGATCCGGCGCTATTAGCGCCGGGGAGTTCGGCGGTAGGGCTAATACCGCCAGTGGTAATACCGCCGGCGTTACCGCCCAAGTCGTGATGAGGCCCTAAGTCTCAGGAGGGGTGAGATTGACTGAAGGACCTCAATGACCACACAGAGCAAAGATACTTACAAATTACTACAGACAGGTGTTATATTAAAAATATAGACACATTTATTACAAGGCCTTTGTAACATAGACCATAGTTAAGAATCACAACAACACTAAGTAAACCAATACATCACACTCAATAAAATATATATACAGACCAGGGGGGTCTAAAGGGATGACTGCACGAAATATGTTGACAACCTAGAGGGGAAGAAAACAGGCAGTGCAGTTAATCTTTCGGCCCAATTCAACATCAGATATTCACCTAACTAAGAGGCAGTCCAAGCCATAAGAAGAGGGGAGCCTTGTGCTCAATAGTACATGTATGCCAACGCACGTGGTTGTTCCTATGGGCAAAACAGGGTCTCTTCAGGGGTCTCTAGCAGCTCGGGAAGGTGGATAAGGCGATGAAGAATAAGTTCCCACTATTCAAGAAGGTCCTCCACTTGAAGGCAGAGGCAGTTTGAGAGTTCGGGATGGAGTCGCTATTTCACAATAGCAATGGACAGGAGAGGGGCCACCAGGGGCCACTCATATGTAAAGTTGGGCTCTGGCACTAGGGGCCACCGGTTGGGGTAAAGATTACTCACCGGTTCCTGAGACAAGGAGGCCCAAACTTCGGCAGGTTAGTCCAATTCGGTTGCAGGTTCGACGGCGGCAAAAAGGACGTCTCGGCACCTTTTAGTTCCTGAGATCCAGCGAGGATTCCCAAACGGGACAGTGGCGATTTCTCCACTCCAGGGGGATGAATCACCCCAGTTTCACTGCAGCAGGCTTCAGGGGCAAGAGGGTCACAAATGCAGCGGACTTGCAAAGGACGTTGCCGCAGCAGGGCAACACAGTAACAGCGTTTACTCCGGTCCGGGCGCGCTCATCTCACTTCTGACCTGGGAATGCCAAGTGTACGAAATTCGGTGTGAGGGTGCCGTGGACACAGAGCTAGCAGTATACCAAGTTTTGAGGGCCTCCTCGAAACGACGCCAGAGACAGAGCAAAGGTCCTGCGTAAGCTGGTCAGCCCACTGGTTGGCCCAGGGACACTTCCGAGAAAGCTTACTTGCAGGTTTTGGTGAAGGTGCCGAGAATAGTTGGTCGCACTATTCCAATGGGTGGAAGCGTCTTCGCAGACCTTCTAGGACGACCAGATACAGAGGGGTCCCACGGGACGACAGCGGGCTCAGGGTGCTCAACCTTCCAGCGGGTCACCAGCAGTTCCTCGACTCAGCTTCGTAGTTGCAGGATACTTGGATCCTGTCCTTTGTTCAGTGAGAACTCAGGAGATCGACCTGGTAGTGGTGTTTCCAGCCTCCTCTTAACCAAAGTTCCCTTTGTGCCAAAACGGAGAGGACCCAATGGGAGATCTGCTCACAAACACACACTCCATTCGTAGACCAATCACAGACCAAGGTGGTCTCATGCATTCAGGACACTCCAGATTCTCTGGCACCCAGGATGTGTATTGGGACCAGACATCCCAGCCCACAACCTGGATGCGCACACACAAGGCATGCAGAAGCCTGCGAAAGCATTGGGTTTTGCTGGAAAATGCATAACCAAATAAGGACTGGCCCAGGTCGACTCGACCTGGGGAAGGTGAAGGGGCAAGATGGCCAAAGGACAGGACAAAGAACCTTGTGGCATGGCCATATTGGAGCCAGGCCACCTATTTGTGCCAAACACAGTTAACATGGCAGGAAAGGGTTCAAAATAATGCGAATCGATAGCTGCCGCCAGTCTTGTCCATGACACATCTGCACAGTTCATAAAAAGTCCAGCGAGAGTATCTAGGGCCTTTGGAAATGACTATAGACCCAAGTGTGTTGTATGGTAAGATACATTGCACACTTGTTACATGTTGCACAAAAGTTGCAACATGAGAAAAGGACTAAGGGAAACAAAGTCTCCCAGTACTGACTGTCTTAAGGGCATGTCAGTTCCCCATAAAAAGTGAGTGAAAGCCCAGAGGAGTGCAGCTGAAGGCTGTGCTTCTCTGGCAAAGTCAGTCAGTGGTGTCTAAACAGCAGCAAAAAGTTTGGGGGTTGACACATGGAGGGAAGATTACATACACATATGAAATCCTTCCTAACACTCACCCCTCCCAGACTAAGGACAGGGGGAACTAATCCACCCATGGATGAGTTTCGTGTTCAGGTCGGTTAAACATTCTCAACAACCCATCAGCATTGCTATGTTGGACACCTGGCCTATGCTCAATAGTGAAGTCAAAGCCTTGCAGACTTATGGACCACCTAAGCAACTTTGGATTCTCTCCCTTCATGTTCATTAGCCACTTTAAGGGCTTATGGTCAGTTTGCACAGTGAAGTGGGTCCCATAGAGGTAAGGCCTCAGCTTCCTTAGGACCCACACAACAGAGAAACATTATTTCTCTACTGTGGACCATCTGAGCTCTCTGTCCTTAAGCTGGCGACTAATGAAGCAAATAGGGTGTTCCTTACCCTTCTCATCTACTTGTGATAGTACAGCTCCTATCCCAGTGTCAGAGGCATCTGTCTGCACAATAAAAGGTATTTTGTAATCAGGGGCCCTAAGAACAGGGGCCTGGCACAAGGAGTCTTTTAAGCCATTGAAGGCCTTCTCACAATCTTCAGACCAAGTTACCTTCTTGGGTTTCTTTGGAGTAGTGAGAGCAGTCAGAGGGGCAGCTATGGTACCATAGTCTTCCATGAAATTTCTGTAGTTCTCAGATTCAGTCTGATCCTTACTGTCTCCACCAACCCCCTCCTCACCTGAAGTCTTTATGGCTGAAGTACCGTCTGAATCTGAGTCCCAGGATTCATCCGTTGGTATCTCCTTTCTTCTCTGTCTCCAAAATTCGTTGGGCTTCTTGTGCGTCCTTACCCCTGGTTTGGTGCGATGGGAATGAGCTCCACTAGAGGCCACTTTGCCAGAGATGCAATTTGCCTGGCAGCGGGGACCCCAGGGAGCCCACCCCAGACCAGGGAAAAAGCCTTGCCGAAAAAACCCTGGTAGGTTATGATTTCTTGCTGGGACAACAAGTCCCAGAATGCACTTGAGAAACTGAAGTATCCGAAAGCTCCACAGAATCCTCGAGAGAGCAGCAGCAGAAGTGCCGGGAGTCAGGAGGGGCAAGGTAGCAGAAGAGTAGTAGGTGCCTCGCAAGGACTGTGAGCAAGGAAAGAGAGAGGGTACCCAAGAGGGTAAGTAATAAACAGCAAACAGAGGAACTGCAGAGCAAGGCCGTTCGGAAAGCGGCCAGAAGGGAAAAGTAGAAATACACGTGAGCGTTGGAGAACACTGTCCAAAACACTGGAAGTTGCAACGCGAGTGCGTTAGCGACTTCCGGAAATATAAAGTCCAAAGACTAGAATGCGCCTTGCGATTCCTGGAATTGAGTCCTTCTTCTATCTCCTTTTTAGTCTCCATCTTAGGTATAGTTTCCAAGGCAGGCGAGATGTGACAGTATGACCCCTTCTCAGGCCTCCACCTCCTGGCTTTCCGGGGTGAAGGCGATGGAATCTCCGTAGTAAACGAGGAGCAGAAATGTTCTTAACAGGTTCCCATGTGCACTCAGACCTTGGGTATCCCTTCCACAACACCAAGTATTGCAGTACACCTCTTTTGTATCTGGAGTCCAAAATGTTGGAAACTTCGTATTCCTCAGTGGTATTTGTGGTCTTTTGAGGAGGTCCTTTTGTCTTTCGGGAATGAGGGTCCTCAATATATGGTTTAAGGAGTGAGGTATGAAAGACAGGATGAATTCTTTTGAGAATCGGGGGAAGATCCAGTCTATAAGCCACAGGATTGATCTTGGCTGAAATACGAAAGGGCCCAAGATACCTGGGTGCAAACTTTCCTGGATGAACCCATCTGGGTAAGTACTTGGTGGATAACCATACCTGCCTTCCTACCCCCCACTGAGGATTTGGACTTCTCTTTTGATCCGCCCATCTTTTACAGTCTTGTCGTGCTCTTGCGAGATTGGATTCTGATACTCGATGCATCCTCTGTATGGTATCCAGTAGATGATCCACTGAAGGTGTGTTTGTAGGAGGGATACCAAAGAGGGGTATATGCTTTGGGTCATAACCATAGGTACACTTGAACGGACTCATTCCTAGGGAGGTATGTCTTGTGTTGTTATAAGAGAACTCTGCCATGGGCAGAAGATGGAACCAGTCGTCTTGTTCTTGGTTACAAAAACATTGTATGTACTGTTCAAGAGTGGCGTTTAAGCGTTCAGTTTGCCCATTGCTTTCAGGGTGAAACCCCGAGGAAAGAGATCTCTTGATTCCTAATGTTCTGCACAGAACTGTCCAGAATTTGGACGTAAATTGAGCGCCTCTATCAGAGACTATATTGACAGGTATCCCATGAAGCCTGACTATATCCTTCAAAAAGATTTCAGCAGTCTTGCTGGCAGTGGGAAGTCCTTTAAGAGGAGAGAAGTGAGCCAGCTTGCTAAAGGAATCGATTGTAACCATTATGGCGGTGTGTCCACAGGATTCCGGCAGCTCCACTATGAAATCCGTGGATATCTGTTGCCACGGTCCTTCGGGTTGTCTTTCTTGTTGAAGAAGTCCTAGGGGTTTGTGGTAATCGTACTTGTTTTGAGCACACACGGGACAGGCCTTTACATACTCCTTCACATCCTTAGCCATGGACGGCCACCAAAATTGACGAGATGTTAGCTCTAGCGTGGCTCTTTGACCCTTGTGTCCAGCAGAAGGAATATCATGGCACCAGGACATTGCTTGTACTTGGAGTTCTCGGTTTGGTACATACAAAGCTTCCTTTTTAAAGAGAAAATTACCCTTCCCCTTCAAGTCCAATTTTGAACTCTTGTGGTTCTGTTGTTCTGCCTTTACCCGTTGCAAAAATGTGTTTATGGTGGCGATGAATGACTTTCCTGCTAACATGAGTTCCTGTTCTGGTAGATCTCCTGAATCTTCACTCATACTCCGAGAAAGAGCGTCTGCTAGAGTGTTGTCCTTTCCGGGAAGATAGGTAATCACAAAGTCAAATTGTGAGAAGAAGTACGCCCACCTGGCATGTCGTGAATTGCGGCATTCCATCTTTTGAAGGACTTTAAGGTTTTTATGATCCGTACGGACCAAAAACGGTACTACAGAGCCTTGTAGCAGATGCCTCCATTCCTCGCATGCTTGTCGGATGGCCAGGAGTTCCTTTTCTAACACGGAATAGTTGCGTTCACTAGTGGTCAACGTGCGTGAAAAATAAGAGACAGGATGTTCTAAACCGTCTTCCTCCTCTTGTAATAATGCTGCCCCAATGGCACCGAGGGAAGCATCGGTTTCCACTATGAACTGGCAGGTTTGATCTGGTTGTCTTAGGATCGGAGCTGTTACAAAGGATTGTTTCAAAGTTTGGAAGGCTTGTTCTGTGTTGGAATCCCAGAGAAATTTCACCCCCTTCTTTAGAAGATTGGTGATAGGAAGAATAATCTCTGAGAAATTTGGGATAAACTTTCTATAGAAGTTCGCTAGTCCTAAGAATCGTTGGATTCCCTTGACATTAGAGGGTACAGGCCAATTTGTGATGGCATCAGTCTTGGCTGGATCCATCTGTATGTTATCTGCAGACAATATAAAACCCAAATATGGTACTGTGGATGCCTCAAATATGCATTTTTCAGGTTTAGCTAGTAGACTGTTTCTCCTTAAACGCTGTAAGACTTCTGTTACCAATACCCGATGTTCAGCCAAGGTGGCGGAAAAGACAAGAATGTCGTCTAGGTAAACAACCACTGAGGAGTATAGCATATCCGAAAACACATTGTCCATAAATCGTTGGAATTGTGCCGGTGCATTGACTAGTCCAAAAGGCATTACTCTATATTCGTAATGTCCTAGAGGTGTCCGAAAAGCCGTCTTCCATTCATCTCCTTCGCGGAGTCTTAAAAGGTGATAAGCTCCTCTCAAATCCAGCTTGGTGAAGATTTGGGCACCCTGGACAGCTTCAATAATGTCCTTCATCAATGGCATAGGATATCTGTCTCGCACCGTAAGACTATTCAGACCTCTGTAATCTATGCATGGGCGTAGTTCTATTGTTCCTTTTTTGGGAATAAAAAATAGAGACGCTCCTGCTGAGGAAGATGACTCTCTAATAAGGCCGTTCTCTAGGTTGGTGGCAAGGTACTCTTTCAGAGCCTTCTTTTCAGGTAGTGACAACGGGAACATTCTCCCGCAAGGTACGACTGCTTCCGGTGTCAGATCAATCTTACAGTCTTCTCTGCGATGTGGTGGTAGAAGACGAGGCTGTGTATCTGTGAATACATCTATAAATTCCTGATAAGGAGCTGGTATCATGTTGACACTGAAGGAAGGATGCAGTGTTGCTTGAATAATCGGGGTGTTTTCAGTGGTTAAACAATGTTGATCGCAGTATTGCGATTTGATGTCAACTGTATTCAAACTCCAATCAATGTGGGGATTATGTTTTCTCAACCAAGGGATTCCCAGTATGACCGGAAAATGTGCCGCCCTGATCAGATCGAATGAGAGGTATTCCTGATGATTAGCCATCTTTACTTTCAACTCCTGTGTTTCGTGACTAATGGGACCTGATGTTAGTGGGGTACCATCGACTCCTTCCACCGGAATAGATTTGATCTTCGGTCGTCTTGGTAAGAGATGTTCCTTGGCCCACTTGTCGTCCACAAAGTTGCCCGCCGCTCCACAGTCCAACATGGCGATGCACTCCACGGACCCTGTCGGTTCCCACTCTATTAGTATCTTGATTACCATAAGACTGTTACAGTCCAACGCCAAAGATTGTGCTAAGTGACAGGGATTTATGGTGTTCACCCCTTCCCTTTCCCTTTCCCTTTCCCTGTTTAAGGTTGGGGTCCTTCGTTTCCCTGTCTTCTGGAGGGAATTTCAGGGCAATCTCTTAATAGATGACTGTTTGACCCACAATACATACACAAGCCAAGGTCCCTTCTTCTCTTACGTTCGCTAGTAGATAGAGGTCCTCGGGTAGTTCCGATTTGCATAGGTTCCTCCATAGATCTTTTTTCAGGTATCGAAGAGGGGTTTGGTCCTAATACAGAACTGCGTGGTCTTCTTCTTTCTGCCTTCCTTTCTGCCATACGGAACTCTACTTGTAAGACTAAGGAGACCAGGTCTTGGAAAGAATTAGGCCTAGCTACTCTCGCCAGTTCGTCCTTAATATCTTCGTGGAGTCCTCTTCGGAATATCGTCTGTTGGGCAGTTTCAGGCCATCCTGCTTCTGCTGCTATCCTTTGAAATCTCGCTAGGTACGTTTGGACATCCGATGACCCTTGTCGTATGTCGAGTAGATCTTCAAAGGCGGTATACAAAACCTCCTGTCTTTCAAACCTTTCTTTTAGTCGTTGTATGAATAGACCGTAATCCCTGAGAATCGGATCTGAAGTGGTAACAAAAGGCGTAGCCCATGCCAAAGCGTTGCCTGTCAGATTGGATATTAAGAACCCAATCTTGGTTCTGTCTAACTCGTAAGTTCTGGGGCGAAAGGTGAATTGGATTGTGCAGGCATCCAAGAATACTTTTAATTTCTTCGGGTCCCCATCATATTTCCCACACGACAGGGGAAGGGGAGGTAATTCTCCTCTGTTATCATCCCGTTGAGGTACTTGTTGTCCCAGCTGTTGGACCTGTTGCTGTAATGCCGAGTTGTCAGCTCTTAGGGACTGCACTTCAGCTGTTAGAGCCTGAATGGCGTTTACCATTTCCTGATATTGTTCTAGAGAGGCCATCTTTTCTGGGCGTTGCAATCTCTCAGATTCAGTCTGATCCTTACTGTCTCCACCAACCCCCTCCTCACCTGAAGTCTTTATGGCTGAAGTACCGTCTGAATCAGAGTCCCAGGATTCATCCGTTGGTATCTCCTTTCTTCTCTGTCTCCAAAATTCGTTGGGCTTCTTGTGCGTCCTTACCCCTGGTTTGGTGCGATGGGAATGAGCTCCACTAGAGGCCACTTTGCCAGAGATGCAATTTGCCTGGCAGCGGGGACCCCAGGGAGCCCACCCCAGACCAGGGAAAAAGCCTTGCCGAAAAAACCCTGGTAGGTTATGATTTCTTGCTGGGACAACAAGTCCCAGAATGCACTTGAGAAACTGAAGTATCCGAAAGCTCCACAGAATCCTCGAGAGAGCAGCAGCAGAAGTGCCGGGAGTCAGGAGGGGCAAGGTAGCAGAAGAGTAGTAGGTGCCTCGCAAGGACTGTGAGCAAGGAAAGAGAGAGGGTACCCAAGAGGGTAAGTAATAAACAGCAAACAGAGGAACAGCCGTCTGAGAACGGCAGAAACTGCAGAGCAAGGCCGTTCGGAAAGTGGCCAGAAGGGAAAAGTAGAAATACACGTGAGCGTTGGAGAACACTGTCCAAAACACTGGAAGTTGCAACGCGAGTGCGTTAGCGACTTCCGGAAATATAAAGTCCAAAGACTAGAATGCGCCTTGCGATTCCTGGAATTGAGTCCTTCTTCTATCTCCTTTTTAGTCTCCATCTTAGGTATAGTTTCCAAGGCAGGCGAGTTGTGACAGTAGTATCCAGTGAGTCCCAAAAAGGCTCTCACTTGGATTTGTGTAGTGGGGGTAGGCCAGTCTTGTACTGCTTGTACTTTACTGGGTAGAGGCTGTATCCTCCCTTCACCTACTTCATGTCCAAGGTAGACCTCTGATCCTTGTCCAATCTGGCACTTACTGGCCTTTATGGTCAAGTGGGCCTTCCGAAGAGCCTGTAACACAATCCTAAGGTGTTTCACATGGTCTACCCAGGTGGCACTGAAAACTGCTATATCATCCAGATATTCAAGACAGAATTCATCCAACACATGATTCACAAGCCTCTGGAAAGTGGTAGGGGCATTCTTCAACCCAAAAGGCATTACCCTAAACTGGTAAAAGCCGTCTGGTGTTGAGAAAGCTGTCTTCTCCTTGGCATGCTCTGCAAGGGCTATTTGCCAATAGCCTGCAGTGAGGTCAAACGTGCTGAGGTACTTGGAGGCACCCAAAGTATCCACCAGCTCATCTGTTCTAGGCAAGGGGTGTGCATCTGTCTTGGTGACAGCATTCAGAGCCCTGTAATCCATACAGAACCTCAGTCCAGAAGTACCTGCTTTTGGAACCAACATCACTGGTCTGGACCAAGGACTACTGGAGGGTTCAATCACCCCAAGATCCAACATTTTCTTGACCTCTGTCTTAATGTAAGACCTTACTTCGTCTGACATTCTGTATCCCCTAATTTTGGTAGGTGCACTATCTCCTGTGTCTATGTTATGTGTGCACCAAGGTGTCAAACCAGGGGACTGTGAAAACAAGGGAGAACTGCCTAAGCAAAGTTTTTACCTCAGCCTGTTGATCAGAAGTCAGGTGAGAGGCCCTTGGACATCCTCAATGGAGCTGTCTGAAGGACTGCTTTGGAATAGGTCAGGAAGAGGTCCAGACTCTTCTTCCTCAACATCTGAAGCCAACAGCAGTGCTGCGATTTCAACTCTTGGGATGAAAGCCTTCAGCCTATTTACATGGAAAACTTTTGGAGCCTGACCAGCCCTTCCAAGGTCCACTAAATAGTTGACCTCACCCAGTGACTCCACCACTGTGTAAGGACCTGACCATTTGTCCTGTAAAGCTCTAGGAGTTATAGGATTCATGATCAGGACTTGCTGACCAGGTGTGAAATTGATGAGAGAAGCCTTCTGGTCATACCATTGTTTCACCAGAGCTTGCCCTGCTTTCAACTTTTCACTAGCCAGACCCATCAGGAGTACCATCCTTTTTCTGAGCCCTAGCACATAGTCCACTACTTTGGTAGTTATGGGGGGAGTGGGCATCTCCCATCCCTTCTTGACTATGGCTAAGGGTCCCCTTTCAGGGTGACCAAACAGAAGTTCAAAGGGGCTGAAGCAAACACCCTCTTGTGGTACCTCTCTGTAGGCAAACAGTAAGCATGGTAATAGAAGATCCCATTTTCTTCTTTGTGGTTCTTCCAGAGCCCCAATCATGCTCTTAAAGGTCCTGTTAAACCGTTCAACTAGTCATATGGGTGATATGCAGAGGAAAACCGATAGGTGACCCAACATTCCTTCCACATGGCCTGCATATACTTGGACATAAAGTTGCTGCCTCTGTCAGACACAACTTCTTTAGGGAAGCCAACCCTAGTAAAGATGCCAAGCAAGGTTTTTGCAACTCACTTGGCAGTCACAGTTTTTAATGGGATTGCCTCAGGATACCTGGTGGCCTGGTCGACCAGCACCAGCTTAAACCTATTGCCTGAGGATGTTTGGGGGTCCAGAGGAGCAACAATTTCGATCCCTACCCTCTCAAATGATACCCCCACAACTGGGAGTGGTACCAATGGAGCTTGGATTGTTGAACCACTCTTACCAGATAACTGGCAGGAAGCACAACTCCTGTAGTGACTATCTACTTGCAACCCCATCTTGGGCCAGTAGAAGTGCATGGATAACCTTTGCTTGGTTCTCTTGATTCTAAGGTGACCAGCAAGGGGTACTTCATGCGCCAACTGCAGGAGGAAGGGTCTTACAGCAAGGGGAACCACCAACCTCCTAGGGTCTCCTTCTACAGACTCTGTAGGCTCACTATACAGGAGCCCACCTTCCCAATAAATCCTGTGCTTCCCAGGATGTTCACCCTCCAGCTGGGAGCAGGCCTGTCTCCTTAGGCCTTCCAGAGATGGGCACTCACGTTGCCCCTTACTAAATTCTTCCCTATCAGGACCACCTTCCACTAACAAATCATTTAGTTTAGGCTGGTCATGTGGGTCAATTATTTCAGGTATCACCACAACCTCGTCAGGTCATGGCGATTGACCAACTACCTCCACCTCAGTGGTAGGTGAGTTAGGGGGAATGTTTTCTTTCCCTCTTTTGGATTTTCGGACTCCTTTGGCCTTGGGTTTCCCCTTTGGCTGGGGCATAGCATTGGTCTTGGCCAGTGCTTCCCTTGTTTGAGACCTTGTGCAGGGTCTTTCAGCTGTATCTCCCACAGGCCCTAAAGCTCTGAGATCATTTCCCAGCAAGACCTTTCCTGGGAGATTCCTCTGTATGGTCACTGGAATTCTGACTGCTGTACCATTGATAGTAAGAGTATCAGGTATTACTGGGAACATGAGAGGTGGGCCATCAGCCAACTTAGTGAGGGCCAGGGGGGCTCTGGCAACTTCCTCTGGGTCTACCAAGGTAGAATCAACTACAGTTCGACTGCACCCACTATCCCTAAGAGCTGGAGTATCTACTCCATTGATCAGCACACTGTCTTTAAAGTAGTGCTTAGTATTATCTGGAATCCTAGCATAAGCCTCTGAGACTTTAGGCTCCCAGGAACCCAGGGAAACTAAAACTACCCCAGCTTCTATCCCACTGGGGAAGGAGTCTGAGGAGAAGGATGCCCCTGCAATCTCTTCTTCCTCATAGGAGGAGAAGGCCAGATTAGCAGAGTGGACCCCCAAGGTTTTGACGTTACATCTGGGATCCCACTTCACATGGTCATTTGCTCCACAAGAAAACAAGATCCACTGGGAATGTTTGCATAGGGAAGCTCACTATAACCAGAGTTCTGTTTTGGAGGCTAACCTCCACTGACCTGTGAGTTCTCTTGTGTCTTACCCTTATTTCTTCTTTTGTGGCCCTTCTGGGAGGAAGTTTTATACGTTTTTCCACCCTCCTTATCTTTGGACCCCCCCCCCCCGCTTACCAGGATGAGACTTGTCGTTATGGGACACTGTATGTGACACCCACAAGTCTGCTGCTATGGCAAGTTTCTTAGGATCTATCTCCTTTGAATCTGCCAAGTGCTGCTTAATCTCAGGGGAAAAAGATGCAAAAATGTGTTCAAGCATGTCAAGACATATCATACCTTCAAAAGTAGAGACCTTATAACTTTCAATCCAGCCAGTCAAGTTTTGTAAGGATTCAGTTGCATAAGATACCCAAGTACCACCTTCTTTCTTTTGTACTCTCTGAATCTTTTTAGGTATTGGGGAGGAGTCTTTCCAAACTTTAAGATGAGAGTTTGCTTCAACATTGCAAAATCTGCTCTCTCAGCTTCTGACATTTCCATAATGCCACTGCAGCCAGAATGGAGCAGTCTGCTAAGTAACCAGGCAATTTTATCAGCATTGTCAACTTGTTGAACTTCACAGGCATACTCAAATGCATTCAGCCAGTCCATAATGTCATTCTTTTCCTCATACACACTGAGCAGATCCTTAGGAAACATTGGATGAGAGGAGGCCCCAGACCCATGTCCAGGACCCTTGGATCCATTGGCAACCTGAAGCTTGGCCAGTTACAACTGGTGATCCCTGTCTTTCTGTTTTTCTGCCTGGTCTATTTTCAGATTGGTCATGTTAAATTCAAGCTCCTTCTGCCTAAACAGCAGTCCTTGCTTCTTCAATTCAAGCATGGCCTCACCTTCACTACTGGCAGAGGAAACACTAGACATTACATCCTCCAAATCATCATGGATCCCATGAACAAGTGCAGTGACAGAACTGTCAGTTCTGCCAGTGGGAGCAGCTCCACCTCCTTCTGTACTGTTCAGTGGAGCTATGGCACTAAGCTGAGCTTCTTGTCAGTCCATGATTCTTTGGATCATTTCTATGTTTGTGCCTTGAGCAGAGACACCTCTCTCAGCACACATATTTCTCAATATTTCAGATTTAGAAGCATTTAAAGTTAACAAGGTACTTGTTTCCATACTGTTTGATAGGACTATGACCTTTTTCAGGTATACTACAACAATTCACTATGTGTCCTGGTAGGAATAACTTGAAATGCCTTCACTAGTATGCAACACTGGATACCTTCAGTCCTATCCCACCGCTGTCACCAATTTGTTAAGAAGGATTTCTGAACTCTGTCCAGGAGGGGCAGAGGTTCAGAAGGCCAACCTAGTTTCTTGGAACAGGGTAACCTCTGGACAAGCCAGACCAATCAGGATAGCTATGGCAGGTGGTCAAGGCTAAGTCTCAGGAGGGGTGAGGGTGTCATGACCACTGTGAGGCGGCACAAGTTGTGCCACAAGCAGGCTCCCACCAGAACCCTGAGGGCCTTACAACCACTGCAAAAGGGCTCCTGGAGCCAATCCTGGCACCTTTGGCACCAGGTTCATATGTAGGAAGGAAGGGCTGTTTAAACTAGGTCCCATATATGTACATGGGCCTTTCAATTCAACATGGAAGCACCTACACAGTGTAGTTCTAAGAACCAAGCCTTGCGTTCTAGTGTTTTGGGTGTGGCAGGCCTGGAACTACTTTCCCTGGTACTACTTTACCTGAGCTATATAAACCACACCCTGACTGCAGAACGCGGTTTGTGTTATTCTGCAACCAGCAGCGTGACACTCACCGTGTCCAGCTCCTGGTCTTCAGCATCATCCTGTAATCCTACAAGAACAAGAACAAGATTATTCTGTCTTACCTGAAAAAACACCATCCATCACTCAGCATCTCAACTGGGCTGCAATCTGTGGAAACCGAGAGAAGAAGAAACATCACTCACCTGTGAGAACTAGCTTAAGAACTTCCGGCAAACCGCTACCACAGCTGCTGTTCGAACATTGCGACCTGCAATAACGAGAAAGGGAAAAACAATATTAGAAGGCACGCTCCCAAAACATCCAATTCCATCAGTCTTACCTGAGTTCCATCGTGCTACGCCACGGTTCCATCTGGAGCACCACAGCAACATCTACAAAGGAAAAGAGACATATTCAGGTTCGCTTTCAATATTAAACAACGGATTCCGGGGGCCTGATTTTCATTGCGCTCTCATCCACTCGCAGCACCACAGCGGCCTGTGAGGAGAAGAAGAAGAAAACACAGGTTAGCTTTAAAAGACAATAAAGGCGCTGCGCTTCACTTCACGCTTCCTCTTACCTAGAAACGTGTCTCTCCATCCGGCACGTCAGCATCAAGACCTTCGCACCTGAAAAGAAGGAGATGAAGACATTAACAAATTCCCACCATAAACAGAACAAAGACTTACAATTAACAAACCTACCTGCCTACCAGCAGATTCGGGGTCACAGCAGGCCTGGGCCCAAGGAAGGTGTACTGCACCAGTGAAGCAACTCAGGCAGCTCGCCAACAAACGTCAAACGCCCCTGCACAAGAAACACAGGACGGATAGCTCACCCTACAAATAAGTAAGGTGAGAAAAGAACCCAGTGGGAAGGGAATCAGTCAGAGGGAGGTGGGGAATTCACCCACTAGAGACAGTTATCACAAATCCTCCCTTCTGTAATTGCAGATTCATTATTCAGCACTGGGCAACTACGCATCCAGGGTTCCAGATCTCAGAGCCTTCCAGACGCCCCCAGAGATATCAGGTGAGCGTAACAGAGGGTGACTGAAGGACCCCAATGAGCCCACAGAGCAAGGACACTTACAAATTACTCCAGACAGGTGTTATATTAAAAATATAGACACATTTATTACAAGGCCTTTGTAACATAGACCATAGTAAAGAATCACAGCAACACTAAGTAAACCAATACATTACACTCAATACAATATATATACAAGACCTGGGGGGGGGGGTCTAAAGGGATGACTGCACGAAATATGTTGACAACTTAGAGGGGAAGAAAACAGGCAGTGCAGTTAATCTTTAGGCCCAATTCAACATCAGATATTCACCTAAGAGGCAGTCCAAGCCCTAAGAAGAGGGGAGCCTTGTGCTCAATAGTACATGTATGCTAACGCACGCGGTTGTTCCAATGGGCAAAACAGGGTCTCTTCAGGGGTCTCTAGCAGCCCGGGAATGTGGATAAGGCGATTAAGAATAGGTTCCCACTATTCAAGAAGGACCTCCACTTGAAGACAGAGGCAGTTTGAGAGTTCGGGATAGAGTCGCTATTTCGCAAGAGCAGTGGGCAGGGGAGGGGCCCCCAGGAGCCACTCGTGCGTAAAGTTGGGCTCTGGCTGTAGGGGCCACCGGTTGGGGTAAAGATTACTCACCGGTCCCTGATGCAAGGAGGCCCAAACTTTGGCAGGTTAGTCCAATTTGGTTGCAGGTTCAAAGGCGGCAAAAAGGATGTCTCGGCACCTTTTCCTTCCTGAGATCCAGCGAGGATTCCCAATCGGGACAGTGTCGATTTCTCCACTCTGGGTGGATGAATTGCCCCAGTTTCACTGCAGCAGGCTTCAGGGACAAGAGGATCACAAATGTAGTAGACTTGCAAACGACGTTGCTGCAGCAGGGCAACACGGTAACCGCGTTTACTCCGGTACGGGTGCACTCATCTCACTTCTGACCTGGGAATGCCAAGTGTAAAATCCGGTGTGAGGGTGCCGTGGACACAGTGCTAGCAGTATACTAAGTTTCAAGGGCCCCCTCGAAACGATGGTGGAGACAGAGCAAAGGTCCTGCGTAAGCTGGTCAGCCCACTGGTTGGCCCATGGACACTTCCGAGAAAGCTTACTTGCAGGTTTTGGTCAAGGTGCCGAGAAAAGTTGGTCCCACTATTCCAGTGGGTTGAAGCGTCTTCGCAGACCTTCTAGAACGACCAGATGCAGAGGGGTCCCACAGGACGACAGTGGGCTTAGGGTGCCAAACCTTCCAGCGACCAGCGGTTCCTCGACTCAGCTTCGTAGTTGCAGGATACTTGGATCCTATCCTTTGTTCATTGAGAGCTCAGGAGATTGACCTGGTAGTGGTGTTTCCAGCCTCCTCTTATTCAAAGTTACCTTCGCGCCAAAACGGAGTGGACCCAATGGGAGTTCTGCTCACAAACACACATTCCATTTGTGGACCAATCACAGACCACAGTGGTCTCAGGCATTCAGGACACTTCAGACTCTCTGGCACCCAGGATGTATATTGGGAACAGACATCCCAGCCCACATCCTGGAGGCACACACACAAGGCATGCAGAAACCCGCGAAAGCACTGGGATTCGCAGGAAAAGGCATGACCAAATAAGGACTGGCCCGGATCGACTCAACCTGGGGAAGGTGAAGGGGCAAGATGGCCAAAGCACAGGACAAAGAACCTCGTGGCATGGCCATATTGGAGCCAGGCCACCTATTCGCGCCAAACGCGGTTAACATGGCAAGAAAGGGTTAAAAATAATGCGAAACGATAGCTAACACCAGTCCTGTCCATGACACATCTGCACAGTTCATAAAAAGTCCAGCGAGAGTATCTAGGGCCTTTGGAAATGACTATAGACCCAAGTGTGCTGTATGGTAAAATACATTGCACACTTTTTACATGTTGCACAAAAGTTGCAACATGAGAAAAGGACTAAGGGAAACAAAGTCTCCCAGTACTGACTGTCTTAAGGGCATGTCAGTTTCCCCATAAAAAATGAGCGAAAGCCCAGAGGAATGCAGCTGAAGGCTGTGCTTCTCTGGCAAAGTCTGTCAGTGGTGTCTAAACAGCAACAAAAGGTTTGGGGGTTGACACATGGAGGGAAAATGACATACACATATGAAATCTTTCCTAACACTTGTCATGTGGCAGTGTATTTTCACAGTGCATTTGGCTTGCAGGGTTTCCCATGCCCCCCCCCCTGAACATCTGGTGCAAATGGGTGGCCATTGTGGGCTGGCAACACATGGGTGCATGGCTGTGATACTGACTGGGTTGTTGTTGTGTGAGGTGATGTGGCCATTTTCCAGTATTGCTTTGGCTTGTACATTTTGCATTGTGGTACATGTAGTCATGTTTGTGTTTATAGTTGCTACTGTATGTGTACATCAGCTTCTCCATCCAGGTGAGTCCAACATGTGCATGCTCCTTGGGCTGCACTGTGACATTGGTGCGGGAGGTCGGCAGGTACAGTTCTTGCATTTGCTTGTCATGCCTTGCTTTGTATAGTTATTTGCATCCCCTCGTCATTTGGACATGTACTTCGCAGCATATGTGTACCTGCAGGCAATTTTCCTCACCCACTATCCAGGTCTGTTGTCCTCTGTGCCTATCCATAGATCCTGGCACTGTGCTGTTCTGTAGGACCATGGAATCATGGGTGGAACCAGGTTAGCGGGCACAGCAGTGGGTGTACAGGTTGGGGTCACAGGTCACCTGCACATTCAGGGAGTGGTAGTGCGTGCGTTTGCGGTACACTGCTTGCTGAGCCCGTGGGGCCACCAACGCAACATGGGTATAGTCGAGGGCAGCAGTCACATTTGGCATTTGGGCAATGACATAGAACTATGCCTTCATGGCATTGACCTGGGTGGGGTAGGCAGTGAGATGTGGCATTGCACTTGCCGCAGGAGGGCTTCAAGCACCTGGCCCAACACTGCGCAGAATGTGGACTGTGCCGTGCCATGCATCATGGCCACAGAGTGCTGGAAGGTGCCAGTTCCATGGAATTGTAGGACAGACACTAGCTTCAGCAGGGGGGGCACAGCTGTCCAGATGTTGATCCTGCTCCCTATGTCATCCTCTATTGTGGTGAGCAGCTCTGTTATGGTCTCCCTGTTGAGGCGGTACAGGGTGACCAACTGGCTGTCTGTGAGGGTCAAGGGTGAGGGCCTAACCCTGGGGATCAGTGCACACCTTGCTTGTGCTCTGCTCTACCTCCTCCTCCTCCTCCCTCCCACCTGCCTGTACATCCTGTGCCCTGGCCTGGTTGTCCTGCCTCCCAACTTCCAGGCAGCAGCTTCCTGTCCCAGCTCACAATGGCTAGTGGCAGCATGGTGTTTGTTAACAGTGTTTGGGGTAAGGGTGTGCCTTATGTAGCCTTCTGGTGTGGATTGGGATCACCGGTGGCTTCATTTCAGGCACCTGTGTTCATTTACCGCCAGCTGGAAACTGGAGGTAACTGTGGCATGTTTTTGGCGGTATTTGTGCCGGTTTTCTGCGCTAATACCGCCGTACATGGACTTGTGATGCAGGTGAGTTTGCCCCAGAGGTGGCCGGCTGTAAGAGCGCCGGCTGCATTAGTGCCGGCTGTAACAGCGCTGGCTGATTTTACAGTAAACAGTATTTGCACCGGCTCATGACTTTGTATTTATTAACATTTCAAAATACAAACAGGTGCCCAGGCTTCCCCTGGCACTAGAGCATCAACAGAGAAGCAATTATGTTTACATGTTTTTATTACGAACTGTAACCCTCCCTCCCACCCCCCACTCCCTTCACCCCACCTTCCCTCCCCCCATTCACCCCTCACCTCAGATCCGGAGGATTACAGGCTACAAGAACAAAAACTGTGGGAAGAGTAAAAATACCAAACAAACCATTCAAACAAGTTGACGTGGTGGGGTTCTTCACCCTCCTAAGCGTTCAGACAACTATAGGCAACATGAGGCAGAACAGAGCAAATTGCTGTGAAATCACTAGCGTCCAACAGTCACAGTCTATTAGAACAACATTCCTCATTCATAAGGACAACCATCCATTCCAGGGCAAAGGAAGACAAGGAGTCATTAGTTATGGCCGACAGCTTCTTGTAGATGAAGATAGCATGCAACTTCTTAAGCCATTCTGCTTTCGAAGGGGCTAGGGGGCTTTTCCATTTATGCGCCAATGCCATTCTCCCAGCCCTCAACATTGCCCCCACAACTTTCGGAAAACCATTAATCTCTGCGTCTGGCATGGGGGTGCCCAAAAGGATTTCCAGGGGGAGTAGGGATGGACAAGAGCCCACAATATCCTTGATCTAGCTAAGCAGTTCGGACCAGTACACCTGAATCACTGGACATTCCCACCACATATTATACCAAGTGCCTCGCTGTGAGCACATCCTAGGGCACAGCAGGGATACATTTTGAACATTTTGGACAAAGTAGCCGGGGGACGATGCCAAGAGTGGAGGACCTTAAAGCCGTGTTCCATGGCCGAGGTATACAGCGCCCCCGAGAAAATGGTTTTGAAAATGGCCCTCCATGAAGTGTCCTCCAAAGCCATACCCAGTCTCCCTTTCCATATCTGTTTGAAGGGCTGTCTACCTTTCAAATCTGCCGTAACCAATAATTTATAAATCTTGGAAAGGGAACTCTTCCTGGATGGGGATTCAACTAGAACATTTTCAAAGAGGGAGAGAGGACGGGTCAAGTCGGAAACCCACCGAGAGTGTGTCAAAATGCCTTTCAGGCATAAATACTCAAAGACGGAGAGGGAGGTGAGCCCCCAACGCCTCGGTGAGTTGATTATACTCAATAAAGGAACCCTGATGGAAGAGCTGAGCTGCTCTCTCCAAGCCCCCATCAGATCACGCCTGGGTGTCACGGAAGCCCCTGGAACCCAGACTGAAAGGGAGAGCCCAGAGGGATGACAGGGGAGAAGGCCAAGAGGAAAGCTACTTATTAGCCTTATCCGGTTTCCAAGCTCCCCACAGAGCCGCAAGAGTGGGTTGACACTTGAGATGAGCTGGAAGAGATTTTGGAGGGGCCCACAGCAGGTCCCTGATTTTCTTCGGATGGGAATGGACATCCTTGATGTAAGACCAATACGTCCCCAGATCATCTCTCATGTGCTCCAACATCACTCGAAGCTGGGCTGCCTTATGATACAGCCTAAAGTCAGGGAGGCCAAGGCCACTATAAGACTTGGGCAAGGTTAAAGTCACCATTCTGATTCTAGCTTTTTTACCATTCCAGATAAAGTAGTGAATGCGAGCTTGTAGAGCCTCAAAAAAGGCTCCGGAATCACAACAGGAAGCGTCGAGAACAGTTAGAGAATTTGAGGCACGATGTTCATTTTCACCGAGACCTTATACCCAAACCAAGAGAGCGTAAGAGGAGCCCATCGTATAAGGTCCAGACTAATCTTAGACAAGATCGGGAGAAAATTAACTTGGAAGAGCTGAGTTAGTTCCCTGGTGATAAGAACGCCCAAATATGGAGTGGCATCACATTCTATTCTCATGCTCTGCATTTCGGTTCTCCCTGCAATTTCCCCATCCCTACCCATCGGCATTACGAACGATTTGGAAGCATTCACCTTAAGCACCGAGAAGGAGCCAAAGAGGCCTATGAGCCCCAGCAACTGGGGGAGTTAAACCTGAAGGTTCGTGAGGTAGGCCAAGATGTCATCAGCAAACAACGAAAATTTGAATTCCCAATCACTGCACATAACCCCCGCGATCTCCCGATCACCTCTAAGCGCGATGGCCAGGGGCTCCATTGCCAGGGCGTATAAGCGTGGGGACAAGGGGCACTCCTGACGGGTGCCCCTGGACAAAGTCATATAAGATGAGGTGCAACCATTGACCAATACCCGCGCCAGAGGGCCATTGTACAGTGCCGAAACCCACCCACAAAAGTTGTCTCCCAAACCCATTTTGCGGAGAACCTTATGTGGAATTGGGTGAAATGAGTAGCCTGGAATTGTTATCATTATTAGAAATCTTATTACTATCTGTAGAGAACCATTACCCATTATTAGACTCACTGTTAGAGAATCATTAGAATTACCATTGCCTACATTGTTACTCTTTGCTATGGAATCATTCCATTATTGCTATTCCATTATTGCATTCTGTTTAGCTATCCATAGTATATTGCTGAAGTAGACACTATCTACATATTAGACTGCCACCTTTGTTTGCATTTGCAGATTTGCTTATAGAATGATACTGTATGCATATAGTGCTTGCCATTTAGAATGATAGAGAAACATGCTGCCACTTTGCACTTTGCCATTTGAAATAGAATGACACTTGCACTTACACATATTTGAAGTCCCATGTAGTGTTTTAGAGACACAACATATACTCACCATGATTTGCTGTTCATCTATGTTTGCATTAGATATAGCGCTTAGGCTGAGAGAGAAAATGCATTGCTTGCACCACACACACACTGTCATATTTGAAATGCACGTAAAGCCATTCACACATTGTTATGCTTTGTAGAGACACATTTAGAGATATGTTTGGTATGTCATGTATGTATGTATGTTGAGTCACTTAGAATGAGTTGCTTTATAGTGCCTGGATTTGTGGTAAACGCTAGAGAGCATTAGGCTGGCATTTGAATCCATTTTCTGATGGAGAGAGACAGAAGACACTGGGCTCAGTGCGGAGAATTGTTTTGTAAACATTGGCAGAGAGTACAGATAACATGGAGCCTTGTCCTAGTAGAGACGGCCTAGGAAGCTTATCAGCTTGGCTGGTGTGCTTCGCGGAGACAACGCAAAGGTTTGGGCTGCGCCAAGGGAGTGACAATGGAGCGATGGGAGAAGGTGCTTTTGTATGAGAGGGACGGGGCCTAAAAGTGCATTTTGTAATACAGAGTGAAGCCTACAGTGGAGAGAATGGGTATGAATAGTGAAAAGAGGGAATAGATGGTGTTTTGCACACAGAATGGCCATGAAAGAAAGATATGTTGTTCCAATGTCACTTTGACACGCAGGCAGGCATTTTGCTATACGCCGAAAGAGAAATTCTTAGAATGCAAGTAATTATAGAAATATGGTGCATCATGGTAGACTATAACCAAGGAGGCTAGAATTGGCTGGAGTTAGTCTGCACGAGAGAGTTGTTGGGGGGGAGACTGAAGAGTTGTGGGACTGCACGAGAGATCGAGAGTTGGCCAGAGAGATCGGGAGAGCCACAGAGAGAGACTTGGCTGGGGAAAGGTGTCTTGGTGCAGCAGCCTGATGACGCTCTGATGAGATTGAGAGCTTGGGAGTTCGAGTGACCAGATCTTGAGAGGCAGACACTGACTGACCTGGCACATGCAGAATGGGAAGTATGGTTTTGGCCTTTGCTAAACTGATGGGACAGACAGACACACACAGTCACACACACACACACACACACAGTCACACACACACACACACACACACACACACACGCACACACACACACACACACACACACACGTTCGGGCAAAGGGGAAACTAGACAGGGATTGTCTAGAGCGTGGATGTTGTGGATTGATGGTGTGGATTTACCCATGAAGGTGATGGATGCTAGTGCTTGCATTAGATTGCATTAGAACCACGCACTTGCAGCACAGGCTTACATAGTTACTGCATGGTAGCTTTGCACCAGAAGTATAAAAGGTGCAAATTAGACATAGCATTAGAACTGTCTGCATTGTTATGCATTATGCTTAGCAGTGTGTATATAAATAAATGTATCCCATTGTTATAAATTGAATAGATTCTTTGTGTTTTCTTTGTGTCTTAGTGTTATTTGTTATTGCCCATGGTAGTAAGATTGCTGTATGTTATTAGGCGTAATCTAGGAGTACACAGTGCACATGGAGCCTGATACAAATGCAGCCAAAGGGGGTGTATAGTGATCCACACCCCAATAGGAGATTGTCAAAGATTTGTTTGAAGACCGTAGAGCGTGCTTGCCCAAAAAGGGGGGGCAACACGACGGTTAGGGGTTTGGTTTTGTCAGACTGACAAAATGGAGGGGGCACACAGATCTTCACTCAATGCGGACTGATAGAGATAGATGTTTTGCAGCTGGTCTGCTGGCACACTTATCGGTTTTGCAAGAGTTGAAGTTTGAACATCTTGTCTGTGCCACTAGTGTTTTTTTTTTTCTGTTCGTTCGTCGTGGGAATAGAGATTTTTTTTGTTTCATGTTTTGTCTGTCTTTGTTGTTATTGTCTTAGAGCATGCTGTTCTTCAATTTCGTTCGTCGTAGGAAGGGGAGCGTAATTGTTTGACTTTGGTTGCCGGAATTGGTTGTAACATTGACCCAGAACAGTATTTCATGACTGGCAATGATTGTATGAATAAATG
Source organism: Ambystoma mexicanum (assembly GCF_040938575.1). Classification (NCBI taxonomy): domain Eukaryota; kingdom Metazoa; phylum Chordata; class Amphibia; order Caudata; family Ambystomatidae; genus Ambystoma; species Ambystoma mexicanum. The sequence goes on from NC_090934.1 coordinate 1,066,435,721, forward strand.
TACATTAATTCGCCGAGTGAGAGAAACAGTTTTTTTTATTGAAGACACTCGGAATAATTGAAACTGCAGAATGAGTTCATTTCATAGTGACCTGAAGGCAATAAGAAATTGGCTTAAAAATACACTTGAGTCCTGGGATGCATCCCAGGGATCAACTGTATTGAAAGTGAAAAGTGACATAGCTATGAGAGAAGGGAGCCCATATATTGTTGACTTGCACTCAGTAATATGTCGTCTCAGAGATGTGATTAGTAACTGGGAAAATGTCCCATTAAAAGCATCAATTTCATCAGCAGTGATGGGCAGGAATATAGTGCATGTTGTACATGGGGAGAAAAAGTTACCTCGGAACAATGGAAGAGATTTGACAGACATGTGCAGTGAAACCTAGAGAATTGGCTAGGGGAATGCATAGAGAGTTTGCCTATGAAAACTTGAGGCTTTGTGAAACTGTGTCATTAGAGAGCATGTTGCATGAACAGAGTTATGTGCATGAAGGTAGTTATGTGCAGATCTTTGATTTGAACAGAGAGAGAGAGACAGTTTTTGCAGCAGTGGTAACATCAGCACTTTGCCAACGTTTTCGAGTGAAAAAAAAAATATTGTCCAATGACCTAGATATTTTCACAACATTGAGAGGGAAGATTGATAAAAGGAATCGTGCTAAATTTGGATGTTTTGAAAGCTTGCATTCCTGGAATTTTTGTAGTTTAAATGTGTGCATGGAGAGCATGTTTGTTGACATTGGAGAACTCGCGGGGCTGGCAGACTGTTTATTTGAAGCACGAGGCAGTGGATTGCAGGAATGTAGTTTGAATGTGGATTGCATTGTATATGAGAGAGGTTTTTTGAATGAAACTGATTTGATTTTTCAGCATGTAATAATTCAGCTTTGTGAATTCTTAATGAAGAAAAATGGGGAGAGTGTTGTGACATTTAGAGGACATGGAAGTGACACAGAAGGAGTGAAATTGAATGCAGTTGTGACATGGTTGAAGTATGTGAAACTGGCTGTTTTGTTTTGTTTTGAAAAGGATATGGATGGATGCAGGAGTCATGCATTAAGCATGTATGCATTATGATGCAGGGAGAGACAGGCCTAGTGAGACAATAGACAGAGGCACTGACACATTGATGAGACACGGGGAACTAGCATGGATGCCATTGAGAGACATGGGAAAGTGTGGGACTAGCAGATGTGCACTTCAACGCACAATGAGAAATGCTGTTTTATTTTGGCTTGAAAAACACCTAAAACTCAGTAAGACTGATACTTGCACTTGTGTTTCTTTACATGAAATCTGGAGAGACACCTTGACTAGACTGAGATCGCACAGACCGAGATTGCATTAATGTCCAGACAAGATGACATCGCCGCATGAAATGACCAGACCAGACGACTGGCAATGACCAGACATTGATGATGGCTGACACCTTGTGACTTTGCATGGCTGTTTTGAAGCAGCACCAGAAAGAGACTGGCTTTTGTCACAGTGCAATGTGACTTTGCATCATGGCTGTTTGTTTGCAGCAATGATGAGACATTGGCATCTGACATTTGACGCTTTGCAGCAGCACTTTTGGGGAATGCCGACCGACCGACTTAAGGCCTTAGGGTGTGCGCCTTGTCCAATGGCTGTGCTCTGAGAATGTACCCAGAAAATCTGCTGCTAGAGAGACTTTGTGGCATGACACCTATTGCCATGGGAAGTGAAGATCGTGACCGACTGTGCAGAGAGAATACACCTTGAAGTATCCTGTGCCAAGTGATGAGAGTGAAAGAGCAGTGAGAAAATTGTTCAGCAGTGAAGCAGCAGCAGAGGAGAGCAGAAGAAGAAATTCGAATTGCTTTATAATCTGCAGCGAGAAGAGAATCCATTTGGAATGCCTTTTGAAGCAGACAAGTTTGGGCCTGAGCAGAGAAAGAGAGAAAAATGCAGCAATGAGCAGCAATGAGCAGGAAGACACGCTCTGAAAGCATTTCTTGCCTGATCCACGTTTGGAAATGCAGTGAAGCTTTGTTCTCTTGAGTGAAGGAGACAGAGTATGGTGCTTTGAAAGCATTTGCACTTGCATTTAACGCTGGCTGTCCCTCATTTGAAGAGCATGGCAATGGCATGGCAACAGCATGACCTGGCGAAGAGAGGAGAGAATTTGAACCTGCTAGAGATGGGCCTATGGAGAAGGGCCACACTGTGCCCAGAGGAGAGTAACCACCTGCAATGTCTTGCAAACACTCTGAATGAGTGCACCTGTCGCCTTTGTTCATGAAGTGAAGTGAAAAAGGGAGCGTAAGCATCGATTAGCATCAATTGAAAGTACTGACACGCGTTTTTTCCCTGTGCTACCTTTGAAGTGAAGGGCATATGTTGATCACTCCATGGGGACGAATGGGGCACATATGGTACCTGACACTTGCTTGCTCCTTGATGGAGCCCTGTGCAAAAATCTCATGCTGGAATTTATCAAGCAGGCCAACCTGAATTGGCGTGTACACGTTTTTGCTGCCTGAACATTGATTGCCTGAACAATATTGGCTTGAACACTTTGCTGCTTCACGTTTGTTCACACTTTGCTGTTGTGGAGAACCTTCGCAACCTGACCTTTGACCTTTTGCTGAACTCTGATATGCTCTTAGTGAACACATTATCCGTTTGTGAACACTCGCTTTGTTGACATTGCATCTTTGTTGACATTCCTTGGCTGAAACCTTTTGCATCAGAATTGATTTGTACTGAATTTGTACTGTGCACGGTTGTGAGCACACACATACCTCATGAGGAACTTGGAAGTACCATGGAGTGGAATATAACTGAATACACTGCATGTATACACTGATATGTATGCATTGATCTGTAGAATGTTTGGCCTGTTTGGCTACTGACATCTGTACTGACCTTTGACACCTGTCAAAAGTGATTGGCATATTTTGTGCTTGACACATTGAACTGGAAACACCTGTATGCACAGTACCTATGCACTGATTCTATGCATTGCATTTTCGTTTTCTGCTTGTAGAGACACTTTCACACCTTTGGCTTGTAGACACTTTTGACTTCTGACTTTTTGCTTGACTTTTGACCTTTGACATTTGGCTATGTTATTCTGATTTCTGACACATTTGCAGCTTTGCATTTGATATTTTAGCTTGTCATTGATAGAGTGAAATGCTTGCATTTTGAAAAAAGTTTTTTTCTGCATCTTGAATGATGTATGTTTTTCCTTTCTTCTGTAACTTTTCTTGGTATTAGCATACCACGATTGCTATGCTATGTTATATTAGACTTTTGTTATGATTTATCTAATGATAAAAGGGAGGATTGTGGAATTGGGTGAAATGAGTAGCCTGCAATTGTTATCATTATTAGAAATCATAGTACTATCTGTAGGGAACCATTACCCATTATTAGACTCACTGTTAGAGAATCATTAGAATTACCATTGCCTACATTGTTACTCTTTGCTATGGAATCATTCCATTATTTCCATTCCATTATTGCATTCTGTTTAGCTATCCATAGTACATTGCTGAAGTAGACACTATCTACATATTAGACTGCCACCTTTGTATGCATTTGCAGATTTGCTTATAGAATGATACTGTATGCATATAGTGCTTGCCATTTAGAATGATAGAGAAACATGCTGCCACTTTGCACTTTGCCATTTGAAATAGAATGACACTTGCACTTGCACATATTTGAAGTGCCATGTAGTGTTTTAGAGACACAACATATACTCACCATGATTTGCTGTTCATCTATGTTTGCATTAGATATAGCGCTTAGGCTGAGAGTGAAAATGCATTGCTTGCACCACACACACACTGTCATATTTGAAATGCACGTAAAGCCATTCACACATTGTTATGCTTTGTAGAAACACATTTAGAGATATGTTTGGTATGTCATGTATGCATGTATGTATGTTGAGTCACTTAGAATGAGTTGCTTTATAGTGCCTGGATTTGCGGTAAACGCTAGAGAGCATTAGGCTGGCATTTGAATCCATTTTCTGATGGAGAGAGACAGAAGACACTGGGCTCAGTGCAGAGAATTGTTTTGTAAACATTGGCAGAGAGTACAGATAACATGGACCCTTGTCCTAGTAGAGACGGCCTAGGAAGCTTAACAGCTTGGCTGGTGTGCTTCGCGCAGACAACGCAAAGGTGTGGGCTGTGCCAAGGGAGTGACGATGGAGAGATGGGAGAAGGTGCTTTTGTATGAGAGGGCCGGAGCCTAAAAGTGCATTTTGTAATACAGAGTGAAGCCTACAGTGGAGAGAATGGATATGAACAGTGAATAGAGGGAATAGATGGTGTTTCAGAATGGCCATGAAAGAAAGATATGATGTTCTAATGTCACTTTGACATGCAGTAACAGGACATGCCGAGACAAGTAACACGCAAGGAGACAGGCAGGCATTTTGCTATATGCCGAAAGAGACATTCTTACAATGCAAGTAATTATAGAAATATGGTGCGTCATGGAAGACTATAACCAAGGAGGCTAGAATTGGCTGGAGTTAGTCTGCACGAGAGAGTTGTTGGGGGGGAGACTGAAGAGTTGTGGGACTGCACGAGAGATCGGGAGTTGGCCAGAGAGATCGGGAGAGCCACAGAGAGAGACTTGGCTGGGGAAAGGTGTCTTGGTGCAGCAGCCTGATGACGCTCTGATGAGATCGAAAGCTTGGGAGTTCGAGTGACCAGATCTTGAGAGGCAGACATTGACTGACCTGGCACATGCAGAATGGGAAGTATGGTTTTGGCCTTGGCTAAACTGATGGACCAGACAGACACACACACACAGACACAGACACACACACACACACACAGGTTTGGGTGAAGGGGAAACTAGACAGGGATTGTCTAGAGCGTGGATGGTGTGGATTGATGGTGTGGATTTACCCATGAAGGTGATGGATGCTAGCGCTTGCATTAGATTGCATTAGAACCCCACACTTGCAGCACAGGCTTACATAGTTACTGCATGGTAGCTTTGCACCTGAAGTATAAAAGGTGCAAATTAGACATAGCATTAGAACTGCCTGCATTGTTATGCATTATGCTTAGCTGTGTGTATATAAATAAATGTATCCCATTGTTACAAATTGAATCGATTCTTTGTGTTTTCTTTGTGTCTTATTGTTATTTGTTATTGCCCACGGTAGTAAGATAGGTGTATGTTATTAAGCGTAATCTAGGAGTACACAGTGCACATGGGGCCTGATACGAATGCAGCCAAAGGGGGTGTATAGTGATCCACACCCCAGTAGGAGATTGTCAAAGATTTGTCTGAAGACCGGAGAGCGTGCTTGCCCAAAAAGGGGGGGCAACACGACGGTTAGGGGTTTGGTTTTTTCAGACGGACACTTACACATATAAGGCCATTCGACCCGGTCGAAGGCCTTTTGTGAGTCCAACGATATAAGGTATCACTCCACATCCTGTCTCGAAACCTCATGCATGAGATCCAGGGTCTTCCGCACACTATCCATCCCCTGGCGACCAGGAATGAAGCCGACCTGATCCTCATGCACCAGGGACGAGAGGTGTCTCGCCAATCTATTTGCCAAAGGTTTAGCCAGAATCTTAATGTCCATGTTAAGAAGGGAGACCGGGCCATACGACTGGCATTAGCAGGGATCTTTCCCTTCCTCAGGGAGAACCACTATAAGGCCGGACATCATAGTGCGTGGAAGGGAACCCAGCTCCAGAACAGAATTAAACATTTTGGCCATGAATGGGGCAAGCGTAGAGCGGTAAGTTTTATAAAAACGAACTGTATAACCGTTGTCTCCAGGGGCGGTGCAACTCTTCAGGGCGGAAATGGTGTCAATTATTTCTTGGGGAGTGATAGGTATCTCAAGCATATACGCTTTGTCGGGAGGGAGACAAGGAATGGGAAGGCGGTCAACATCAGCCCCATCCCCTGCGTATTCCAAAGAGTATAAGTGCTCATAATAAAGCCTAAATTGCTCGACTATCTCTCCATCCCTTAAGATTATCCCTCCCTCAGGTGAGCGTATTGAGGAAACTCTCCTACTGTTCCTGTGCTCCCGAAGCCTCCAAGCCAGTATCTTATCTGCTTTTTCCCCTCTTTCCATATATTTCTGTTTCAAAAAGGACAGCTTCCTTTCCGTCCGCCCGACAAGTAGAGCTGCAGTCTAGAGTGCAGCTGCTGCAGCTCCTCCCATTTACCTGGAAATATCTGCGTCTTCAATTTACCCCCCCCCGGTTGAATAGCGGCAATCTTTTCTCTGAAGAGCTTCTCTTCCCTTTCCCTCTCCCTCTTCTTCCTTGAACCCACCTCAATGAGAGTACCCCTAATAGTGGCCTTGAATGCGTCCCAAACCTCCATGACACCCACTTCCCCATTATCATTATTTGAGAAATAATCCTTGATGACGGCTAAAAGCGATTGTCTCACTTCTTTATCCTAAAACAGGAAGTCGTTACACCACCATTGGGGGCTAGCAGGAGGAGGGGGGATACCAATTTTAATCTTAACCATATCATGGTCCGACCACGGAATGACCTCGACCCCTGATTCGGAGACCTCTTCCTTAAGAGAAGTGTCTAGCAAGATGTAATCAATGCGGGAGAATGCTGCATGCTGTTTAGAATAATAAGTAAAATACGGGTCCCGGTCCTGTTCTGGAGCACCCGGATCCCACAGGCCTAGTTCCCCGTTCGCCTCTTGGAAGGCGATTGCCATTTTCTTCTGAGACCGCCAGTTAGGGCAGACTATGGACGCTTTCCTGTCCCTTTCAGGGCAAAGGACCATGTTGAAGTCCCCTCTCAACAACAGAATGCCTTGTGTGAAAGCCATGATTTTCCCTTCATCCCCTCCAAAAAGCTATCTTGCCCCTCGTTTGGGGCATATATAGCAACCAGGGTAAACAGCCTGCCCTTCACCTCCCCTTTGACCATGATATATCGACCCTCCGGGTCGGTCTTTTGGGCCTTCAGCTTAAAGTGCGCTTTGGGAGAGACCAAAAGGGCGACCCCACGTTTTTTGGTTGCGAAGTGAGAGGAACACACTTGCTGTACAGATTTAACCCTATGACATGATTCGAGCCCCCTGGAAGCTGTGGGAACGATGGAGGTGGAAATGAGTCGAGTACGCTTCTGGCGAAGTTGGTGTAACGTTCTAGTGTTTCACCCTGACTTCGCGATGACGTGTTTAAAGATGGGTCGAAGCTAGCACTCGGCGCGTTGCAACCCTGCTTTCACCGTCGGGTTTACACGCTGCTCGAGTGTTCCGCTTTCTGCCTTCAGTTGTACTTTTCCCCTCTAGGCATTTCGCCTTCGTTTTTCTCCTTCCGCGTTACTCTTAACGCTCCTCTGGCATTTCTGCTGCCGTCTCGTCGGTGGTTCGGTGCCGGTCTCCTTGTTTCCTTTTTTTTTCCTCCTCTCCTCTTCCGCCCATTTACCTCTGAGTATTTCCTACCTTATCCACGGCTACCACGGCTACTCTTGTTCCTACCTGAAGCTTCACCGGCAACTGGTCAATCTTTCTCCCAGGTCCGGTGCATTCTGGGAATCGTAGTATATACGCTCTCAAGATCTACGCTCTCAAGATCTACCAACAGGATAAGAAGAGTATTTACCCGGTCATTACCTTATCAACCATCAGAGGATCGACATCAGGGTTTTTCTGCAAAGGCTTTTGCCTGAAGGGGGGTGGACTCCCTGGGAGCCCCTACTGCCGGCTTATCGCTAATATGCAGTGTGGCTTCCAGAGGAGCATACCCTAAAATCTGCAAAGAAAAGCCTAACAACTCCTGGCGAGAAAGACGACAGATTTCCTCCGGAAGTTCCTCAGACGAAGAATCCACAGGTGAGGAGGCGGAGGAGGTGGGAGACTTGGAGGTTGAGGATATAATTACTATCAAACCTGAGACCCTACATTTTAGTTCTCTGCCCCTGACCCAGTTAGTTTCTTGCAAGAACAAGAAATGAAGCTGAAGCCTCGAAAATTCAATCACCACAAGCAACCTTTTAGTGGAGGAGTTCAGACCACGCACATTTAGTGACCCCTCTGTCAAATACTGAAGTAAATCATCCATCAAAAAGACTATTAAAGCACACGGCCCCCAACAGGGAGCTCTCAGTGATGTCACTCCCACATGGTTTCAAAACCTCATACCAGGCCACGGAGCCCATCAAGACTCCAACTAATACCAGACCTCCTGGAAAGACTAAAACCAAACTCTCAAGAACAACCTCCAACACCTCACCCCACCCCCCAACTCCAGAATGCTTGAAAACCAAGCGACTCCATCCTGCCGCTGGGCCAGGCCACCAGTGTCTCCCCCCTCTGGGCACTCAGAATCAACAAAAGCCTCAGCGAGAATCCCTCCCCCCGAAACCAATGTCAGACCAAGGGGTCCATATAGTCAGGAAACCATCGACCGCAGCCGTCCTGGGAACCACCACAGGCACCCCAAAGACCACCAGCCAGGAGTCTTTGAAAAGAGACCCCCCACCCCTCTAGAGGCGCATATGAACTCATTTGCAAGAGACAGACATGGACTTCAAACATTAGCTGAGCCTGGCGAAGCCAGAGCCACCCTGAAGAATTTCCTATGGCCTCAGACTTTCCACCTCTTCTTGGAAGCCCCGGATCCCGCGGGGCCGGATGGGGCTCGCTCTCGACCCTGGTCCGAGATCTCCATGGTCGGGTCACCCAGAAGTTTGCAGGACACCCTACGGATATCCTCCTCAGTAACCACCGCATACTTGGAGCCCTCAAGCTCAAAAGAAAGTGAGAAATGGTACCCCCACCGATACCACACACCTTTAGCCTGCAACATTTTCGTTAGCGGAGAGCACAGCCGCCGTCTTGCCAAAGTGAAGGCGGAAAGATCCTGGTACACCGAGACCCTTGCTCCCTCCCACTCCACGGGGCGCTTTCTGCATGCCAACTCAGAATTTTGCTTTTCTCTGAAAAATAGTGGAACCGCACAAGAATCGACCTAGGGCCTTTGCTAGATGTGCCAGCCCTGTGCGCCCTGTCGATGGTTGGTTCATTCGTGTTGGAATCATCAAAGAGCAACCTCACAACTGCCTTAACAGCTCTGGTAATGTCCGACTGCATTTCCCCCTCATGTTCCGGAAGGCCCAGAAATCATAAATTGCAGCGATGCTCCCTATTCTCCAAATCATCAATTCTTAGGGCACACTTCTCCTCTCTTCTCTCTAGCTCCGCCAGATGGGAATCGAACTGAGCCTCCAGAATGTCCATTGAGGACGTGTTAGCTTCCAATGCTTGAACCCTGTCGTCAATAGTGTCAACCTTCTTATCAAGCGTGTCCAGCCGCAATGCAGTGTCTGCTCTGAAACCCCGAATTTCCTCCAGGAGGGCGGCCATACCCTTGGCGACAGAATTAGGGCCCGACACTTCCGGAAGAGCAGGGGATGCCATTGCAGAGTGGGGCAGGGGATCGGGGGTAAACGGCAAAACTTCCCCAAGGTTTCTGTCCAGCTCATGGGTATACACCTCTCTCCTGAACTCGGGCTGGACCCTCTTATAGGACACCCAAGAGGACTTCTGAGCAAACACAAAGGGTGTCTCCCCAATCACGGAAGCTCAACGGGCCCAGCCAGGTGATGGCTACGATGACGGCCCTGAGCCCCTCACCACACAATCAAGGGCTCTGGGGCAAGCTCCTCTAAACCCAGGTCGCCCCCCTACTGCAGAAGGGTAGGGAGAATGTTGTAGGGCTATCCAGCAACACCCCAGCTAAAGTCCGGGTACCAGGGCTATCTCCCAACCCTTTCACCCACCAGCTCTTGACCAGCCTAAAGCGAAGACACGCTCCGGTTGCCCAGCCCAAAATCCAGCACTCCTGCCAATGTCAATCTACACAGGCCCAGGCGTAATATTGTATGCCGCTGGAAGTCCTCAATAGTGCAGGTAGCAACAGTCCATCAACAAATAGAGTCCCAGCTGTACAACACCAAACACAGCGGGAGCTCCAGAACCCTGTATCCAGTGCCGCTTATCCTCACAGCGCGCTCCCTCCAGCTGGCCCCCAGGCGGCGGTACAGAAAACGTGTGCAGCGCCAATCTACACACAGCAGGCCCCTCTGCCCAAACTGAGGACGCCTCGGGGCAATCCAGATACCAGCACACTAGCACACCGCAGGGCAGCCCACCTCAATTCCAAAAAGCGCTTCCGAAGCGGACCCGCGGCTCCTGCGCGGAAGCTTCCTTGTCCAGACCTGGTCTCCCAGAGAGCGCGCACACCAGCAAGGTGCCGGCCACAGAGACCCGCTCCAGCAAGTATCGCCTCAGCAGGCAGGCCCCCCGTGATCACCAGGAAATGCTCCCCCGTCCTTTGCTTGGGAGCTCCGTTAGGAGGCAGAGCTCACACTCTTCAGGCAGCCTCCTTGCCCCTCCCCCGCCGCAGAGGAGGCCTCACCGCCGTGGAGCAACTGCCGGGATCCACCTCTCACTCAGCCCCGCCAGGGGCAGCCAGGGTGGCTCTCCCCCTCCACGCCACCTCCGGCTGTCAGAATTGCACCCCCAAGGCCCACAGGGGGCTCACACACCATCTCGGGGGGTCTGTTTCCTCGATTGGGAGGTTTGGGGGGGCTCAATACCCAAATAACCAGGCCCCAAGGAGAGGAAGGCTGGGTGCGTCAGCACATCTCGGTGCCCCCTGGTGGTACTGTTACCGCCATTTTTAAGGGTTGCCGCCAGACTTGTGATGAGGTGTGGATTGCATTCTATGTCAAGACCAGAGGCTAAATTAGGCCTCATCAGGAGTTGGGGAGAGAGGGAACATGCAGTGGTAACACTATTACCGACGCATTTACCGGTCCACCCAATCCCGAGTATGGCCATACCTCGACGTATTCACCTCCAGTTCTGAGCTCGAGGTGAATGCGCCAGCGGTATGGGCATATTTGGCGTTATTATCGGTGGTGGTATTAGCAAAGACAGTAATTGTGCCATCCAACAATGGATCAAATGGGAATGGGGACTTACCGCCCCACCCGCAATTAGGGATCCGGTGCAAATTACACCGGACTGAGTTGTGGTAAAGCTAACAGTGTTGGGCGGCATCCCAGCGCAATTAGCGCCAGGATAACGGCCAACCTCTGATGAGGCCCATTATGCTTTAACTCTTTAATGCCTTTCTTCACAGCAGCCTTTTTAAACATCACTTTCTCTTTTTTTTAGTAGTAAATAAACCAAATCAAAGAAAACTTCCATCACAAGGGACTACAAATCTCCAGAAGTCCCCTGTGCTCCTGTAGTTTTGTGTCCTGAGAAGACAGCCAATCCTGCCTCAGCACACCTCTCATGTCATGTCCTGTCCACACCTCTTCCTCTTTCTTTGCTGCTCTTCCAAGCTGATATGTCATGTTTTAGTGTATTTCACATGAACTGCATGTGTTCACTGTGATGATTGAACGTGGTCAAAGAGTATAATACTGTACTGAGCAGTGGTTCAGCATGAGCTGCATTAGAAGGCTGGGTGAGGCTTGCCAGGTTTAGCTTACTAGTAGAGTCGGGGACTCCGTCATATTTCCCAGTAACATAGCGCTGAAACCGGAGAGACATCTGCTTTCCGCCGATTAGCGAGAGCGGGAGGTGGGCCTGCTGCCGGACTTGGCATCGAATTAATTTGCTCGCACAACTTTACCCGGGGAGCGCACCGGATCCGCGAGTCACAACGCTAATTTTTCAGTTACCAGGGACCTCGTCTCCAGACGCGCGCGACTCCAGGTATGGGAGCAGAAATCAGCTGGATAACGGCAGTCACCATTACGGCTTTCGGAGGAAAGCACCCTCAGATTTAACACGCGTGCATGCGCAGTAGGGAGAAGAATGTTTTGAAGAGAAATGCTTCGGACAGAGGTGCTGCATTGAACACTACAGTCCACGGGGAATAAAAAAGAAGTGCCTGCTCTATCCTAACAGTCTGCAACATTCAGGGTCAGACTTGACATCAGGCACAAGCAACAGACTTAATAGTGCTCACAGCTAGGACTGATGTCACATAAGGAGCCTGAAAGCTCTTCACCCGAATACAGTGAGGAGGAACAAGAGCAGGACAGAGGCTTGTCCTTAAGCTTTTAGAAGGTGCTGGGGGATTCACTAGTCGTGGCAGTGGCACAAGGAGTCCAGCCCATACAAGAGTGCCTACGGGCATGCAAGTCCCTCATTGCTACAAAGAAGATAGCTCCAATTAAAAGAAAGAGAGTTATGAGCATAGGTGAAGGTACCTCCTCTTCCTCACACCCCAAGAAAAAGGAGATGTCCAAGGGGGAGTACAAGACCTGGAAGAGCTCCCACTCTTCTACCCCCCCTGTGTCACAGAGATGGAGGTTTGCAGTTGCCCCAAGAGGTAGCCAATGTGTTTAAAAAGCTGAAGAATGCTTTTCTAGGGAATTTGACAGTGCCAAACCTTGTACCCCCTACCCCAGGGGCAGAAAACAAAGGGGACACCCATGAAGGCCATGCTCCCACAGATGAAGAAGGGGAGGATGATGATAGCTATCAAGACAATGGCAGCATTGCGCACCCCAATAGCATATTGGCTGGTAAACCCAACATAGCAGCACAGCTAGCCAGAGCTACGCTAGAAGAAGGGGACGACATGGGTGACATGTTTGATGCTGATGTGTAACGCTCACCTGGTATTCACGGGGACGTCACTCAGCCTGTTCTGACCTCTTACGACATCAAACCCTTCCCTGGAGTCTACCTGACTGGAGACAGCCTGAAACACAGTATTGGTAGAGTTTAACTCCCTATTGTCTCTGTGTGCTTGAACCCCTTCTTCCCCGGGGTCCAACCCTTCCCTTTGATCCACAGCTCACCTTGTTTTCTTGGAAAGTGTGCTCTCCATCCTGCTTTCAGCGCAGGGGCGCGTTCATAGATGCGGGCTCGTTGCTGCCTAGTTACTTCACTGGCAAGAGTCAGACAGGTAAGTATAATGAGTCTTTTGAACAGTTCTCTAACTTTGTTCCTTTCCTTCCTTAGATGATGGCCGGCATCCGGGGATGGCGGCGTGCTGCTGAGATGAGTAGCGCTGAAGGTGAGTGAGAGCGCGATGCGCGATATGACCCTTTTGTATTTGTATTGAACTGAGTTCTTTTTCTGTGTCTTTTAGGTGCCACAACGTTTTCAGCGTGGATGCCGGTTATGAAGAAGAAATGCAGTGAGTAAGCACGGTATGCGGCGCCTCTAGATGTTTCCACGCTAACCTGGAATGTCTTTTCCCTCTTGCAGATGGATGAGAAGTTCCAGAGACAGAGTTCCCCCAGAGCGGCTGGGATTCAGGTAAGCGTTTGAAGCTCATACAGTCTTTAAAAATAAGCGAAGATTTGCTGAATGCTTACTAATGTCTTTTTTCTGTTCTTTTCCCTTTTCCTTAGGAAGCAACGTGCCGGGACGGGAATGACACCGCCGAAGATGCCCGCAGAATAGAAGAAGCGATGAATGATAGGCAGAAGCGCTGCAAGGTAAGGCTGTTCCTAACAGTGTACTTGTTCTTGCAGGAGCTGAGCACCGAAGAAAGATGCAGGCCTACTGGAGTCCGATTCAAACACGGTGAGTGTCACGCTGCAGGTACAGAAAACACAAAGCATGTTTCTCAGCCTCGGCGTGGCTTAAATAGTCTCTGGGTATCCCAGGTGTCTCTGGGCTGAACCACACTCAACAGACTAGACTGCACATGCAGTTCTGGGAACCGAAATATGTGGGGGCATCCATCTTGTCCCTATCAATGCACTACAAGTCCAATCCCCAATGTTATCCTATGGGAGTGAGTGAGTCTGGTGCCACAAGCGCCAAGTCTGACTCCAAGTGGGTCTTTGGAGGGATGGAGAGGCCCTTGAGGGCCATGTAGGTGATCGTGGCCTGGCTCCAGCCTGACATCTTGGAGGGCTGGGGACATGAGGGGCAGGAATCATGACAGCACTCCCCCCAAGGTCCCACTCAAGGTGGCTCTTCTGTATGGTCCTGGTTTGTTTGGATGGTTTTGATGAAATAGTCTAAGCAAGCGAGGTGCATGGATGTACTCACAAGGCTCCCATGTCCTGTCTTGTGGACCATACCCCTTCCAGTCTACTAAGTAGTATAATTTGGATCTGATGTACTTTGAATCCAGGATGTCCTTAACTTCAAATTCTGGCTCCCCGGCGACTACTACTGGCTGCAGTGGCGTTGCTACCCGGGTCCCAGGTTGAACAGGTTTAAGGAGAGACACGTAGAACACAGGATGAATCTGCATGTTTGACGGAAAAGCTAGTCTGACAGCCACAGGATTTATCACAGAGGTGATGCTGAATGGACCCAGGTATCTTGGATGGAAAGTTCGGGTTCCTTTAATGGACACGTATTTAGACGCCAGCCAGACTTTGTCTCCCACTTGGTAGTTGGGGGCCTTTGCTCGGTGTTGATCAGCAAACTTCTTTTGGCGATTCTTAGCTTGAAGTAGGTGTTCAGCTGCCCTTTTAAAGGTTTGAGAAATGGTCGTGTGCAAGGTTTTGACTGCTGGCATTTCCAGGGTTGTAGGAATGTCCAACTCAGATGTACGTGGATGCCTGCCATACATGGTATAAAAGGGTGTCTGCCTAGTGCTGGTGTGTAGGGAATTATTATAAGCATATTCAGCTATCCATAATAGGTTGAACCAGCTTCCTTCAGCTTGGTGTAACATGCAACGCAGATACTGCTCGAGCGTCTGATTTGTCCTCTCAGTTTGACCATCCGTTTGGGGATGGTGACTGGTGGATAGCCGGATGTCGATCTGGGCCATAGAGCAGCATTTTCTCCAGAGGTTAGATACGAATTGAGTACCTCGATCTGAGACTAAAACTGAAGGAAACCCAGGGAGCCGTACGATGCCTTCAAGAAATACCTTTGCCAGAGTGGAAGCATTTGGGAGCCTATTAAGAGGAATGAAATGTGCCATTTTTGAAAATAGGTCCACAACCACAAGAATAGTGTTAAACCCTTGAATGGGTGGTAAGTCAGTAATAAAATCGAGGGACAACGTGTGCCAGGGTGCTGATGGGATTTCCAATGGTTGTAATAGCCCAGCTGGTTTCTGCTTGGATGACTTGTTTTGAGCACACACTCCACAAGATAGGATGAATTGTATAATGTCTTTACGCCACGTGGGTCACCAATAATTTCGTTTTACCTTGGCTAGGGTTTTAGTGATTCCGGGGTGGCCCTCAATCAAGGAATCATGATAACCGGACATGACTTGTTCTCGTAGTTCTAGGTTTGGTAAGAATAAATGATTCCTGAAGTAGGGCAACTGATCTTTTATCATGCAATGTTCTCCTTGTGCACTCCACGCTTGTAATTTCTCCGGACTCATCAGGTTTTGGATTTCTTCATGTAATTCTTTCTGAGTTATGGTTGCTGTGATTCCTAGGAGCTTGTCACTCGTGATGATTGCTATTGGGTCAGGGGTCTGATACCCTTGCTCTTCCACCCCCATACGGTAAAGGGCATCGGTCTTCCTGTTTTTCACCCCTGGTCGAAATGTAATCACGTAGTCATATTCAGCAAAAAAAAGAGCCCGATGCAGTTGTTGTGAGGATTGGGCCTTTGCTGTTTTTAGGTACTGGAGGCTCCGGTGGTCATTTATTACGGTGATTGTGTGTCTGGCGCCCAAGAGGTAGTGCTGCCATGCCTTAAAGGCTGACTTAATGGCTAGGAGTTCTTTGTCTGTGATAACGTAATTGAGTCCAGGGGGTGTGAATTTACGCGGCGAGAAGAAAACAGGGTGTAACTGGCCCGTTTTCGGGGTCCTTTTGTGAGAGGATGGCTCCCAAAGCCATGCTTGAGGCGTCCATTTCCACCAGGTATGGGAGATCAGGGCGAGGGTGGTGTAAGATTGGGACAGATATGAATCTTGCTTTGAGTTCCTGGAAAGCTTCCTCGGCTTCTCTTGTCCACTGGAACATTGTGTTGCTTTTCCTTACCAATGACGTGATGGAATGCACGATTTGCAAAAATCCTGGGATGAACTGGCGGTAGAAGTTTGCAAAACCCAGCATACTTTGAACCCCCTTGAATGAATTTGGGGATGGCCAGTTCAGGATAGCATCTACCTTGTGTACATCCATTCAGATTCCATTCGGGTTGAGAATAAAGCCCAGGAATTCCACCTTGGAGACGTGGAATGAGCACTTTTCGAGCTTGGCGTAAAGCTGGTGTTGACGGAGTTTCTCCAAATATACTAGAATATCGTCGATGTACACTAGAGCACAGACATCAATCAATTCCCGTAGGACATCGTTCATGAAGTATTGAAATGCTGCAGGCGCGTTTTCCATTCGTCCCCCTGTTTTACGCGAACAAGGTGATATGCCCCCCTCAGGTCTAGTTTTGTGTAGATTTGGGCATCTTTGACTTGGTCAAGCAATTCAGGGATCAATGGCAGGGGGTAGCAGTTTTTTACGGTAATCTGGTTCAGTGCGCGATAGTCGATGCACGTTCTCAGTCCCTCTTCTTTTTGCGATACGAAGAATAGAGGACTGGCTGCTGGAGACTTCGAGGGACGGATGAACCCGTTGGCCAGGTATTGGTCAAGATAGGCCTTCAGGTGCTGGTTTTCTGGTTCTGTGAGTGCGTAGATTCGCCCACAAGGGATTTGTGCACCGGGTGTCAGGTTGATTTGGCAATCATATGGTCTATGCGGTGGCAGGGTATTAGCCTGTTCTTTCTGAAAGACATCTTGAAAGTCCTAGTATTCACTTGGTAGAGTGTCGATTGCCACAGTCGCAAGCGTGGAGGTTCTGGTGTCTATTGGTTGTTTCTCTTGGCGATAACATGTGTGGGTGCAAGTCTCGGGAAAGGCCAATTCTTTTGCTCGCCAATCGATTTGAGGATTGTGAGCTACCAACCATGGCATTCCCAAAATCAACCGGAACTGTGGTGCCTTAATGAAGTCGAAAACAATAGATTCTTGGTGTCCATCCTTGCACAGAAGAGTTAAAGCTGCAGTGCATTGGGATACTGGACCAGAAGCTATTTCCGTGCCGTTGACAGTGGTAACAGTGTCAGTGGTTGATTTAGGGCATAACGGAAGCTCCATCTTTGCCGCAAGATCCTGGTTGATGTAATTCCCAACGGCTCCACTGTCAATGTACGCTCTTACTGCGTGCATCTGAGATGGTTGTTGGTGATTGATCAAGACCACAGATAGTGCAAAATGGGAGGTCTGTAGTTCACTTTCCTCGCTCGACAAGTGGACCCCTACACTTGCCGGGCTGGGGAGTTTTCCGATTCCTTGATGGTATCTTCCTTGTCCGTGGCCCCTACCGTCCTCCTCGGTGGCTTCACAGGGCACTCTTTAAGGAAATGACCTGACCTTCCACAGTACAGACATGACTGCTGCTGTCTCCTTTTATCCCTTTCCACTTTAGTCAAGGGGGATCTGACCCCCCGATTTGCATTGGTTCTCCTGAACCTTCTGTTGTGCGGGCAATATTGTCCTTTGAACGCACATACATAGGCCGAGGGTCCGGTCTGGTTCGATCTGCTCTTCGGTCCTGCAACCTATGATCCAGTTGAACAACAAGGTCAATGAATTCTGAGCAGTCTTTCGGGGGGTTCACTACTTGTGCGAGAACATCCTTGAGCTCCCCCCGCAAACCCTAATGAAATAACGTGGTTCTCTTCTCCACTGGCCATTCTGCTTCATCTACGAGTCTACTGAACTTGGCTATGTATGTTAATAGGTCTTGATTCCCTTGGCGTAGGGACAGAAGTTCGTTGTCCAATGCCTGCCCATGAGTACAACGGGAGAACAGCTTTTCCATCTCCTGCTGAAAGCCCCTGAAGTCATGCAGCAAAGGATCGTCTTGGGCCACAAAGGGTACAGACCGGTCCGCGGCGCTACCACTCAGGTAGGATAGCACAAAAGCGACCTGTGATTGGTCATTCGGAAAGGCCCCTGGTCTACAAAGGAAGTGCAGGCGGCACTGGTTCATGAACGTTGCAAACCTCTTGGGATTCCCCGTAAATCGTTCGGGCAGGGCCAAGGGAACTGCCCCAGGAAGGATTATCTGAACGGGATTGGCTGATGGTGCTGGCATCGAGGGCACGCTTCCCGGCAATGGTGCATGCCCTGCTTGTGACTGGAGAAGTTGCCGGCTTAAATCATTTGTGCGTTCTTTGGCTACTATCAGCTCTCTCCTCAGGGTGTTGGTCTCCTGCCTGGCTGCATGTACTTCAGAATGTAGCTGCCCCAACATGTGGGCTAACTGGTCGGTTTCTGACGTTTCCATGACGCCCAGGTGGATTTTGATGTGAGGCTTTGTGTTCTGTAACGCTCACCTGGTATCCACGGGGACGTCATTCAGCCTGTTCTGACCTCTTACGACCTCAAACCCTTCCCTGGAGTCTACTCGACTGGAGACTGGGCCTGAAACACAGGATTGGTAGAGTTTAACTCCCTATTGTCTCTGTGTGCTTGAACCCCTTCTTCCCCGGGGTCCAACCCTTCCCTTTGATCCACAGCTCACCTTGCTTTCTTGGAAAGTGTGCTCTCTGTCCTGCTTTCAGCGCAGGGGCGCGTTGATTAATGCGGGCTCATTGCTGCCTAGTTACTTCACTGGCAAGAGTCAGACAGGTAAGTATAATGAGTCTTTTGAACAGTTCTCTAACTTTGTTCCTTTCCTTCCTTAGATGATGGCCGGCATCCGGGGATGGCGACGTGCTGCTGAGATGAGTAGCGCTGAAGGTGAATGAGAGCGCGATGCGCGATGCGACCCTTTCGTATTTGTATTGAACTGAGTTATTTTTCTGTGTCTTTTAGGTGCCGCAGCGTTTTCAGCGTGGATGCCGGTTATGAAGAAGAAATGCGGAGAGTAAGCGCAGTATGCAGCGCCTCTAGATGTTTCAACGCTAACCTGGAGTGCCTTTTCCCTCTTGCAGATGGATGAGAAGTTCCGGAGACAGAGTTCCCCCAAAGCGGCTGGGATTCAGGTAAGCATTTGAAGCTCGTACAGTCTTTAAAAATAAGCGAAGATTTGCTGAATGCTTACTAATGCCTTTTTCTGTTCTTTTCCCCTTTCCTTAGGAAGCACCGTGGGAATAACACCGCCGAAGATGCCCACAGAACAGAAGAAGCGATGAATGATGGGCAGAAGCATCGCAAGGTAAGGCTGTTCCTAACAGTGTTCTTGTTCTTGCAGGAGCTGAGCGCAGAAGAAAGATACAGGCCTACTGGAGACCGATCCAAACACGGTGAGTGTCACGCTGCAGGTGCAGAAAACAGAAATCATGTTTCTCAGCCTGGGCGTGGCTTAAATAAATAGTCTCTGGGTATCCCAGGTGTCTCTGGGCTGAACCACACCCAAAAGACTAGACTGCACATGCAGTTCTGGGAACCGAAATATGTGGGGGCATCCATCTTGTCCCCATCAATGCACTACAAGTCCAATTCCCAATGTTATCCTATGGGAGTGAGTGAGTCTGGTGCCACAAGCGCCAAGTCTGACTCCACGTGGGTCTTTGGAGGGATGGAGAGGCCCTTGATGGCCATGTAGGTGGTTGTGGCCTGGCTTCAGCCTGATATCTTGGAGGGCTGGGGACATGAGGGGCAGTCGACTGAAAGAGTACCATCACCAAGAGTAGCCCATTGACACAATGAATTAGGAAGCCACTAAGAAGGAGGTGCGCTTCCGGATGAGGACAGAGTGCCCCAAACCATAGTTGCCTGGCCAGGTAATGGACACTCCAGAACTTGACGCCAAGATGGTCAGGATTGTTAACAAAGCTGCCAAAAGGTGGGACGCAAGGTGCAGGCATTTGCAGACAGAAGGAAAGCGGTCTGTACAAGAGTTGCAGATGCACGGAAACTGTTTAGAGCTGCTGGCAGGCTCGTTCTCAGTGAAAGCGGTTGCCAGAGAGAGAATGAACTGCTGCATCCTGTTGAAGATGGACAACATCTCAGCAGTGAAGTAACGACATCGATAGGGGGGAACCCAGTCGAGAATGTTGGTGGAACTAGCAAAATATTTCTGGAATTATTGCCTAGAGAGGAAAATAGCGATTACAGTGTATTATCTGCCCTGGAAGCAGAATGTAGTCGCAGACTCGAACTCCAGATACGTGGAGGACACCAGCGATTGGAGGCTGCACAGTCCTGTATTCTTACAATTACAGCAGTGCTGGGGGCTGATACACATCAATCTTTTCACCTCCAGGTTGAATGCCCAGGCACCCAGATATTTCAGCTGGAGACTGGACCCAGGGGCACGGGGGACAGACACATTTCTCCATAGTTGGGCAGGGGAGCAAAAATACACCTTTCACCCATTTATCAAGCTGGTGAGGACATTAGAGAAAGTGCGCAGGGAGCAAGCAGAGCTGGTGATCATCAGTCCGCTGTGGAAATCGCAAGCTTGGTTTCCGACTCTGATAGAACTTTCCTTGACTTTTCCGAGAGTGATTCTGCTTCAACCGAATCTGTCGTGCAACCCGGGGGGTCAGGAGCACCTGTTAGTGCTGGGAGGGACCCTACAGCTTCTAGCGTGCAGAATTTCAGTCAACGCAGGGCATTGCCAGGCCTTTCGGAGGTCGCTACTGACTGTATCATAAACTCCTGGAAACTGTCCACCCTCCGGAGCTATGACGCAGCTTGGACCAAGTGGGAGGAGTGGGGAGCGCTGCAGCAGGTTCATCCCGTTTCTGCCTCTTTAGTCCACGTCCTAAATTTCTTAGCGGGGCTGGCATAAGATGGCTGAGCGTTCTGCACTATAGGGGTGTCTAGGTCGGCCATTTCCACGGGACATGAGAAACGTGATGGGGTGCCAATTGTGGAACACTCAGCCGTGGTTAGACTCTTGCGGGGAGCAAAGATGCATAAGCCTCCGGCAGCCAAATACTCAGTACTCTGGGATGTAGAGGTTGTATTCCACCTCCTTAAACAATGGCTGGTATATGAACAATTGTCAATCCATCATCTGTCAGTAAGTTAGCCATGCTGCTGTGTCTGGTATCATGTAGGAGGGTGTCTGATGTTAAAGCTCTGGAGATCAATAGGAAAGTGTTTTATCCGGAAGGTGTAGCTTTCCATATCGCAAAGAGGACTAAGAGTGGGTCCTCCATTATCTCACACCCTTATTTCCCTGAGGAGCCCAAACTATATATGGCTTCGTGTATTATGGACTATGAAAAGGCGACCAAGAATGTGAGGCCCCAAAGTGTGCATTAGTTATTGATTTTGCGTGGGAAACCTTTCTTTGCGGTAGTGTAAGGAACTCATCGTGGCAACAGTAAAGACAGACACAAGTGTTCACAGTTCAAGGGTGTTTATTGAACTTTATAATGGGTGAGATAAACACCTAATCTAAACATAAATCTAAAATGGGAGCAAGCTACGACCATCAAATAATAATAAGGCATTCCTAGTGGCGTCTTGTCAAATAAAAAGGGCATATACTAAAAAATAAAACTGTTGCCAATCCTTACTACTAAATTACAAAAAGAGTGTGGGATAATGTTCACCAGAAAAGAAAAAAGTGTTCACAAAATGATAAGTCAGGATGGTATGGCTGGGTCTCCCATCCCCACGTTTTTGACACATGGGACAAGGCCGAACTCTCGAGCACAGCACACTCCTTGGCTTCGTCAGCAGGAGGTTCACAGTTCCAGTTCAACAATATCAAAACCTTCAGAGGCTAAGTGTCTTTCCTGCAAAGGCTTACTGATTCTAGGTAATGTACTCATGTACCCTGGGCGATTGCACTTCGCCCCTTGAAACTCCCTCCGCTGGGCTCGGATCCTCCCTGCAAAAATGGGCCTCCCTCCGTCGGGTTCACTACGGCCTTTCAAATGCAGCGTGCAATTTTCTAGAGTCTTCATGTGCTTTTGAACAACCTCTCATCATGGGCAACCCTCTGCTGTGTTCACTCTTGTCGACACAATGTTCACGGGTGTATTACTCTTGATACACAAGCAACAAACAAAAGTTCTCTTGGTGGTCTTGCACCTTGGGAAATTGTCTTTCGCCCCTAAATTCTCCCTCTGTCGGGCTAAGATCATCCCTGGTAAAATTGGGCACTCCTCCGTTTGGCTCACTATGGCCTTCTTTAACACA
This sequence comes from Ambystoma mexicanum, assembly GCF_040938575.1. Lineage (NCBI taxonomy): Eukaryota > Metazoa > Chordata > Amphibia > Caudata > Ambystomatidae > Ambystoma > Ambystoma mexicanum. The sequence continues at coordinate 1,066,457,810 of NC_090934.1, forward strand.
GTTCATGTATTTTTAACACAGTTTATGTTTTACTCAATTTCACCAGAAAGCGTTGGTTCCCTTTTCCTAGCTTTCTTTCGGCATTCCTCTCTCAGGTTCACACTAGCCTTATTCCACAGCTTGCCATCTCATCGGAAAGTGGGGTTCCCTTCCCCTAGCTTTCCTCTGGTAATGGGTCAGAGACTTTCGATTGTACAAGGGATTTGACATAACCCTTGTAGGACCACCCTGACGCCTCATGCCACCCTTTCCTAGGGCCTTCTGGTTCTTGTAGTTTCAAAACAACTCCCAGTCAGAGTCTTTCAAATGAGCGCCCACATGGCGACTGACCCCTCTGCTCCTGGACCTCAACTGGGCTTTCTTTAAAGTTTAAACACACACAAAAGTTCTTTCTCTTTCTAATACCTTGCATTCAAAATGTTGCTACTTGCAACCTTGAGCTCAACAAAGTTCGGCTTGCTATTAGCTTCCTCCGACTCACCGGCTGTGCTGAACCCGTTGGCTTCTCTGCTCTCTGGAGTCAAGGATAGTACCACAGTAGTCAGCTTGCCTCCCCACCTGCATTATCAATGCGGGAGGCCCCCAAATATCAATGGCATCTGCGGCTAGGCACGGCAGCTATAACTCCCAGTCTTATGATTTCCCTCTCAGAGGCTTTGCAGGTCTGAGGTGAAACGGGCAGTGGCAATTACCCTTTCATCATCTTCCCAGGTCTCACCGCCTTTCTTCTCTGTTTGAACTGCCGGTTTGGTGTAGCTGTCTCCTCGTGCGTTCAGCCTTGCTCAAAGTGTGCTTCCGTGCTCTGCCTTTTATCCCTGTGGGGAAGGTAAAGGGCCATCAGGTGTGCGTGGCTATTGTCAATTGCCTGACTGCCTGACGTGTATTGGGACATGTCAGGTAAAGGGGAAGGTAGGATGGGGAGATGGTGTTACAAGGAAGGGGATACCGCGTCTCAACCCTCGGTGTCCTACTTTCTATCCCTGAATACCCCTCGCCCAGGTGATCCTTGCCCACTGGTTCACCCCATGAACTGGATCAAATAGCGATGGCCGTGTCCTGGCCACCTGGACGACAGATCTCCCTGGGACTAGCGGGTGAGACATCTTCGGGTTTCTCACATTAGCATCCGCCACCACCATTGCTAGATGGGTTAGGGAAATCATGCATATGGCAGGCATAGATTTAAAATTTTGTGTAGCACATTCTGTTAGAGGGGCAATGGCATCCAAGGCGTTTTGTTTCGTGGGAGCTTCCCTGCAGGAATTTATGAAGTCTGCTGATTGGTCTTCAGAACTGACTTTTAAGACATTTTATTTCAAGCCTGTGTCGTGAGTGGCTGCAGTGGTATTCGATAGCTTCGAACAACCATAATGTTCGCCTCCGATCTTGACATAGAATGAAGATTACCCAGGCTTATAGCGCCAGGTAATCTTGATTCTATTAAAGACACGGAGGCAAGCATTATCCCACCCAGAATACGCAGGTGGGATCCATCAGTAGAAGGGCTGATGCAGCAATTAGTGATGTATTATTAAATCGGGCTCCTGGTTATGTCCCTGTTCTCACCACCAGGTGGTTTAAACATTGATTAGTGATGTGACATATTGTATTCCCCCCCCACCCTTCCAATTGTGATATTTTGTTTGGTTGCTAGGTGATGACCATAAAACAGAGCGTGGTAACCATCGGAAGCTGGAGCTAGTTGGTTGGAGAAGTCATGGTTCAAGGCTGTGCGGATTCCCGCATCTGGAGTCATTCCGCGTGGATGTTCCACACGGTTGTGTTATTGGTTTGACTGTTTTTCATTGGATGATCAAAGAAAGAGGAGGAGTTGTGGACAGGATGTGACTTGAGAGGTGTGCTGAGGCAGTATTGGCTGTCTTCTCAGGACACAAACCTACAGGAGCACGGGATATTTCTGGGGATGTGTAGTCCCTTGTTATGGAAGTTTTGTTTAATTTGATTTATTTAATAATGGAGAAAAAAAGTGATGTTTAAAAAGGCTGCTGTGAAGAGTGGCATTAAAGAGTTAAAGCATTAAGCTTGCCTCTGTGTCTTTAATAGAATTTAGACTACCTGGGCTATAAGCCTGGCTAATCTTCATTATATTAATGATAAATATTACTACACATATTGCAATTCTGCAGTCTGTTAAGACGTGCATGAGTGAGATTCTGTTAAAAAAAAAACACTTTAAGGCTATTCAAATTTTGCCACCTAAGTAAACTAATGCAAAATCACTTTAAGGCAATACCATTTTTGTCAGCTAAGTAAACTAAGGCACTTAGATGCAAAGGTGTGGTAAAAGAGTGTCTGTAGCAGAATTACTGCCATTTTAATTGCATCGCCGTACTACAAGATTGGAGGCAAAGTGGACGAAATACCTTCAACACTTGGCAGGAAGTATTTCTGGTAGTATAATAGCAGCTAATCGTGCCTTCACATACTGGCTGTTCTTAATGGTGTAGCATGTGGATGTTAAGAATCCCCTCTGTCGCCAGAGTTGACCGAAATCGTGGCCTACCCCATAGGCATACCTTGAATCAGTATAAATGCTAACAGACTGTTGGGCAGCTAGCTAGGGTGCCTGATAGCATGCCTGATAGAGTGCCACCAGCTCTGCAACCTGCGCAGAGGTAACCTGAGGCATCCTCCCGCTCTCTGCCACCTCCCCAAGTGCACATACCGCATACCCCAATAACAATTTCCTATTTTGATCCTGGTGACATGACCCATCCACAAAATAAATCAGATTAACTTCTGACAAAGGGGTATAAGATTTATTTTTTAACATTCTTATAGTGCACAGCAGCCCTGAGGCATCGTGGCACTGTTACAGGTGGCTGTGATAAATCACTTGGAGGTGTTAACAAGAAATCAGTAATGGCAACTCAATCATGGGGATACCATATCATGCAGTTTACCATCCTATTGGCCGTGAGGACACAGGCCTTGGTGCCAAGGGCACCATGGATGCCGGTAGCATCCTAGATGGAGGGAGGCCTGGGCAGGGCACGAGACGGATCCAGGGGGCCCAGACCAGCAGGGGCCTGCAGAACCGTGATCACACAGTGTGGGCCTGCAGGCCAGGGATGCAGGACCGTGATCACACGGTATGGGCTTGCAGGCTCGAAATGAGATACGGACACAGGAGTTCCATTGTTGGAGTCTGCAGCCGTTCTGAGGCACGTGCCTGCAGAGGCTCCTTTTATTAGGTCGGGTCATGACACAGTCATGGCCCATCTTAAAAGGGAAAAACACTGAGGAGGGTCACACATAACACTCCTCCTTAAAAGGGCAATACACTAGGGAGGGTCACACTTAACAATACGCAGAGCTATATGGATAGCCCCAATAATCTAGAGGATTGGTATAAATCTATAATATCATTTTGGTTCCATCACTAATCAATAAGGAGCTTCAGAGGCGATGTGCTTGTGCTTCTTTTGATTACACCATTTGTTTATATCACTTTTAAGACAGTAAGAACAAGAAGATATAATATGTCTTAGAGGCCCTTGTGAGAAACCTGAGGGTGTTCTCACTTGTTTTCCCACACATTATCTCCTCAGGTGGCCAGGGAAACGCCAGCGCTTTCAGATCCTGACCCTGGGGGTGTATATGCAAAGGAGGATCACATGGGAGGAGGAGACTTAGGGGTAGGGTTGAGAACCCCTTAGTAGAGACGCAGTATCCCCCATTTCCCTTTTCCCAGGAAACCGATGTTCCCCAAACCTTCATGGGATATGTTAAGTCCTGCTCCTTCTCTCTCTCCGCCTTCCCCCCATTTCCAATAAACACTGTGAAGGTTAAGAAGCAACTGGGAGCAGTGGAGATTAACTCTGAGAAACACTTTAAGAAGCAGAGGAAAGAATACTACCAACCACCACTAGGTTGTCCCACTAGTAAAGCCGGTCAGGGTCAGGCAATCAGACACACCTGACTTCACTTAACTCTAGCTGGTAGTATAAAAGCAGCAGCCAGAAACAGCATTTTGAGCGAGCTGGAACTGCAGGGAGGACCCAGAGAGTCCAGAAGCAGGAGAAGCTGTGGATAGAGTTCGGAGGAGAACAGAGGGGTGAGGGAATGGCCCAGTGCCTGCGAGGGGCTGCAGCGCAGCTGAGGAGCTGGGTTTCCAAAGGGCCAGAGAAGGCAGACTGCAGCCTGCTGGCTGTGTCCACTGCAATGCTCGTTTCCCCTGGGCATGTGAAATGCGGCCCAGATTTCTGAGGGGCAGGTGAAGAGACCCTGACCTTGACCCAAATTCCCAAAGAACTGCCCACCAGCACTGCGTTAACCTGGTGAGTCTCGTGACCAGACAAAGAGGGGAACTCGGTAAGCGCGTGTGTGTGGCTGGAATGGCAGTAGGAAGCATAAAGGTTAATGAAGGTGAAAGGAATTCTGGGACTTGCAGTTTGGGGAACAGCAAGAGTAAAGGGCCAGAAAAAGGAAATGCCCAAGATGAACGGCATTCTGGGACTTGCAGTGTGAATGACAGCAAGATTCAAAATTCCATTAAAATAAATGTGCAAGAGGCATGAGAGCGAGAAAGAAGGAAGAAAAGTTAAGTATACATTTGTATGTTGTTTTAAAAAAAAAGGAATTCTGAAAACTGACATCAGCTCTCTGAAAGTGCAGGGTATCTGTGTGAGGCTTGATGGAGGAGCTAAGTAGAGAGCAAGTGAAGGGGAGCTACACAACAGGGAAAAAGTGAGCTAAGACCCCAAGAAAAGTGTGTGTACATTGACATGCAGTGAAACACCCTAGAAGAACAGAAACATTCCCCGAAAGTGGAAAAGGAATGGTGAAAGGTTCAAGGCGAGGGCGAATTGGAAGATATGTACAGTTTGTGAATTGAAATAGATTACCAGGGGCACAATCCTAAAAGCCTGGGTATTGGAGTGGTCCTGCTAAATAATACTGTGCACTGTCGAAAGTCTCTAGTTGGGGAAGGGAAATCCGTTGTGGAGTACTATTGAACTGCTAAGTGTCAAGATTGAAGGGAAAGAAAACTCCGGAAGAAACCATAGCAAGAGAGAATCTTGTGACCCCTTTAAGTTGTGAATTGTGAGTTTCCTGAAAGAAGGTAACAAGGAGGAATTCAGGAGTAAGAGAGCTCTTAGTAACCTCAGGGAACTTTGTTTGGAAGTATTGAATTTGAAGAACCTTTCAGAAACCGGTTTTAATCTGTTTAAGTCTATGGAACTTTGTTAAATACTGAGTATCCTAGGGTTGGAGATGGGAGCTGTGGGACAGCTCCACTACCAGCTGAGAGACCAAGACAAAAGAGCTGCATAGGCCACTGCAGCGCCACCTTAAAATTTCTTTTGATTCAGCCCTTCTTTTTATTTGTCCAATTCCGTACACATTATTGTTATAGAAAAGTGAGGGCAGGCTTAGTTTTTCACACAGACATCGTTATTAGTTTTTATTGACTTTAATTTAATTGTTGAGATCACTCCCATTATAGAGATAGGACCAGTTAGGCAGTAACCATCCTATCCTTTTTTTTGTTATTAAAGGTTTTGAAACTTGAACATTTGTGTCGGTGTCCATCTCTGAGCACCATGGGTTCCTCACACTCTCCTTATTAGCCTATTGGGTGTGATAATGGATAATATGAGAGCCACATGATATAATTATGTGAAGTGCTCGGGATTTAATTGTTAGGAAAGATTTCCCTTAGGTGCAATTTTCCCTCCAGTTATGGACCCCCCCAAAATATTTTGCTTTTGTTTGACTTACCTAACCTGACTTTTTCCAGTGGAGCACAGCTTTCAGCTGCACTCCTCTGGGCTTTCGCTCATATGTTATGTGGAAACTGACATGTCCTTCAGGCTGTCAGTACTGGGAAACTATGTTTCCATTAGTCTTTGACTATATTGTCATTTCTTGGTAACTTTTTATCTATGTGGCAAGTACCTTACAGTACCGCGCATAGGTTTTTTTTGTTTTATGGCCCTAGTCACCCTCTAGGGATTTTTTGTGATTGTACAAGTGTGCCTAGGACAAACTGTTGGTAGCAGTTTACTTCTAAGGTATTTTTATTTCTTTTTAATGCAGCAAAATATGTTTGGCTCAAGACTGTGGCCAGTGCTGAAAATGGCCGTGCCACAAAGTCTTTTGTTCTGTCCTTTGGCCAGTTTGTCCCTTTTGCCTTCCCCCAGGTTGAGTGACCCAGCTATTCCTTATTTGGGCATGCAGCCTGCTGGGAAAGCTGCATCTTTCGTGGGCTCCTGCAAGTCACATGTACTAGTGCCCAGGAAGAGGGTTGGGACTGTCTGGTCCCAATCCACACTACTGGTGCCAGTATGTCTGGTATGCCTGAATGACTGGAACCACTGTGGGCCGTGATTGGCCCTCGTCTGGCGTGAATGCAAGAGAGCAGATTGAATCTTGGATAAAAGAAGTGCTTCTGCACCCATTCCAGGCCGATCAACTGTAGTTCACACCAAACTGAAATGAAAGAGCAGACCCGTGGAACCACCGGAGATGTGCTGGATGGTTTGGCACCATCACCCTGCTGTTGTCCCATGGCACCCTTGCTTTTGTATCGATCACAGAAGGCCTGTAAGGCCGATTCGACCCTTTGGAGTAGTGGTACAAACTACTCTCGGCACCTCCTGCTTATCCTCAAAAAGAGCATCTTTGGAGGTGTTCCTGGGCCATCCAGCAAACTCACCAGCGGTATCATCTAGGAGCACCGCCGTCCCGAGTTGACACTCAAGACTTAGGGAATCGCTAACGTGTGGCCTGGGACCTCTCCCGCCAAAACTTGCTGTCCTAGCTCCTCTGGGTCACGATTTATGAGAGTGCACCACGCCGCAAACATTTGCGGTCCCTGCATCGTCCTGCTGTGGTAACGTCACTGTAGGAGCCTTGAATACCTGCCCCCCTGTGCCCTGAGACAGGCTGCACTGGAACTGTCTTTCTTTCTTTCTTCATCGAGTGCTGAGAAAAGGCTACTGTCCTGCCATGGACGATCATCCCGTCCCGCAGCCACTGAGAGCCGAAGTGATGTGTAACTGCAGGGGTTAAACCTACAAGCGACTTGGACTGGACTGGAAAAGTTTGGCCCGGACTGTATCGAAGGTCGGTGAGTACTTGAATCACTTACCGGTGGCCCCCTGGCAGACCCGATTTCGCTTTTACGGACGACAGTGCGTTGTTAACAACTGCTGTACTTTTGAGAATAAGGCTCCCCACTTCATAGGGCTGGACTGCATAAGTTAGGGATCGACTCAGAAGAACTGCCTAATGTGATATTTGTGTTAACTTACCTCTTCTGTTGCGGGCTGTTTTTTGTTCTCCCTCTTATCTGTATTAGGCGAAAAAGAATTTGTATGGTAAATAGTGTAAGGCGTTTGTGGTAAATGTTTATTATTAGTGTGGTTTATTCGTGTTTAGTTATAAGTCCTATAATAAATGTATTTTTGATATACTCTTGTCTAAGGGTATTCTGTGGAGTTTTACTGTTTGTGCTCTTTGTGGGCTTCCAATCACTCTCACCCCTCCTGAGACATAGGGCCTCATTATGAGGTCGGCGGTAAGGGGTTAACGGCAAGAGGAAGGGTGCCGTTGCCGTTAACCCCTTACCGCCGCATTACGAGATCCCTTAGCGGGAGCCGCTAAGGGACCAGGGAGATAATAATGGGCCCGCTATTAGCCCCTATGGGGGCTCGAATGGGAATGGGGAATGGTTCTCAGAATGGGGACTTACCGGATCCTCCAAGGTTGGAATGACCCGGTACGTACCCATTCCGAGAACCCAGACCCGGTATGCGGTAAGGGGGTAGCCATGGTGCTAATAGCACCATGGCTGCCTCCTACCTCGTAATGAGGCCCATAGTCTTGACTGACTGCCAAGCTACCGTACATTGGTCTGGTTTCTCAAGAAGGTTCCCCTGTTCCACTAAACTAGGGTGGCCTCCTAAACTTCTCCCCACCAGGTTAGAGTTTAGAAATCCATCTTAACATTAATACATAAATAAAATCAAAAATTATTTCATAAAAGGTCTACGCCTGGCAGTGATGACAGTATGGAGCATGCATTGCTTAAGGAATAACATATATGAAGTGGCTCTTTTGTAATCATGATATTTGCTCTTATTTAAATGTTCAGCTATACCGTGATGAAATAACTTGCAATGTGCCGTTAACACCCGATCCGGCAGGCCGGATAAGGCCATTAGCACCCCTGGTTACCAAAGCGGTAACCCGGGGTGCTAAAAAAAACTAAGATTTGACTTTGCTCAACAGGACGCTGCGTGCGTCCCTTTGAACGAAGGAAAATCCTTTCCCAAGATGGCCGCCACGGAAAGGGAAGGCGAGGCTCCAAACAGAGCCCCTCTTCCCTTTCCATGGCGGCCAACCGGAGCTCTCAGGATGGTGGGGAGCAGCTGTGGGCTGCAGCCATTGACGCTGCTGCCAAAAGGTAAGTGGAGGGAGGGGGAGTTTGGGGTTTATTTTTATTTTTAAAGAAATGGCGGCCCGCAGCAGGTAGGCAGCCAGCGGGTTCTGTAGAATAGGGGCTGAGATCAGAGATTTCAGCCAGCGTTCTGCAGAATCTAATTGGCTGCGCCTCCCGACCCAGGTGCTAATGGATGATTGGGGCCATAACGCTGCGTTCGATGGTCTCGGAACATTACTAAGTAAAGAAACGGCAACCATCAAACAAAGGTTCTCAGCTAATACACCATGGTGCCCACTCTCACAATTGCAATGAATTGGTCATGCACGATCTTATTGAGGAAGTTTGTATCATTGTTACATTATTATTACAATGTTATCCATGAGATGCTACTTAATATTTAAATCGAGTAAAATATACTTGCTGTAGTCACAATTTGAATAGTGGTCACTGAATTGGTTTAACTCAACTAATGTTTCACATTATAAGGGACAAGTAATACTGTGACTAGCAGTGGCTAATATGGGCCACGAATGTCACTCTTCAGTGGTGAATACACCTTTGCAATATGGTACATCAGTTGTTGTTACATGGATTGCACAGTACAATATGGCGCCCAACTAACTTGGCGTTTTTCTTGATGCGAGAGTCTGTTTTCTTTTATGCGCTCAAGTTTAAATGCTTGTTGTCCACAGATGGTTCTTCTTACACCTTGGGAAGGCCATACTGATGGAGAGTAGCAGTCTGAGCTCACAAATACAGCTCTGGTAAGCAATAGGTCCAGATAGGATTGAAAGACTATGGTTAAAACAAGTGTGCGAGAGCCATTGAGATGACTAAAATTCTTTTTGTTCTATGTGGTTTGTCATTGCAGACTTATGCAGCCTGCATAACGTACGTTGAGCAGATTGCTCATATATCCTGAATAGGCATAAAAGAAGGCATAAAAGAAATCAGGAGTTGTCCTCGCCGCCAGATGTGTTCAGAATACGGTTGAGGTAGGTGTGGTCCGCCTTTTTGTTTGCCCAATGAGTGCATGCGTTGTGAATACCGTTAACGATAATTAGAGGTAATTGACCCTCATTTCACATTATGTTGCAGGATAGAGTTCCTGACAGTTATTTGAAGACAGAGGTGTTTCCACGTCAAGAAATTAAGTGAGAGCTCATGGTAAATGCTCTTTTTGTATAAATGAATGGGAGCTGCAATTGGGTACAATGGATGTTGGACAGGCAGTTGTGAACAATGTTTTAATTTGTCTATATGTATGTGTTTTATGTCTTTTTAGAAACTATAGAGACTTTCCTGGATGATTTGTAAGAATTAGAAATGCAGGGATTCCAAGATGGCCGCCGGTCTGTGACGGTGCACAACTCATGTGGTCCACCCGGGTGGGAAACTAAAGGCAACATTATCAGTCTAAAGAATACGAACAAAGACACATTTGTAGCTATCCTGGTCCCCAGAAGGCGTATTGAAAGTAGTGCAAGAAGGAAAAGCTGAATTGCAGCTGTTACGCTCCTCCGACTGGCAGCTCGTAAACGAGAACATGGCGAGGAGGAGGCACTGCGGAGAGACCGGTGCGTAACATCAACTCGAAGAGAAGAGTGAAGGGAAAGCACACGCTCTCCAGCGTCCAGAGGTTAGAGGGTGAGAAGCGACACCAATGTGAGCGTGACCCCCCCGGACACTACAACACTAGCAAGTGAAGGATAACACCAGCAACTGAGCCGAAGCGGGGTAGAGGCACAACGGGGGAGAGGAGCTGCCGGACCGCTCAATGGGCGTGAACCCGGTGAGGACAGCGCGGGGTACGATGAACAGCCGTGCTGGAAAGGAGTCGTTCCACGCTTCAACGAAACAGCAACAAGCTTAACCCCACCAAGAAGCAACCCACAAACGAAGGGAGGCAGTGGCGGCCTGTGAGGGGACACGACCATAATACCCAAACAGAACGGTACGAGAGAGCCGCGTTCCTCAACTTCACAGGCAGCCTCCCAAGGACCTCAGGAAGGCGGCACGCTGTGATCACGCAGAGAAGAGGGGAACCTAAAGTCTTCATGGATAAGGTACGGCCATCGTCCGTGCAACGTAATAGGAAGCATAGTGAAGTACACACCAAAGCGCATACAGAGAAGGGGGAAGATCAGCGCCACCACATATATAAAACATTATTAACACCCGTGAAATAGGAAGCAGCCTGCTCAACATAAAGCTACTAAGGATGTGCTTTGTGAAACAGAGCAACGTGACACAGGGGCAACTTGAGAAGGTCCCCGTGCTCATCCTGCATGACAAAGGATTAAGGAGCAGAACTGAGTGAACAAGACCCTTAGGTTGAGCGAGGAGAAAAGCATCCGTGGACACAAAGCTTCGAGGGTAAGATTGGAACAAAACAAGGCAGACCAGCGCCAGGACCTATCAAATAACATACTGCAACAGGTATAAAGGACCGACACAGGACCACCCCGGCTCACTGTCAAATTAAGAACAGAAGCAAGAGTGGTACGAGGCCTTTGGCCCCAACACAATCAACGTTCACCCGGACAGGGGGCTGGAGAAAACTCCAGATAAAAGGTGTAATCCGGAATTGCGACACAAAACGCAGAAAGGGGCAACCACGACCAGAGCCCACATACAACCTAATGCCAGATACAGTATACGTAGACAGAGGTACACTGAGCTTATCAAGTCGTGCTCACCCCCCGCTCACCTAGTGTGCCAGGGTAAGGATACATATCGTCAGCTCCAGCCAACAGATGCGAGGGGCCAAACCTAAGAACACCCCACTGAGAGCCAAGGCACCGCCAAAATATGAGGAGGACAGCTAGAGCACTGCTGGAGACAGCATCGTTTGGAAGAACAGCTAGGGGAAGACGTGACAGAGGAAGCAGACAAAAGTGAGAACACGAAGGAGGACGCTAAGATGGCAATGAACAAAGAAGAGCTACAAGAATGTTTGAAAGGGATGGAAAGTAGGATGATGGGAGCCCTCCAAGACCAACTGGGGAAAATAAGTGAATAACTGAGGTCCTCACTACAGGAGGTCAGGAAGGAAATCACAGAACTGGGGAGCAGAGTGGACACTACAGAAGCGGGGCTCTCAGAGATCGCAGAAGACTCGAAACAGAACAGTGAATTCCTCGAACAGGTTGCCAGGGCAACACATAACCTAAAACCTCAGGCAGAAGATCCCAAGAATAGAGCCCGTAGATCCAACATTAGGGTTAAAGGCCTGGTTGAAACAATCAAGGATAAGGACCTGAAAGAAACAATGCAGCATTGCTTCAGCAGCCTACTAACTGGTACACAACCAGAGGACATACTAATAGACAGAGTTCACAGAGTAGGACCTAAGAAAGGAGACCCAGGAGCTAGACCGAGAGACGTCCTACTAGCAATTACTTCCTACACCATGAAGGAGAAGATACTGCGAGCAGCGAGAAAGCAACAAATGGTCTCTATCAACGGAACGCAAGTCCAAATATAGCAGGACCTAGCATTATCCACCCTACACAAAAGGAGACTGATGCAGCCTGTCACAAGGGTGTTAATTGCATAAACGATCACCTACAAATGGGCATACCCCTTTGGTTTACGGTTCACCTGGGAGGGCAGACAGCAGCAGATCACCTTGTGCGAGGAAGGGCTGACCCTGCTACAGATAGAGCAAGAGGAACCATGGATGGACAAGGGGTTAAGTCAAAATCAGAAAGGGGAAGGACACAGACAATGGCAATGGTCATCCAGCTCCAAAAAGAGGCGAGGCAAAGAGTCCACTCTAACAGGCTCCAGTCCGAACTGAAGCCCATAAGCAGAACGGCACAATAATCAAGTGAGACCCAATGTTGGGGTCAGGGAGGGAAGAAGAATGTTAAGAAGGGGAAATGATTGCGAGACGAGAGAAGCATGCCTGGAGGGAAGGGAGAGGGAGGGCATCTTGGAACTTAACTCAGGATATGGAAATATCCTGACAAAGGGAAAGTTGGGGTAGGTACGAGACCCAATGACCCAGGAGGGGGCAGGGGGCGGTTCTAAGGAAACATGGTCCAAAGGGCAGAGAACAGGGAGGAGGGGTGAGGGGAGGAGGGGTAAGGGAAGGGAAAGTTAAAGTTGAAGTTCAGACAATTGGGAAAGTTTCAAGGTATGGTCCACAAGGTAGGAAGAAGGGAGGTGTAAGCAGCGGGGGGAGACATAGCAAATATCTAGAAAAACCTAGGCGTAAGAGGAATGGCTGACTTGAATATCATAACCCTAGATATACAGGGCCTAAACTCGCCGGTGAAGCGGCTCTCTATTCTGGCAAGACTAATTGACCTTCAAGCATCGATAGTCTTTCTGCAAGAGACACATCTACTCACCGTAGACGAAAAAAGAATGACCCATAAAGCATTCCCTAGACAGTATCATGCTTCGGGTGGGAAAAAGACCAAGGGCGTGGCTATACTATTGGGCGCCAATGTGAAATTTAAGAAACAAGCTTTGTACAGAGATAAGGAGGGAAGATACCTGCTCCTCAAAGGCATGCTGGACAAACAGATATTCACACTAATCGCAATATACGCCCCAAATGAGAAACAGGATCTTTGTCTAGGGGAATAAACTGGAAGGGTGGTGCAAAGGCCAGATAGTGATTGGCACAGATTTTAATTGTGTGATGGACGCTGCCCTGGATAAAACATTGCTACCCTCCCCTGCAGACGGGAGAAACAGGCAAGCGCTAGGGAAACTCTTTAGGGATCTGGGGGTAGTGGACACATGGAGATTTTTCCACGAGCAAGAAAAGGAATGTACCCACTATTCAGCAGCACACAGAGGGTACTCAAGAATTGATATGATACTGGTCTCGGCCACGCTGATCCCCCAGGTGGGAAAAGTACAAATAGGAGTCAAATATCTCTCCGATCATGCTCCGGTCCTAATACAAATTGAGATGGTAAAAGACACAATCAAAACCCGTAAGAACTGGAGACTGAACTAAATGATATTGAGAGATATCGCTCTTAGGGCACATACGGAGAAGGTATTGAATAACAATTTTCAAGACAATGACAGTGGGGAAACAGACTGGGGAGTCATCTGGGATGCAGGGAAAGTGGTAGCCTGGGGGGAATTCATATCGCAGGCCACAGCATACATGTGGGAAAGGGGGGCTTATTAAGAAGAAACTTGAGTCAGAGCTACAGGAGGCAGAAACACAACATAGAACTAGGCAAACACAAAAATCGCTGAGAACACTCCGGAAAGTAAGAGCCCAGTTGGAAACACACGTAGCAGACTGCACAGCACAGTCCTTACTGAACACCAAGCAGACATACTACACTCAGGGGGGAAAAGCCAACAGATTCTTAGCAGCCAAGTTATGTAAACAAAGATCCCGAAATTACATTGCACAGCTCAAGAATGAAAGAGGGGAACCATGTGTATCAGAGATGGGGAAACTGGAAATAATGGAGAGATTTCATCAGAGACTTCTGAGACGGGAGGACCTGCACTCACATTCACAAATAGAATACATATCAAAATTCACTCTACCCCAAATTACTAAGGAGGACAGTGACACTTTACAGACCCCCATAACGTCAAAAGAAATAAGTGACGCTATAACAAACTTTCCCTCTAATAAGACCCCGGGACCGGATTGGCTGGGGAACGGATATTACAAGACGTTCCAAAATCAACTACTAGGCCCACTAACAAAACTCATTAATCATATAAGGGAAAGCGGTACGGTCACGACCGACATGGGAAGATCGATCACAGTATTAATATTTAAACCGGGTGAAGACCCCACTGACTGCACTAGCTACCGGCCGATATCACTGGTTAACACTGATGCCAAACTATACGCTAAAGTCCTCGCTGCAAGACTGATGAAGGTACTACCCAAAATAATTCATGAGGACCAAGAAGGCTTTATAATAGGGAGGCAAACACAAGACAATATAAGGTGGGCGGTGGATGTCATAGACCTAGGAACCAGGACGGAGCAAAGGTTCCATAGCTGTAGGAGTTCCTGGTAACCTTGCAACAAGAAAGTTTCATTGGACCTTGTGACTACAAAGATTTACACGCTGAATGCAGTGTGTGACGGTGTATTTCCTTAATATTCATAAAGTAGACACATGGTCTAAAGAGTGGTCAGCCGACACGTGTTTCAAACCCAAAGGTTCCTTCTCAAGGCAGGTTACGTAATGTAGATCGAGGAGGCAGGAATACATTTTAATTCAGAAACCGCCGTGTGGCAGAGTATTCAATTGTTGGTTTCATGGCTGTTGCCAATTCCTGACAGATGGCAACAGCCATGAAACCCCATGAAACCAACAATTGAATACTCTGACACATGGCGGTTTCTGAATTAAAATTCATTCCTACCTCCCCGATCTACATTACTTAACCTGCCTTGAGAAGGAACCTTCGGGTTTGAAACACGTGTCGGCTGACCACTCTTTAGACCATGTGTCTACTTTATGAATATTAAAGAAATTCACCTTCACACACTGCATTCAGTGTGTAAATCTTTGTAGGCACAAGATCCAATGAAACTTTCTTGCTGCAAGGTAACCAGGAACTCCTACTATTTCCTTACAAAAGGTGTTGGGTTCACCTTTTCCCACCTGTGACCTTGTACAGAACAATAAAGACCATCAGATCAAATACCAAGCTCAACACAGGAGTTTTCTATCCTAGAGCCCACATTTCTCCTGTTTTCCATAGCTGCACTAGATGCACCACGTGCCTTTGGCAGCCTAGACTGGACTTACTTCAAACTGGTCT